>NC_091198.1:26748327-26908327 GCF_040958095.1 Procambarus clarkii
ACTGTTTTCTGGTATGCCAAGAGGAGTACAGGCCGGATTACGGTACACTCTGTCGGCTATCATCCCGATTGTATCATCCACAGGTACGTTGGTAAACAGATATTCTACGTCCAACGAGGCTCTTATCCCTGTGGCCCGTGTTCCCCGCAGCAAGTCAACAAATTCCTTTGGAGACTTCAGGCTGAAGGCGCAAGGGACATAAGGAGTCAGCAAGCCATTGAGTCGTTTCACCAGTCTGTACGTGGGTGTGGGTATCTGGCTGATGATTGGCCGAAGTGTTTTTCCAGGCTTGTGTGTCTTGACATTTCCATATGCATATCCAGGTTTATATTCCCCAATAATCTTTGGCAGGTGGAGTCCAGATTTCTTGGCGTTTACAGTTTCGATCAATTTGTTGACCTTTGCTTTCAGTTCGGCTGTAGTGTCGTATTAATATTAATACCCTATTAATGCCACCTCACCCCATCCACCTCACTCAAATGTAGATATAAACAAAATCGGAGATGTGTAAGTTCTATTCAGTTGTGTATTTGTAAACTAAAGTCTTTGAAAATGTAATAAGTTTTACGAAACGCGCTCGTGTCGCGTCAGAGTAGAAATAAAAATGAATTTTGGAGAATTGATTTTTGAATTACCTCCAACAGTGAAAAGAAATGTACGAAAGATTGAGAAAATTCGTGTTAGAATTATTAATCTCACTTTTTCGGTCATATTTAATAATATATGTCTACAGGAAAGACTGGTACCAAAATATACTTATATATATATATATATATATATATATATATATATATATATATATATATATATATATATATATATGGGAAATAAATAAATACATAAAATGTTTATATATATATATATATATATATATATATATATATATATATTATATATATATATATATATATATATATATATATATATATATATATGATACGAAAATTGGAATATGCAGCAGTTGTATGGTGCCATATATCAGGACGCACGTAAGTAAACTGGGAACGGTGTAAAGGCATGCTACAAAATGGCTTCCAGAACTGAAAAACAAGAGCTACGAGCAGCTAGCTTTTTTCATTGTGCCAAAGCTAGAAGAAAGAAGAGAAAGAGGTGATATGATCACTACATAGAAGATAGTAACAGGAATCTACAAACTTGAAAAAGAGGAATTCCTGAGATCACCAACTTCTAAAACAAGAGTACACAGATTCAAGGTAAGGAAACCAAATGACAGAAAAATTATTAGAAATCTTCCTTTTGCAAAGAGAGTGGTAGACGGTTGGAACAAGCTAAGTGAGAAGATGATTGAGGCCAAAACCGTCAGTAGTTCCCAACGTTAAACGACAAAGAGTATTGGGAAGACGGGACACCACGACCGTAGCTCTCATTTTGTAACTACCCTTAGACAATTACGTACAGACACGCCTGTGCGCGCGCACGCCTGCCCGCGCACACGCTGCTATGTAAATAATATGAGATAGATTTATACCCGAACAACAGGTGGACCTTTTTTACAAACGATACATTTGAGGTTTTATGAATGTTGTGATCGTCTTAGACTAGTTAAATTAAGTTTTGTGATCATATTCACTAATGCTTGCTGTCTAAGGCTGATGATAAATAAAACATAGGTACTTTTAAGAACTTTAATTATGGATGTTTTCCATTTATGACTTTCTGGTTAACATTGTTCTGCTGTGAGCTGTAGAACGGGACCATCAACACCGCGTGTTGCTGACACAACACATTAACAAACATGATAACATTAAGCATAATATGGGCTCCTGGAGCAGTTAGTGTCCTGCCATGTCTCTACGGCTGCCTGTACACGCCCTGGAAGATCTACGGCTGCCTGTACACGCCCTGGAAGATCTACGGCTGGCTGTACACTTCCAGGAAGATCTACGGCTGCCTGTACATTTCCAGGAAGATCTACGGCTGCCTGTACACGCCCAGGAAGATGTACGGCAGCCTGTACACGCCCTGGAAGATCTACGGCTGCCTGTACACGCCCAAGAAGAGAATGTTGCTGGTATCGTTATCTTGAATGAGAAAGACGAAGGGTCGGTCACACGAGAACACGCGAGGAGGTATTAAGGACGTAAGACTGACGACCAGAGCTGTCGCAGCAGCAGCCTCCGAGCCCTCCTCGTTCACCTCTATCACGGCCTTATGGATGCTATCGGTAACCAGCAAATTGCCAGTAGGATGATAATTAGAGAGGTCGGCAGCATCAGTGAACAGGTCCTGGATCCCGAGGGTGTTGAGAGCCTGTGGTAGAGATGAGAGTGTTACAGGTAACATACAACACGTTGCTATTCGCCTCAAGCTGGTCTCTCTCCCTGCCGACAGTGTAACAATGTACATATAGAACAGCGCCGGTATGCAGACGGGTCTTAATAAGGGAGGCAAATGTCTGACGATCTGTGTGCGTTGGCTACTGACGGCACTAAGGTTGTAGTTAGTGTACACAGTGAACCATCTGTGTTCACAGTGAACCATCTGTGTATACAGTGGACCACTTGTGTACACAGTCGACCACTTGTGTACACAGAGGACCATCTGTGTGCACAGCGAACCATCTGTGTGCACAGTGAACCATCTGTGTGCACAGTGAACCATCTGTGTACACAGTGAACCATCTGTGTACACAGTGGACCACCAGTGTACACAGTGGACCATCTGTGTACACAGCGGACCATTTGTGTACACAGCGGACCATATGTGTACACAGTGGACCATTTGTGTACACAGTGGACCATCTGTGTACACAGCGGACCATATGTGTACACAGCAGATCATCTGTGTACACAGTGGACCCTCTGTGTACACAGCGGACCATCTGTGTACACAGTGGACCATATGTGTTCACAATGGACCATCTGTGTACAAAGCGGACCATCTGTGTACACAGCGGACCATCTGTGTACACAGCGGAAGATTTGTGTACACAGTGGACCATCTGTGTACAAAGCGGACCATCTGTGTACACAGCGGACCATCTGTGTAGACAGCGGACCATCTGTGTACACAACAGACCATATGTGTACATGACAGACCATCTGTGTACACAGTGAACGATCTCTTGGTGGGAAGTAATGCACAGGGATCTGGTATATATAATATGTCAAGCCACAAGGGTGAAGAGACGTGACACAGGGATGTGGTATATATAATATGTCAAGCCACAAGGGTCAAGAGACGTGACACAGGGATGTGGTATATATAATATGTCAAGCCACAAGGGTCAAGAAACGTGACACAGGACAAAGTACACCAATGGTTCAAGAGGCAGTGGAGAGAAGCGCATGAGAGGAAGACAAAAGCCTGGACAAAGTGGAGAGAGCTCGGATGAGAGGAAAATAGACGCACTTGTTAAGACCCTGGGTTCTTTAGTTGGAAACTAGAGATGAAATTGAGCTCTAAGAAGTACTTTACATTATTTAATAGTACTGCTGATCCGTTTTTGTTCCTATCGTCCTTGCCAGATGTAAGACGAATCTTGTTTCTCACAAAGCATTCAGACTCTGAGCTTGTTGTTGATTATTAAGCACTGAACTAGTTATCAACTATTCTTAGAACTATTAAAGAAACCAGTTTTGTACGTCGGTGAAGATTTGTAATGTTTATAAGCTGCACGGTCAGCTGGTTATCTTCCCGGCAACAACAACTGGAGAGAGCTCGAACTGGAAGCTCCGACGGCCTTGTCTGGACTGCTGTGGTTGAGCCAACACCTCTCCTTTGTGGCTCTGTATCCTCCTCCTCTTCCCTTACCTTATCCTGTGTCAGTTTACAAAGTAAACCGTGTACCGTGTTGCATGTATGTTTCTGGCATAAGTATGTAGTAATGTGTTTAGGCTATGCTAGTGTTTATAATGCTAAGTTACTCTAAAGGGTCTCAGTGGAACGACGTGTGCTCAAATGGTACCAAGTACCTAGAGTCCTTGCTAGTGTCCCCTGCCTAGTAGACTTTACCCTAGCTTGTCCCAAGTGTAAGCCTTGTATCCTGTCTATGTGGACCAAGGTAGTTAACGTAGGATAGTGTGGTAAAGTAGTTATTGTTATTGTTGTTAATGTATATGGGGGGTTGTTAAGAGGGTTTAATAAATAAGTTAGTTTTTAAAGGAGTATCCATTCTGATCCCCCGTGAGGGGATCAGTGATCAACCTCGAGGATTGACGTATTACTTGAAGCCACTACTTTAATATGGTTTTATGTTCGTACTGGGGGCCGGGCCTATCTGATCTCCTCTAATTTTGATACGTACTGATTCTAGCTGTTGGCCTTTCTCATTAATACTCTATACCGCCTATAACAAGCAAGCTAAATTCATAACAAGTGGTTGGCCTGACCGGGAGGAACATTTTAATTGTAAAAAATTAGATTTTTGAGTGCCAAAACTAAAATTCTTGAATTCCGATGAAAGGTTGTGTGGTATCCTAGGGTCCAGCTCAACTGGCAAAGGAAACATCTTGCACTGACTGGACACCCAGCTGGATCTCTTCACGATTGAGGTGAGTGTGGCCTTGTGACAGGGGTCATGCAAATTTTTGTTTTTTTTCAAATTTTTATTTTATTTTTTCTTTGGCTAGGAGCTAAAATAATTAGTGATGGAGGCTAAATTGCAGGAACTGGCAAAGGCACCTTCAGTGGTAGAGATCAAGAAGCTTACCAAAGCTAATTTAGTGTTTTTAGACAAGGAATTAGGCCTCAACTTAAATGAAACTAATAAAAAGTGTCATAACCAATGAAATTTACAGAATTGCATAGACCAAGGCCTATTGGCAATTGATACTATTTTATGCCAGGCCAGCCCAGCTGAAAGAGAATCTAGCAGGATAGAATTTGAATTACAGCTGCCCTAATTAAAACTAGCCGAACAAGAGGCAAGAGTGGAAGAACAAAATGCTAGGAGTAGAAGAACAAAGGCTCAAAACTGAGGAGGCAAAAATTAGAGGCAATGCCAATGTACCACCACCGGCCGGGGATTCAAACCCCAGGCATTATGATAAAAAGCATAACCTGCCGGAATTTTCAGTCAGACCCTGAAAGGTTTTTCAACAATTTTCTGAGATTGGCCATGTCCATGAACTGGCCAAAGGAAGAGTGGGTGAAAATCTTACAGGGGCAGCTAAAAAGGTAAAGCCCAAGATATTTTTATAAACAGACCTGACTGCGAGTGTTTTGATTATAGTAAAGTCAGGGAACAGATTTTGAGAGCATATGAAATTACGCCTGAAGCTCACCGCCAAGCTTATCGCAACCTTAGGCCTACTCACAACCAACCTCTCACTGAATTTGCTAATGACCAAATAAGATTGTTTGAAAAATGGATTCGCTCGACTAAAGCCGAAACATACGAGGCACTTAAGAATTTAGTTTTAGCAGAGAATTTTATAGATAATATTCCAGAGCCTGTAACATGGTACCTTAGAGGAAGGACAGAGGTACATTTTAATATTATGGATTTGGCCAAGATGGCAGTAATCTACCAGTTGGAGGGCAAAAGCCCCAATATAAAAATAATTATAGGTCACATAGTAACAAAACTTATACCCACAGCCAGTCCAGACCAGCCCATTCTAACCCTATAACTAATGCACCTTCTGTTTCAGACATAACTAACCCTGTTAAATTGTCTAACCTCATGGCACCTAAGGGTGAACCAAAGGGCAGTTATGGTTAGCAATGTCTCTTCTTCCCGACGAGTCTGTGGTCACTGTAAACGTCCAAACCACATTACTAGCCATTGTTGGCAACTGCACCCAGAAAAAAAGACCCAATGCTCTTGTGGTGACACAGGGCTTGAGGCCTTCTGAAGGGTTAGGGAGTAAGATCTCCAACCCACAGTGGTTGGACCTGCTTGTGGGAACCGACCTGTGAGATTTATATTTATTTAATTTATATGAATTTATATTTACGTTAATTTATATACTTCGATAGCAATTTGTATAATGATAAGTGGACTGTATTTCTGCAATAATCTCTTAATCTCACAAATCGATCCTCTACACATTAGGGGGGTTTATTAAATTTATATATATGCAGCCAATCAAACTACAGGAATAGACTACATACATTGAAAAGGTTCCTTATCTTATAGTACAGCAGGTTAGTCCACCAGGTATAACTAGGGTGTAGACACCAAATTATCCTCTTTGAGGTAGCTTCCATCACCCAGTAACTGGTGCACAAAATCTTGCTTCCTCGTCTGGACCTGTCAAAAGTGTGCTAGCTGTGAAGCTAGAATCCTATATATGACAAGCTATATCAGAGAAAACACTATACATGGAACAATAAAGACCTGGCTTAATTACCTTTAGTTTGAGGCTATGTCGTGCTCTAACCGGCCCACCCTATATAATGACATTAATGGCCATAAATGAAAGATAATGGGTTTCGGAAAGAACACTTAACTTGATTTGTAGACAGTGTGTTGATAATGGTACACTTCTGGTTTCCATAACACTACGTCCAAGTAAAATTAACAGGAGCCGTATTTGCTCCTGTGAGCCTCTGGTCTAGTATAAACAATGGCTGCGTCTAACACTCCATTCTATTGACGCCTGGCCGACATTGTCCAGATATGATAGGAGCCGAATTTGCTCCACGCGTCTCGGATGTGACACAACAATGGCTGCCCCTCCTTCCTCACTGACGCCTGGCCTACATTGTCCAAATGTCAGAAAGTGATAGAAGGGTCACATTTATTCTACTTTAATATTGATAATTAAGTTAATTTATATGAGATGGTTTATGATGGTAAAGTCCAAAGACTAATGTATTTAAGAATAATTCCCAGCAAAATAGCTGGTGAATTATAATAGTATGTGGTGATGATATCCCGTTTTCTTTAGACGGTAATTCCACTACAAGTTACGTTTTCTATGGGTAACTTGTTTATACAATACAGCTATTATCTGTATGATATTAAATGGTGTCGGATTTTCCGACACTGCTTACCCCATTCTTGTCGAAGGGGAGAGTTTTGTCTGAGGGTTCTTCCTGGAATGAGGTGGTGATCTACCGAGACACTGGGGCCATCCAGACTTTAATCTTGGAGAGTGCTTTGCAAGGTGTCAACACTCTCGACACTGGAGAGGTAGTACTGGTCGAGGGTGTCACGAGTGATACTCGAGCAGTACCCCCCATATGGTTACCCTGGAATTTGATTTTCACAAGGGTGTTTGTACAGTCGGAGTCACTTCTTACCTACCTTTCCTTAATGTTGATGTAATATTGGGTAATGATTTAGCAGGGGATAAGGTAGGGACTCCAGACTACCTATTATGTTGCTTACTCCTAAGGTTTCCCTGGATCTACCGCTGCAGAGGATAATGTTGTGTACCCTGCATGCGTGGTGACCAGTTCTATGAGACTTAAATGTAAGCGCAGCCCTGTGGTTGCCAAGGTGGTAAATCCTGAGGACACGAGGAACTTTCCGAGTGGTGAAAGCCAAGTGGACCTTGCGGACACATTCAAGGCCCAAATCGATGACATGGCCAAGGACACTGTGGAGAGCCTATCATCGCCTCCTACCGAGAGTAGTGAGGAGGTGGATGAGAACACTGTTGAGCCTCAGCCAATGGCATCTGACCATGGCCTGGATGCCTCCTTGAGTGATTTACAGAAAGCTGACACCAGTCTTGCAGAATGTCATGATGTAGCTCTCTCTAAGGTGGAGATTGTAGATGCAGCAATCGGGTACTACTATAATTATCAGATTTTGATGAGAAAATGGAGACCACAGAGTTCTCCATTGTCAAATGAGTTGGAGGTAGCCCACCAGGTTATGTTGCATACTTGCTATAGGGAGAGAGTTTTGGCAGCTGCTCATGATGATCCCATGGGGGGACACCAAGGTATTAATATTACTTATCACAAAATTTTTAAATATTTCTTTTGGCCCAAGCTGAAAAGCGATGTGGCAAAATTTTGTAGCTCGTGTATTCCTTGTCAGCGTGTTGGGAAACCAAACCAGACACCACCTAAAGCTCCTCTAAGGTCTATTGTCATGCCGGAGGAACCATTTTCTCATGTAGTAATGGACTGTGTTGGTCCATTCCCTAGAACTAAGTCTGGTAATATTTACCTAATCACGATGATGTGTATCACGACCTGTTACCCTGAGGCTTTTGCTGTAAGGAACATCCGAGCAAAGACTGTTGTTGCTCGTATGTTGCAATTTTTTTTCTACTTTGGACTGCCTCAGGTCGTGCAAACTGACAATGGTACTAACTTTAAGTCTGATATTTTTTAACAATTCTGTAAGGACCATGGAATGACTCATAAGGTTTCCAGCCCATACCATCCACAGAGTCAGGCGGTAATTGAGCAGTTCTATCAAACGCTCAAGCAGATGTTGAAGACATCGTGTGAGATTTCCCACAACTTCTGGGATGAGAGCCTGCCTTATGTTTTGTTTGCTGCTTGAGAGGGGTTACAAGGTTCACTGGGGTTGTTCTCCTTTTGAGTTACTCTTTGGCCATAAAGTTCGTGGACCCTTGCAAATGTTACAGGAGAATCTGTTAGGGAACGTAACATTGACCGAAGGTTCGGCTTTCTTTGCGCAACACCACCAGAGATTCAGGGACTGCAAGGCGGCTGCACTAAAGTATCTTGGGAAGGTCCAAGAAAATATTAAAGAACGACACGATGCTAAGGCTAAGTTGTGGGTATTTCAACCTGGTGACCCTGTCTTGGCATTAAAGCCTCGACTTGAGAACAATAAGTCTCACAGGTACAAGGGCCCCTATATTGTGACAGGAAAGGCTGGGGACCTCACGTACACAGTAAGGCACTCTGACAAGCACAACCAAGTGATGCTTGTGCACTTGAACCGTCTGAAGAAGTTCCAGGGCCCCAGGCCCGTTGCACTAACCAATGTTTCCTTTCCAGCGAGGGAGGGGATGATTGTTCTGGGGACCCAACTAATCTCATTCTCAATAATTCTAGCTCTGCAAATGCTGTGGAGGTGGGACTGTCCCATTTGCAGATGGCCCAACGTGAGGAGGTGCAGTCATTGCTTGACGAATTCTCCAGTCTGTTCGGGGAAGTCCTGACTCAGACTTATGCCATCTATCATGATGTCAAGTTGACGGACTATACCCCATTCGTCTTCAACCTTATCGGATGAGTCCAGGAAAAAAGGCCATCGTGAAGAACGAAGTCGACTTACTGCTCTAGCATGGCCTCATCCAGCCGAGCCAGGGCTCTTGGTGCTCGACCTGCCTTTGGTCCCCAAACCAGACGGCTCCTGGCGATTATGCACTGACTATCGGCAGCTCAACAAGGTGACCATTGTGGATGCCAATCCACTACCCCTCCTCAAAGACTGTATTGGCGAGATCAGAAACACCACATACGTCTCAAAATTCGACCTCTCGATAGGTTATTATCAGATCCCGCTCACCGAACGTGCCAAGCAATTAACTGCGTTCGTAACCCTATGGTGTCTTTGAGTATCAAGTGTTACCGTTCGGCTTGCGTAATGCCTCTGCCACGTTCCAGAGGCTAATGAACTCTCTACTCACTAATGAGCCAAATTGTCGGGAATATTTAAATGACATTGTTCTTTTTGATAGTAATTGGATTGACCACAGAGCTAGGTTACGCCAGTTGTTCACAGTTTTGAAAAATGCCAATCTAACCTTAAATGCAAAATAGTGTCATTTTGGCCAAGGCACAGTGACATACCTCGGTTATGAAGTAGGCCAAGGAAAAGTGTTACCTCGGCAAGATAAAATCAGTGCCATTCTGGAGTATCCCGTGCTCCGGTCTAAAAATAACGTTCAGAGGTTTATCAGTATGTGTGCGTACTACCGACGCTTTTGTCAGAACTTTTCCAGTGTCACCACTCCTCTCACAGACTTGTTGCGAAAGGCCGTTAAATTTAAGTGGTGAACAGACTGTGCAGAAGCGCTCAAAAATTTTAAATTGATCTTAACTTCCGCCCCAGTGCTCGCTAGTCCAAGGTTCGACCGACCGTTTAAAATTCATGTTGACGCATCTGACTCGGCTGCTGGTGCAGTGTTGTTGCAAACTGGGGATGATCAAGAGGACCACCCAGTATACTATTACTCTGTGAAATTTGACAATGAGCAACGCAATTATTCAATGGTAGAAAAAGAAGCGTTGGCGCTAGTGTTAACATGTAAAAAATTTTAAGTATATCTAACAACTAATATAGTGGAAGTGTACACGGACCATAACCCACTGGTGTTTATACACCAGATGAAGGCGAAAAATAAACGCATCCTCAGGTGGGCATTGTACCTACAGGATTTCAATCATTCCATTACCCACCTACCAGGCCCGGCTCAATATGATAGCCAATGCTCTCTCCCTGTTACCTGAGTAACATTCATCTGAGCCACAGGAAGCCATATACCAACTGTCATGATTTAGTTATTTTTTTTAGGTTCTCCTGTGACATTAAATATTCCGTGTCAAATTTATTTACTTCCCCCTTTTTTATTATGTGTTTTTTCTTTCAGAGAATTCCTTTGTGTGTGCTTTTTCTTTCAGAAAATATATTTTTGTGTGCTTTTTCTTTCAGAGAATTCCCATGCACTTTTTCTTGCAGAGAAATTTTTGTTTTTGATTGATTTTCTTTTATGGCGTAGATTTTCCTTTTTATTCTCTGTATGGTCTTACAAAAAAATATGACTACTATTCTAATAGCCACATTTTTTTCTCCGAAGGGGGAGAAGTGTTACGACCCTGGGTTCCTTAGTTGGAAACCAGAGATCAAATTGGGCTCTAAATAAGTACTTTACATTATTTGATAGAACTTCTGATGCGTTTTTGTTCCTATCATCCTTGCCAGATGTAAGACGAATCTTGTTTCTCACAGAGCATTCAGACTCTGAGCTTGTTATTGATTATTAAACACTGAACTAGTTATCAACTATTCTTAGAACTATTAAAGTAATCAGTTTTGTACATCGGTGAAGATTTGTAATGTTTATAAGCTGCACGATCAGCTGGTTATCTTCCCGGCAACAACAACTGGAGAGAGCTCGAACTGGAAGCTCCGACAGCCTAGTCTGGACTGCTGTGGTTGAGCCAACACCTCTCCTGTGTGGCTCTGTCTCCTCCTCCTCTTCCCTTACCTTATCCTGTGTCTAGTTTACAAAGCTAAGTACCGTGTTACATGTACGTTTCTGGCATAAGTATGTTGTAATGTGTATAGGCTACGTTAGTGTTTATATTGCTAAGTTACTCTAATGGGTCTCAGTGGAACCACGTGTGCTCAAATGGTACCAAGCTACCTAGAGTCCTTGCTGGTGTCCCTTGTCTAGTAGACTTTACCCTAGCTTGTCCCAAATGTAAGCCTTGTATCCTGTCTATGTGGACCAAGGTAGTTAACGTAAGATAGTGTGGTAAAGTAGTTATTGTTATTGTTGTTAATGTATATGGGGGGTTGTTAAGAGGGTTTAATAAATAAGTTAGTTTTTAAAGGAGTATCCATTCTTCCTGTGTAGGGGATCAGTGATCAACCTCTAGGCTGACGTATTACTTGAAGCCACTACTTTAATATGGTTTTATGTTCTTATTGGGGGCCGGACTTATCTGATCTCCTCTAATTTTGATACCTCCTGATTCTAGCTGTTGGCCCTTCTCATTAATACTCTTTACCCCCAAAGGAAGCAAGCTAAATTCATAACATCACTAAAGGAAGCCAGAAATTATTAAAGAGTTAGGAGGGATGCCGAGAAACAGTTTGAAAACGACACAGAGGTAAGGACCAACCAAAGCTCTTTTAAAGCCATAGAAGGAGTAAAACAACAGTCAGAGACCACATTATAAGGCAGAAGAGGGCAGTCATATGGAAAACGACAAGAATGTGCGTGAAGAGCTAAACAAAATATTCCAGGTGGTCATTACAATGGCATCACTGTGGAGACCAGAGTTAAGTGATGAAAGGCCAAAGAAAACACTGAATGACATAATAGTCACAGTGGAAGAGGTTACAAATCCCCTGAAGGAACTAGATGTAACAAAATTAATTGGACCAGCCTTAATATCACTATGGCTACTGAAGGAGACTGAAGAGGTAAACTGTGACCCCACTTACTGAGGAGTTTAATAAAACACTCTAAACATGGATTCTCCCAGAATTATAAAAAAGGCAAATGTAGTCACTAAATTAGAGACCAGACTCACAGACAAGTATTCCTTGTACAGTGCTGGACTGAGTAATCGGGTCGAGAATACTGGAGCACCTAGAGAGAATGATCTTTGCAACAGAACGACATTAAGGATTTAGAAGGGGAAAGTCATGCCTGACAAACTTGATAGAGTTCTATGACAAGGTTACTAGAATAAGAAAAAAAAAAGAAGGCTGGGTAGATAGCATTTTCCTAGACACTTAAAAGGCATTTGATGATGTTCCTCGTGAAAGGCTCTTGAACAGGCTGGCACACTTGGGAAACACTAAGCTGGGTAAGGAAATACTTGATGGAGAGTAGTCACAGTCAGAGACAAGGTTTCCAGCGGGAGAAATGTAACATGTGGGTCCCCCAAGGATAGGTTCTGGAACCACTACTGTTCCTAATATATGTTAATGATCTCCCTGAAGGAGTGACCTTGTGCATGTTAATGTTGTCGAACGATGCCAAAATAATGATGTTACGGAAAACAGAGGTAACAGAAGATGATTGCAGAATGTTACAGAATCATCTGGGCACATGTTTTATGTCACGCCACAAGGGCCAGGGGACGAGACAGGCAAATGTCTTGGTATAACGCAGTGAGTTCATTAAAGTTAACATGATGAACAGTGGAGGGGGAGGGATTACATGATCAACAGTGTGGTAACATGTTGATCATACCACAGGTAACATAACACAGCTCCTGGCGTTACACTCTTGTCATGCCGTCAATAACACTCTTGTCATGCCGTCAATAACACGCTTGCCATGTCGTCAATAACACTCTTGCGATGCCGTCAATAACACTTTTGTCATGCCGTCAATACACTCTTGCAATACAGTCAATACACTCTTGCAATACCGTCAATAACACTCTTGCCATGCCGTCAATAACACTCTTGCCATGCCGTCAATAACACTCTAGACATGCCATAAATAACACGCTTGCCATGCTGTCAATAATACTCAAAACATGCTGTCAATAACACTCTTGACATGCCGTCAATAACACGCTTGCCATGCCGTCAATAACACTCTAGACATGCCATAAATAACACGTTTGCCATGCTGTCAATAATACTCAAAACATGCTGTCAATAACACTCTTGGCATGCCGTCAATAACACGCTTGCCATGCCGTCAGTAACACTCTTGCCATGCCGTCAATAACACTCTTGACATGCCGTCAATAACACGCTTGCCATGCCATCAATAACCTTAACAGATCCCACACTCTCTTTGAGAAGTATATTTATAATGGTTTAACTAAACTCAAGAAATGTTTGGCCAAAGGTTACCAATATTATGATAAAATCAACAAATTGATGACCTACCTTTATCAGGTCCTTCGTGATCACTTGTTCCAGCCTGAACCTTGGAAACTTGAGGATAACTTCCTGTCTCCTGAGGTTGGCGAGGGCGTGGCGGAGGGTGTCGTGGGAGAGGCGCCGCAGCATGGCGTCCAAAGGCGTGGCGGAGTTGCCAGGGGCGGCCAAGGGCGTGGAGGTCTTGCGAGGGGCGCCGCCGGGGGTGTTGTGAGGCAGCAACACCAACATGGACGCCGCCTTCCCCTTGTACGGCATCTCTAACACCGTCGCTCCCAGCTCACTCGAGTCTCCTGCAACCACAGACCACTGTAACCAGTGTTCACTCTCAGGACTGTCACACTAGTCTCCTACAACCACAGTCCATTGTAACCAGTGTTCACTCTCAGGACTGTCACACTAGTCTGCTGCAACCACAGTCCACTGTAACCAGTGTTCACTCTCAGGACTGTCACACTAGTCTCCTACAACAACATGACGACGTCTGGAGGTGCACACAACGTCTCTCCTATAAACACTTACGAGACCCCGCAGGGCTCTAAGACATCACTGTTACATGGTTTCCTTCAGGTGACCTTACCTTGACCTTGAGGTTACCTTGAGGTGATTTCGGGGCTCATCGACCCTGCGGCCTGGTCGGTGACCAGGCCTCCTCGTTGCTGGACTGGTCAACCAGGCTGTTGGGCGCGGCTGCTCGCAGCCTGATGTATGAGTCACAGCCTGGTTGATCAGGTAACCTTTGGAGATGTTTGTCAAGTTCTCTCTTGAACACTGTGAGGGGTCGGCCAGTTGTACCCCTTATGTGTAGCGGAAGGGTGTTGAACAGTCTCGGGCCTCTGATGTTGACAGAGTTCTCCCTGAGAGATCCTGTTGCACTTCTGCTCTTCAACGGGGTATTCTGCACATCCTGCCATGCCTTCTGGTCTCATGTGCTGTTATTACTGTGTGCAGGTTTGGGACCAGCCCCTCTACTATTTTCCATGTGTAAATTATTATGTATCTCTCCCGCCTGCGCTCAAGAGAATACAGTTTAAGGCTCTTTAGTTGGTCCCAATAGTTTAGATCCTATCATGGCACACATTTAGATCAATATGACCTCCTGGTCTCAGAGGAGGATCCAGACGGAGTTTTCCTAAACAGTAAACATCACACTGCAGCATACATTAGAGGCAAAGTGCCGCCAGCATCTAGAGGTAAACAGAGACCATCTCGGCCCGAAGCGGCCTCAAAGTATGGGGTGAGGGGGAACTGGGAGGATATAGGGTGAGGGGGAGGGGGGACTGGGAGGGAATGGGGTGATGGGGTAGGGAACTCGGCTGGAAAGGGCGGAGGGGCAAAAGGGTGGGAATCGGGATGGGGTGACAGGGTGGGAATGGGGGATTTGACTGAGCATTTGAGTGGGGACAGGGAGGGTTCGGGACTGGGAGGATTTCTATGGGGAGGAGGGTGGTGGTGCTGCCCTACTGTCTGGTGTTCCTGGAATGCTGGTTGGCAGTTACCCCCCACCCTCTCACCTCTGGGAATGTTGTATTGGGGCTGTGGTTCCCTGATTTTCTCCTCTCACCCTGTGTGTCTTCCTTGCTTCTGCTGCCATGGCTCTCTCCTCCCTTGTCATGTCCCTATGGAGGAATACTTTTTTGTGTCCTCTCACATTTAGCAGCACACACACACACACATTATGTGTGTGTGTGTATTCACCTTGTCGTGCTTGCGGGGGTTGAGCTCTGCTCTTTCGGCCCGCCTCTCAACTGTCAATCAACTGTTTCTCCTACTACTTTTTTTCCCCACACCCACACAACACACCCCCACCCTCCACGAAGCAGTCCATTACAGCTGACTAACTCCCAGGTACCTATTTACTGCCAGGTAACAAGGGCATAGGGTGAAAGAAACTCTGCCCATGGTTTCTTGCCGGCGCCCGGAATTGAGCACGGGACCACAGGATCACGTGTACAGCATGTTCTCCGCTCTGCCACCGGCTCCCTGCATGTGTGTGTGTTTGTGTGTGTGTGTGTACTCACCTAGTTTTGCTTGTGGGGGATTGAGCTCTGGCTCTTTGGTCCCGCCTCTCAACTGTCAATCAACTGGTATGTAGTGTGAGTGTGTGTGTGTGTGTGTGTTTGTGTGTTTTAACTTACCAATTTTGAAATAATCAACTTGTTTCATCATGTCAACAAGAGTGTGCCGGCCCGGGGTGGGGAAGAACTTCTCCTTGGTGGTGGCGCTGGTGTTGAAGGCCGCCAGCCAGAGACCCTTGAAGTAGGCGGCGTTCACCAGCACCATCACCTTGTCTTGCACGACTCCACCATCCACTAGTTCCGGGATTTTGCCTCGTGTTGCCTTGTTAACGAAGTTGTTGATTGTTGCAGCCGCCTCGTCGCCCTAATAGATGGAATAAAAGAAAACGGATTACACAAAATAAGGGTAAACTAAACAATGAGGGTAAACATCTATAATACTGAAGTGAAAATGTCTGTCTGTCTGTTCAAAGTTTTAGGCTTTGATCAAACAAGCAGATAAGAGATAAGTTTCTCTTATGACTAGATTCATCCAAATTTGCAGAAAGAATGGTCTGTAGTATGGGATGAACTTTGGCTGGTCAGGGTCGCCAGAAGTGATAAGTGAACAGGATGCAAGGTCCAAACTCAGACCCCCACCACAATTTTTGGCACTGGCTGCTGGCTAACCCTGTAAATATTCTGAATAAAATTTCATATCAATAATTTTTTAATAGTGTGCGGCGTTATTCATTGATACTGGGAAATTGACATTATTGTTTTTGTTATTATTTCGATCATAGCCCGATAAAACAAATTAAGTATAGCCACAACAACTCCCACAGACTCCCATGCCCTCACAGCCAAAGGCAGAGACACAGATACAAAACAGATGGGTAACTTTTTAATAAAAAATCTAAACTGCATGTTTCTTATCAAAATATAAAACATTATTTACTGATTTTGAGAAAATATAAATATATTTTCTGATGTTCAAACTTCAGCCGTACTACCATAAACACACAACTTCTATATTGCCTCCTCCATTCCTCCTGACAACTCTTTCATACCGTGTGGCTTACCAACGTCCCAAACCTACCACTCAATGGCCTATTATTTAAGTTGAAAACAAAAACACTCAAAATTTATTTTCTTAGAAAGAGAGAGAGAGAGAGAGAGAGAGAGAGAGAGAGAGAGAGAGAGAGAGAGAGAGAGAGAGAGAGAGAGAGAGAGAGAGAGAGAGAGAGAGAGAGAGAGAGAGAGAGAGAGAGATTCTATTAAAACTCTAAACAAAGGTCTATTTAGAGATAGAAGATGGGGGGATAAAGAGAAAGACAAAAAGTAGGTAGATGGATGGATGAATAGAGAGATGGCCGGATAGATGAATGAATAGATAATTAATAAATAGATGGATGAATACATGGATGAATAGATGGATAACCATCCAGAGATAGATGGATGGACAAAATGATAGATGGATGGACAGAATGACAGATGGAAGGACAGAATGATAAATGGATGGACAGAATGATAAATGGATGGATAGAATGATAGATGAATGGATAGAATGATAGATGGATAGAGTTGTCGGAAATTTCCGACACCCCAAATGCTAACCCATGATACAATAAGATAAAATCCGTTGCGTTAAAACACTAATCTAACTTACCGTACTAATAATCTGATAATTGAGGGTTTAGAAGTTCTAGAACATGCAAAGGGATGATCGGGTCAGTCGCCACATGTTCGCGGTGACTATTCCTTTGCCTAACACTTCATAAAACTTCATCTACAATCTGCCTTTATTCGCGATTACCATCTTAGATTGAGTTCCATTAATAAATAGGATGAATTCCTTGACTTCCTCTTATAGTAAAATTTAAAACTACCGTGAATAAATGTTTCATGGAGAAGGAGGAGGGATCATACTGGGAATTCTAGCTTAATATAACTCTTCCTAAATTATTGAACTCTTTGCGGTAGGCTGTCAGAAACAGTATAAAACTGTTCATAATAATTGAGGATTATAAAATCGCTCATAAATTAGCATCTACCTCCTCTCATATGTAAATTTACACCGGAAAGAGGTGTCGTGACTATAAGCTAGTCTTCGTTAGATAGCAGTCTCCGTTACATAGTAGTCTCCTCCGTTAGATAGCAGTCTCCGTTATATAGCAGTCTCCTCCGTTAGATAGCAGTCTCCGTTACATAGCAGTCTCCTCCATTAGATAGCAGTCTCCGTTACATAGCAGTCTCCTCCGTTAGATAGCAGTCTCCTCCGTTAGATAGCAGTCTCCGTTACATAGCAGTCTCCTCCGTTAGATAGCAGTCTCCGTGGCGTAGTGGTAAGACGCTCGCCTGGCGTTCCGCGTGCGCTTTGTCCTGGGCTTCGTATCCTGACCGGGGAGGATTTAATGGGCGCAGATCCTTAACTGTAGCCTCTGATTAACTCAACAGTAAAATGGGTACCTTATTGTTAAAACGATTCTTCGTGGGGGTCGTATTCCAGGAAACATAGGATTAAGGACTTGCCGGACACGCTATGCGTCCTAGTGGTTGTACAAGAATGTAAGAACTCATGTATATATAAATTAAAAAAAAAAAAGCTGTGAGGGAGGAGGTAGGACGCCGCGCACCGCGGCAGTAGCTGAGCACATGGCGTTGTTGACGATTGGATATACCATAATACTCCCTTTTACCGCCATATTTGTACTTATAAGAGAAGGGTATCTCTCGAAGGGGCAAGTTGAGCAGCTGAGACTTGTCCTAGAACAAGTTACCATACATCGGACTGCCACATCCTCCAACCACGAGAGAACTTGTCCCAGTTGAAAGCTTTATTCTTTTGTTACGAGCTCTATAAGATTAGAATTTCAGCCGGGTTAGGAGGCATGCCCTACAAATAAACCAAGTAAGCTTCATTTAATTCCATTGGGTATTGCCTTGAATATAATTGCAATGTGAATAGTAAGTTGTAGCAATTAGTATACCGTAAATTGTTGGCACATATACGATGGAGATGTGAGAGGGTACCACATCAGTTTCAACACGTGGGAGTACTGGACGCAGGGACCACGAGGTCTATTTTGCATGTTTGATCCACGTTATCTACTCCGTGTCTGGACTGACCTAGGAAGGATACGTCTTTCCAGCTAAGCCACAAAGTTCTCACCATTAACCAATAGTAGTGTAACTTACTAACTAATTCATTGAATTAATATTATTTCAATTTCAAATTTAATGTTATCAATCTAACCCATAAATTTGTGTAAGTGGAAATACCTGACAAGAAACTATTATTAATACAGTCCATTTAATTATATAATAACAATTCTAAAGAAACACTTTAAACACTTAAACATCTACAAGAGTAGATGGATGGATACAATGATAGTTGGAAAAATAAGCTGGACGGATAGAATGATAGATGGATAGAGGATCACACACACACACACCTGTAGTGTTGCTGCTGTGTTTACTGGTGCTGCTGAGAGCAGTACATGGTGTGTGTCAGGGTGTCGCAGCTGTAATGTTGCTGCTGTGTTTACTGATGCAGCTGAGAGCAGTACATGGTGTGTGTCAGAGTGTCGCAGCTGTAATGTTGCTGCTGTGTTTACTGGTGCTGCTGAGAGCAGTACATGGTGTGTGTCAGGGTGTCGCAGCTGTAGTGCTGCTGCTGTGTTTACTGATGCAGCTGAGAGCAGTACATGGTGTGTGTCAGAGGGGTCTCAGCTGTAGAACTGCTGCTGCGTTTACTGGTGCTGCTGAGAGGAGTACATGGTGTGTGTATCAGAGGTGTCTCAGCTGTAGTGCTGCTGCTGTGTTTACTGGTGCTGCTGAGAGCAGTACATAGTGTGTGTCAGAGGTGTCTCAGCTGTAGAACTGCTGCTGCGTTTACTGGTGCTGCTGAGAGGAGTACATGGTGTGTGTATCAGAGGTGTCTCAGCTGTAGTGCTGCTGCTGTGTTTACTGGTGCTGCTGAGAGCAGTACATAGTGTGTGTCAGTGTCTCAGCTGTAGTGCTGCTGCTGTGTTTACTGATGCTGCTGAGAGTAGTACAGGGTGTGTCAGAGTGTCTCAGCTGTAGTGTTGCTGCTGTGTTTACTGGTGCTGCTGAGAGCCGTACATGGTGTGTGTCAGGGTGTCGCAGCTGTAATGTTGCTGCTGTGTTTACTGGTGCTGCTGAGAGCAGTACATGGTGTGTGTCAGTGTCTCAGCTGTAGTGCTGCTGCTGTGTTTACTGGTGCTGCTGAGAGCAGTACATGGTGTGTGTCAGAGTGTCGCAGCTGTAATGTTGCTGCTGTGTTTACTGGTGCTGCTGAGAGCAATACAGGGTGTGTCAGAGGGTCTCAGCTGTGGTGCTGAGACGCTCAGTAGAACAGGTGCAGTAGTGCTGTCAAGGGTTCCCACGTGATGACACTATCCATCTGTGCAATAACAAGGGTCGGTGATCTGAGTGAACCAACACACTCCAACAGTCACAAGTTAACTACAGTACTGCCGCCTGCATGCAGAATATATCACACCTTCTTAAAGTTGGTTGTCTGCACCTCCGTAGGGAGGACCTCCCTCACGCACTCCCGAAGGGCGAAGTCTGCGTCCACGTATATCTTGTTGGCCAAGTCTATCACATACTCTGTGGTGTTGGCTTGTCTCTCAGCATACCTGCGCGTTCATAAGTAACAATATATATACCACAAATATTGGTAAACATCGCACGTTGATACAGATAAATGTAATACTAATTTTAATTGTTTAAGTACAAAAGATAGTAATTAAGATGACAAGTGAGGAATGTGAGTGGACTCACAGACGGTCGAGGGCCCTGTAGGTAGCCAGAGTGGTTGAAGGGTCTCTGAGACGAAGGGTGTCCTGCAGCTGCTGACGAGTCCTGCCAGCAGACCCAAAGTAGGCCAGGACCAGGGCGGTCCACACGCTGTAGGGCGAGAAGAAAAAGTTTCCTGTGGCGGTGGATGGATAGAGCTGCTTGAAGAGGTCCAAGCTGAAGGGGGTGATGTGGGCCAGGTCAGGTGGGGAGGTCACCACCAGCTTGTCATTGTTGGAGATACACTGAGGCCTCACCACACTCACCAGCGTCACCACCAACACTGCTGCACACCACAGCTTCCTCATACTGTGGGGAAGAGGACTGTAGCAGCGGCGCTCCACCAACACTGATGACTACTTTATTATATTACAAATACCAATATCTTATTGAATTAAATATTTTTATAAGTAGAAGCTCGCAGTCGTCTGAGGAGAGTTGTGGTGTAATAGTTTTGTTGGTGATAGGTGGTGGTGATGGGGGGTAGGAGGGGGGGAGCGGGGGGAGGGGGGTTTGGGTGATGGTGGTGATCGATGATGGTGATGGGTTGTGGGTATGATTGGTGGTGAGGGGTGGTGGTAATGGGTGGTGGTGATAAGTGGTGGTGATGGGCTATGGTGATGGGTGGTAGTGACAGGTGATGGTGATGGGTGCTAGTGATGGGTGGTGGTGATGGGTGCTGGTGATGGGCTGTGGTGATGGGTGGTGGTGACAGGTAGTGGTGATGGGTGGTGGTGATGGGTGGTGGTGATGAGTGGTGGTTATGGGTGGTTGTCATGGGTGGGGGTTATGGGCTGTGATGATGGGTGGTGGTGATGGGTGGTGGTGATGGGTTGTGGTGATGGGTGGTGGTGATGGGTGGTGGTGACAGGTGGTGGTGATGGGTGGTGGTGATGAATGGTGGTGATGGGTGGTTGTCATGGGTGGGGGTTATGGGTGGTGGTGACAGGTGGTGGTGATGGGTGGTGGTGATGAGTGGTGGTGATGGGTGGTTGTCATGGGTGGGGTTATGGGTGGTGGAGATGGGTGGTGGTTATGGGTGCTGGTGATGGGCAGTTGTGATGGGTGGTGGTTGTAAGATTTTTCTCTACGCCTACCTCCCTTAGGAGGTGGACTACAAGTTTAAAGTCTGCTCACGGCAGTTAAGCATCAGTCCAATAGAAAAAGGAAAAGCGGGAGCAAACCGCCAGGCCTCCACCACCAAGGGTGAAAACCTGTCCACAATAGGCCGCTGGCTCCTCCTAAATAAACAGGACGTTAAAACTAATAAAGGGTAATCGACGGGTTCTCACAATCAAATATTTATATTTGATGTGGCACTATGAATTGGAATTCGAAATCCCAAGAACAGCCGCCTTATCAAGATCACATCAACATTTAATAATATGCAGAAATATGGTGGAATAATATGGTTGAAGGGTTGACATCAAAGACCGTTTTCTATAACATAACAATTTATTAATAACAAGAGACTAACTACTACATTACCGAGTTTATGTTACGTTAAAGTCCATCCAGTGGCACGATAACAAACAGCTAACTAGCAACCCTTGCTGTGAGGCTGCATACTGAACTAACCTGAACACAGGTGTGCCCACTGATGACGCAATATTGCAAAACAAAGAAAAATATCACAGACTAAGTTACACCACAGCGAATGGTTACGTTATTGTACATCAAGTGGCATTTGCAACACAGCTATTCAACAGCCCCTCGAGAAGTGACAGCAGGCTCCATCTTGCTGACACTTCGGGCTGACAACATGAACTAACTGAACAAATGAAGGATATTCACTGAAGACAAAGACACAAGCAGGCAATCAATAGTGTCTCGGTTTCCCTGACAGCTACTATAATCACAAACTTAGGGGTCCTCCCGCCCCCCAGGAGAGACCCACGTAACTAGGAGGGTAGTCCAACAGTGACCCCCTCCCTATCAAAACCCAGTGTGAACACTCTTTGCAACTCCCAACAAGAAGTTGCACTGTTGTAAACAGTAACAAAGACAGGCAAGGCGGGATTCTGGGACACAGCTCCACAAATTCCTAGATGACTCTACTCTCGTCACCAGACGACAACCAAAAGAAATTGCCTTAAGTGATTAATTACGTTAATTGACTGATCGCAGCAGTCAGCAACAAAGTACTACGGTAATCACAAACAATTGTCTCACACTAGACAACAACATGATGATACTCTACGTTAATCTTCAACACTTGTCTCTCTCTTGTTAACAATAACTCAAACATATATTACATCACACTTCACTCCTAGCAAGTATTCAGTGAGTAATTCTCAATTAAGGTCAAACGGATCATTAATTACATCCCCATTGAGTTACGTTAACTAAGCCTACCCTAACTTGGTAGCTTCTCCACAGTCTGTGTCAAAAAATTACTAGTGAGAGTTAATTACCCTAATTAAGTCCCTAATTACTTCTGAGCAATTAATTAACTGTCACCAGGACCGATAATTAATCATCCATAAATACGTCTCACTCAGCACTGCCTAAGCAGGTCTCATCAAACACTGTGAATTCACGGGAAAGGAGTTAATTACCCTAATTAACAAGATGTGCCACTAATCCACTGTCCTCAGACAGGATATGATTAATACAACGATTTATGCTAGCTCCATGACCTCGCTTTACCGAGTCACCGGAGCTCTCCAATGTTAATTACTCCACTAATTAACCTGAGCCACTAATTGCTATACCCCAGAAAGGTAATTAGTCTCGAGCATATTACGTTAACACAAATACTGACAGACTCTGACAGATCCTCTCCCACTACGTGAATTCATGATGAGAAGGCTAATTACATAATTAGCTAGAGTGGTCAATTAGTTGTCACACGGACAATTAATTGCTCCCGAGACGTATCTCACTCAAGCTCAACACTGTTCTCTCTTAACAACCCTCACTCACTCCACAATACTAAGTGTGCACCCCTTATCCAGTTAATTACCCCTTACTTAATTAACTCACTGAATCCTTAAGTCCTCAACACAACTTAAAGAAACAAAGTAACCCCAGCGTTACATAGGTCACACTACAATGGCATGCAACATCATAAAAGCACTGCCCACATATTGTTGCGGCTACTGCAACTCGCTAATTACTGTGCCCACACAATAATGACACACGGTTGTGCAACACACAAAAGTATACGAATATTACTGCCCCCCCTTATCTTCTTGCACCCGATTGCAAAGGAATACTGTGAACACACACACACTTACCTCAGCAAGGCAATTAACCCATCAATTGCCTGCTCTCATTAAGTACTGTGAATTCCCCTGAATAATCCTAGAGGTCCCTTAAACCCTCAACACAGTTCCTGGGGCAATAATATCGTATAAACTGATAACAACACTGCACAAACCTGCAACATAATGATGCCGTCAGCATACCCCTCATGCTAATGACATCATTAGGCAATCAGTCAGCAACAACATCTACTGACTTACCACACAACACAGTACATAAACATGCAAATGAACACATAGAAATGGCATTCACACAATCAATGAAAATTATATCATCAAGTAAATGTAGCTAACTACACAGACCTCAGGGGCCCCCCATTAACATCCCTGCAACCGGGCCTGCTTACCTCTAATGATTATAATTTTACGGTACTCTATGGCATTAATCCAGTCTGAGCGATTATATAGAATCGACAGGCTGGATCACTTATATGGTAAATCTCTACACTGACCGGTTACATACTCTAGTCAGTCTACTATATATATATACATTATGATACTACAGTGTGGTCCCATGTATAATATCTATCTCCAGGTACCGCCCTATCAGTCATCTGGACCCTACTGACAGCTGTCACTCAGCTGCTTCTCTAGCCTGGCGAGGCTCTGAGACAAATCTTTCCGTGAATTTCCACCGGTATGCATCACACTGTAACACAATGATAATAGTCCTATCACAACCCTTATTTTTCCCACAACTACCACACTAGCTGTCAACACTTAGCTTGCTTGCTCCCCATGCGTCGACAAGATGTGGCCCTAGGCTGTCCCGGGAAAGTGGCCAAGGCATGTGGCCACCGCGTGGCCCACAGCGCCCCTCCCGAGCTGAGAGGGGGAGATGGGGTTTGGCTGCGCGGGTGGCCGCGCACGGGCCGGGCCGAGCCGCTGGGTGGCCTGGGGGTGGCCACGGGTAGCGCATGACGTCATAGCACCCCAGCCGGCTGAGCTGGTGCGCGGGGTGGGGGTGGGGATTTGGCTGCGCGGGTGGCCCTCCCCCCCCCCCCCCCCCCCAAGCAGCTGGCCAAGGTGGGCGGCACGGGCGGGCGCGCACATGGGTGCCTCAGGCTGGCAGGCTGCCGCCCACAGGAGTACCCACGCAGCTGGGAATCACAACCTTGCTCTACACTGGGGTTACAATGGCCGGCGGCGTCCCCACACTGACGCAGCCTGGCAGAAAGCAAAGTCCAACATGGGCCTGTAATATCACACACACTTACACTGCCCAACACCAATCGTCCATTGCCACTAGACAGGATACTCGACCCACCTGTTACATCATGAGGCTCCAGCTGCCTCATGGGTGAACCCAGTCAACTGTCTCTTTAGCTTTTTTTCTGTTCCTTCCGTAAATCCTTGGCCCCAATTCACCTAATTGGGCCTTGACACAACCCCTGATGGCAGGAGTGCCATATTCGATGAGTAATTTGGACGAGAGAAGCGATTAACGGGGGTGGAGGGGGAAAACTTCCCCCCTCCACCCAGACACGTCCTAGTGCGCCTGCTACCCTGCTCAGACTGACGATTTCCCGCGCTAGGGAAACTCAAAATGCCCATACCTTCTCCCTACTTCGTCTTGACCAATCAGCCTGGAGCCGGCACGGCTCCCTCGTGCCGCATCCAACCATAGCTCTTCGCGCCAAAACTAGGCTTGGAGCACACATGCCTAAACCAATCAGGCTCACTCACCCTCGAGCGTCCTGTGATGTCACAAGGAGGGGGAGGCCTAAGGAGAGTGGCGTGATGTCTCCCATGTGGGGGGGAAAGGCAACGTTTGCTCCACTCTTCCCCCACCTCTAACGGTTTTAGTCAAGTACTTCCTCATCCTATTTCACAGAAACATAAAAATTTCTGTAATTCTCTCTACAGAGCAATCACAGACTTCTAACTACTCACAAATGATAGTCCATAACATAAGCTTTCATTCAACACCCAACAAGCATATGTTATTTTGAAAGCTTCAGTTTCTAGAGTGACTAGCCTAATCTAGAAACTAGGAAAACTAGCTGAGGGATCTAGATCCCTCACAGTGGTGATGGGTGGGTGGTGGTGATGGGTGTTGGTGAGGCTTCGTAGTGATGATGGGTGGTGATGATGGGTGGTGGTGATGGGTGGTGTTGATGGATGGTGGTGATGGGTGGTTGTGATGCGTGCAAGTGATGGGCGGTGGTGATGGGTGGTGGTGATGGGTGGTGTTGATGGATGGTGGTGATGGGTGGTGGTGAGAGGTGGTGTTGATAGGCGGTGGTGATGGGTAGTGGTGATGGGTGTTGGTGATGTGTGGTGGTGAGGCACTATACACTCACCCACTATAGACACTCACCCACTACACACACACACACACACACACACACACTAGGGGTGGATCTAGATAGAAAACTATCACCTGAGGACCACATAAAGAATAGTGTGCGAGGAGCCTATGGCACGCTTTCTAACTTCAGAATTATTTTAAATACATGGATGGCGATATACTAAAGAAATTGTTCACGACTTTTGTTAGGCCAAAGCTAGAATATGCAGCAGTTGTGTGGTGCCCATATCTTAAGAAGCACATCAACAAACTGGAAAAGGTGCAAAGACATGCTACTAAGTGGCTCCCAGAACTGAAGGGCAAGAGCTACGAGGAGAGGTTAGAGGCATTAAATATGCCAAAACAAGAAGACAGAAGAAAAAGAGGTGATATGATCACTACATACAAAATAGTAACAGGAATTGATAAAATCGATAGGGAAGATTTCCTGAGACCTGGAACTTTAAGAACAAGAGGTCATAGATATAAACTAACTAAACACAGATGCCGAAGAAATATAAGAAAATTCACTTTCGCAAACAGAGTGGTAGACGGTTGGAACAAGTTAGGTGAGAAGGTGGTAGAGGCCAAGACCGTCAGTAGTTTCAAAGCGTTATATGACAAAGAGTGCTGGGTAGACGGGACACCACGAGCATAGCTCTCATCCTGTAGCTATACTTAGGTAATTACACTTAGGTAATTACACACACACATACGGTGACACTGGAAGACAGAAGAGTAAGGGGAGACATGATCACTACCGACAAAATTCTCTGAGGAATTGACAGAGTAGATAAGGATAAATTTTTTAACATGGGTGGTACAGGAACAAGGGGAAAAATGTGAAGACTAAGTACCCAAATGAACCACAGGGACATTAGAAAGAAATTTTTCAGTGTCAGAATAGTTAACAGGTGGAATGCATTAGGCAGTGATGTGGTGGAGGCAGACTCCATACACAGCTTCAAATGTAGATATGATGAAGCTCAGTAGGCGCAGGAATCTGTTCATCAGATGATTGATGGTTGAGAAGCGGGACTAAAGAGCCAGAGCTCAACCCCCACAAACACAACTAGGTGAGTAACTAGGTAAATACACAAACACCAAGAGCACAGGGAAAAGTTAAATTGACTTAATGAAGGAAATGTTCTCCCAAGTTTGGGAGGAAATC
Organism: Procambarus clarkii; assembly: GCF_040958095.1. NCBI lineage: Eukaryota > Metazoa > Arthropoda > Malacostraca > Decapoda > Cambaridae > Procambarus > Procambarus clarkii. The sequence goes on from NC_091198.1 coordinate 26,775,356, forward strand.
AGGAAGGAGATGCATGAAATGAAGTATAAAATAAACAACCTGCAAAGTGAGTTGACCCAGCAAAGGAGGAGATAAAAACCCTCAGTGAGAACAATATGGAGCCTGAACCTCAGATAATCATCTAAAGGGATGATGGAAATGGTTCATCGGAAAGGAATGCCTCTGTACATGAAACAATTGCTGAAATACTGGAAAAGAGCTCAGAAGCAATGGCCACAGTGAGGGAGGTAGCCACGCAAACAGCTACCTCACAGGAAGCAGCAAGGTGCACCAGTCAGCTGCTAGAAAGAAAAAGATCAGTGGCAGCTCTGGGCATCAGAGAACACGAAGGCTCGTGAACAAATTCACAAGGGCCATGATGAGGGCTCGAACCTATGTCTGAGAGGATCTGACAGAGCCCGAGTGCATGGGGGAATTGTGTAAAACCCTGGGTTTGTGTCGTGGAGAGACTGCAGGATCCATGAGAAGGAAAATGAACTCCCGGTTGCAATTATTTTGACCATGTCATGGCCTAGTCGATTAAGGCAGCCTCTGGGATCTGCTAAGATGTAGGTTCGAGCCCTCATCACGGCCCTTGTGGATTTGTTCATTTGACGCATCACACTATTGTGATTTGTGTGTGTAACAGGAAGGCCCCAATAGGCAAAAATGGAATAGTAAGGACAGAGAGGGAGTGAATGGAATACTAAAGGGGTTAAAGATGGAAGGGGCTGAAAAAAACATTGAGGAGGTTTTTCAGGTTGTGCTGGTACAACAAGGACAGAGACCGCCTGATAAAGATAGTGTTTGTAAACAAGACCATGAAGGAGGATATTCTAGAAAGGAAGAGCCATCTGCAATATGTGGGAGAATACAAAAAGTATTCCTCCAGAGGGACAGGTCAAGGGAGGAGAGAGCCATGGCAGCAGAAGCATGGATGAAGTACAGTGTGTGAGGAGAAAACCAGGAAATCACAGCCCCCAACACAACATTCCCAGAGGCAAGGGGGGAAACCACAACCAGCATCCCAGCAACACCAGAGGGAGGACAATACCACCACCCTCTGCCACACAGAAACCCTACCTACCCCTCACCCTCCCTGCCCCCACTCAAATGCTCAGTCAACCCTCCCTTCCCCCTTTTATAACCCCATGTAGCATGGTGGAGCGAGTCTACCCAGAGAGAGTTATTCTGCTTTCTGGACCTGAGATTAAGAAGTCAGAGAAAAAAAAATTCCAGTGAATAATTTAAAAATACTAGCAGAGGACGAGCATCTGGTAATAAGTAACATGAAATGTGATGTCGATACTTTGGTGACATGACATGAAGCTAGCAGGACGTTGTGACCTCACCTGAGCTACAGCAGTTGTCAGAGATGGTTGTACTTTGTTGAGCTCCTGAAAGGAAGAAGAAAATAGTTCCTTGTGATAGTGGTGGAGCGAAGGCTACTTGTTCGCAAGTGTGAGGAAACCGTTGGGGACACAGTACACCGTTTCTCTATGATTTGGATAAATTAGAGGCGACCTAGAAGTGAGCATTGGTCGCGCCTTTGTGGAATTTTAATTGTGTGTGCTCCTTCAAGAGGAAGGAAGTAAGCAGGCGTTTCTGTTGTGGAGCCTGCTGGGCGACTCAATGTACTCAAGTCAGGACTAGAAGAAGCCTTGTGAAGCAGTCTTATAGCGATTTTTGTGTCATGTTGAGCACCAGGGAGTGAGCGCCCTGTGTCATAGATCCCTGTATTAAGCCTGTTTAATCAGTTGTTAGATTAGCTATCAGTGTTTGATCATGTGCCCAGCGATCATAGTGAACATGTGTATATATAGGGTAGTAATTTTATTGAGCCAGTTAGCAAATATAGGGGTTTGGAGTTGAGTGGACATGCTGGCCGCAGGAGCGGTGCACCTTCACACTTCCGTGTCTGGTGAGCAACTGAGGAGAAGCGGCACCCAGTGACATGGCCGGAAGAAAAGCTCCCAGTGGCGTGTCAAGACATGTTTCCAACTTGGATCCGTCCAGGATGGGGGGAGCACCCATTACAGTTGGACAGCGCGGAGCATTGTCAGAGGGCAAGTTTTAATACTAGGATATAGGTTTATTACTTATGTTTTGTCAGGAAAACATTTTTCTTGGCATGGTAATGGAATTGCAGGTTTGTTTGGGAAGAAGTAAATGGAAGAACTTCGAGGATGGGGAAGAAGTGTACTCACCTAATTGTGCTTGCTGGGGTTGAGATTTGGCTTTTTGGTCCCGCCTCTCAACTGCCAATCAACTAGTGTACAGATTCCTGAGCCAACTGGGCTCTATCACATCTACATTTGAAACTGTGTATGGAGTCAGCCTCCACAACATCACTTCCTAGTGCATTCCATTTATTATCTAATCTGACACTGAAAAAAATCTTTCTAACGTCTCTGTGGCTCATCTGGGTACTAAGTTTCCACCTGTGTCCCCTTGTTCGTGTCCCACCCGTGCCGAAGAGTTTGTCTTTGTCCACCCTGTCAATTCCCCTGAGAATTTTGTAGGTGGTTGTCATGTCTCCCCTATCTTATCTTGAGATTATCTTGAGATGATTTCGGGGCTTTTTAGTGTCCCCGCGGCCCGGTCCTCGACCAGACCTCCACCCCCAGGAAGCAGCCCGTGACAGCTGACTAACACCCAGGTACCTATTTTACTGCTAGGTAACAGGGGCATAGGGTGAAAGAAACTCTGCCCATTGTTTCTCGCCGACGCCTGGGATCGAACCCAGGACCACAGGATCACAAGTCCAGCGTGCTGTCCGCTCGGCCGACCGGCTCCCCCTTACTCTTCTGTTTTCCAGGGATGTGAGGTTCAGCTCCTTTAGCCTTTCCTCGTAGCTCATTCCTCTCAGTTCCGGGATGAGCCTGGTGGCATACCGCTGAATCTTCTCTAACTTTGTCTTGTGTTTACCTAGGTATGGACTCCTGGCTGGAACTGCATATTCCAGGATTGGTCTTACATAAGTGGTATACAGGGTCCTGAACGATTCCTTACACAAGTTTCTAAAGGCAGTTCTTATGTTGGCCAGTCTAGCAAATGCCGCTGATATTCCTTTGATGTGGACCTCTGGGGACAGGTTCGGTGTAATATCAACCCCCAGATCTTTCTCTCTATTTGACTCTTGCAGGATTTCACCTCCCAGATGATACCTTGTGTTCAGCCTCCTGCTCCCATTGCCTAATTTCATTACTTTACACTTTCTTGAGTTGAACTTTAGCCGGCATTTTCTATACCATTCCTCCAGTTTGTCCAGGTCATCCAGTAATCTCTGTCTATCTTCATGTGTCTTGATTCTTCTCATAATTTTTGCATCATCAGCAAACACTGAGAGGAACGAGTCTATACCCTCTGGAAGATCGTTAATATATTAGAAACAGGATGGGTCCAAGTACTGAGCCCTGTGGGACTCTGCTGGTGACATCTCGCCACTCTGATGTCTCCCCCCCTCACCGTTACTCGCTGTTTCCTTTTGCTTAAGCACTCCCTTATTCACTGGAGCACCTTCCCGTTTACTCCTGCCTGTTGCTCCTACTTTTTTAACAGCCGTTTATGGGGTACTGTGTCAAAGGCTTTCTGGCAGTCCAGGAAAATGCCGTTGGCCCACCCTTCTCCTTCCTGCCTAATTTTTGTTGCCTGGTCATAAAATTCTATTAAACCTGTGAGGCACGATTTACTATCCCTGAACTCATGTTGGTGGTATGTTACAAAGTTATTTCCCTCTAGATGCTCTACGAGCCTTTTCCTCATGATCTTCTCCATCACCTTGCATGGTATACAAGTTAGGGAAACTGGCCTGTAGTTCAGTGCCACTTGCCTGTCACCCTTCTTGTATATTGGGACTACATTAGTTGTCTTCCAACTTTCTGGCAAGTCTCCTGTTTCCAGTGACCTATTATACACCATAGAGAGTGGCACACTTAGTGCTTCTGCACCTTCTTTTAGTATCCGTGGTGAGATTCTGTCAGGTCCAACAGCCTTTGTCACATCCAGCTCCAGCAGACACCTTTTGACATCATCACTGGTGAGGTCAAATTCCTCCAAGGTTGCTTGGTTTGCCTCCTCCTCATTTAATTCAGGGACTTCTCCTTGTTCTATTGCGAAGACCTCCTGGAATCTCTTTTTGAATGCTTCACACACCTCCTTGTTATTCTCTGTGTATCTGTTCTCCCCTTTTCTCAGTTTCATCACTTGTTCCTTCACTGCTGTTTTCCTCCTGATGTGGCTGTGGAGCAGCTTTGGTTGGGTCTTGGCTTTACTCGCTATGTCATTTTCAAACTGTCTCTCTGCTTCCTTCCTCACTCTGATGTACTCATTTCTGGCCCTCTGGTATCTCTCCCTGCTCTCCGGTGTTCCGTTATTTCTGTAGTTTCTCTAATTTCTGTTACTCAGTTGCTTTGCTACCTTTCATTCCTGGTTGAACCATGGGTTTTTCTGTTTTTTTTTTCGTTTTTCTCCTTTTGGACAGGGATAAACCTGTCTGCAGCTTCCTGGAATTTCCATCTCATCAAAACCCCAGTCCTTCCTTATCAGCAGGACCACTTCTCCACCTCCTTTTCCCTCCCTCTCTTTCCTTACTATACAGTAGTCCTTTGGAAACACAGCATCTGTTATGACTCCTGACAATTTTATTTATGTGAGTCCTATTACATTAGGGTTTTCTTCTTGCGCCCTTTCGGCCAGTTCACTTGCTTTATTGCTAGTCCCATCAATGTTTGAGTACATTACCTTGAAGCTCACTTTCTTATATCCAATTTCACCCTCACTCCCCACAAGTGTAGGAAGTTTTTCCATGGTCATTGCTACTTGGGTAGGCTCCTCCTCCTGTGAGGTAGTTGCCAGGGGGTTTAGGGGGAGGTGGAGTGGGGGATGGAGGGCTTCGGTCTTGCTCAGGCCTGCTTGGGGCAGGAAGAAGTCCTGGGGGGGGGGGGGGGTGAGAGGGCAGTGATTGCTTGGGGAGAGGGCACGCCCTCCTGCGGTGTAGTTGACAGGGGTTTGGGGGGAGGTGGAGTGGGGGATGGAGGGCTTAGGTCTCGCCTGGGCCTCCTTAGGGCAGGAAGAAGACCAGGGGCTGAGAAAGCAGGGGGATACTTGGGGTAAGGGGAGAGGGAGGATTTTGATTTTTTGATGGGCATTGTGCAGTGGCAAGGAAGGGTTTGTGCTGGTGTAACACGGGGTAGGGTTTCTCTCTACTTATCTTTCCTTCTTTTCCCTCTACCCGTATTCTTACTTTTTATTCTCTACCAAGGGACTCCAAAACTTTTACCAAAGCCAGCTCCACGCCACGTGGTCCTAAGACGATTGACCGACTTAGGATTCTACACCCAGTATGACGTGACCTAGGCTTTGAGCAAAACCCTAGAGTCGCCTCTACGCTGCCACCACCAGACCAGCAACACCGAGCAATGATCGAGGTCTGGATCGGTCACGCTAATTGGTGTTATGTTAGGTAGTTCCTGCTGTTGGTGTGGTTGTTCATTTTCCCGTTGAACGGGTTGCTGTTCTCTTCCGAGCGAAGTGGGACGTCCTGCCATACTAACCGAGGCCCCCTGTCTGCCCTGCTGGCATGGCGTCGATGTTATTTGTGGGGGAACCCAAGACGGCTCTCCCCACTCATGGGACGACTCCTCGCAAGACTCCCCACTCATGTCAATAATAGTATCGCTACTGGGATGGAAAGATACCCTCGACTGCCCAGTCCCATGCAGAACCCGTGAATTCGTCGCTTCAGTCCCACTGACCCCACCTGTGGCGTCAGTTGAGCCACCTGAGCGATCCCCAGTGGTGTCGGAAGAGGCGCTGTCCTCTACACTTCCACTCCCACTGGTCCCTACTGACTGGTCACTATCTGGGTTAAACATTTTCTGTGATTCCTGGTGTGCCACGTCTCTTCTAAAATACCCTTTAGTGCACTCTCGACCCGGACTCACTACAACCGTAACCTTACAAAAATAAAAAAAATCACAACTCTTTTCTAAGAGAAAACTACTAAAGTAGAAAACCCAAAGTAGGAAATACACCGATTTATCGAGAGAATCGCTGAAGTGAATCCAATGAATGAGTGTCTGCCCCGCACTCGTGTCTGACCGTGAAATATCCCGCAGTTCTATTGCTGAAACCTAAGTCCTTTACGTTAAAAAAAAAGAAAACAATTTAAATGATAACGCAACTAACGCGCAGCACTCGTGATGGAGTAATAAAGAATATTTACTGTACTTGAATACTAAACGCACTTGAAGTGAGCAGCGTGGCCCCTGATGACTGATGGAGCGGGACCAGCTGCGCTGAAAAAACTAAGTCCCGCGCTTTTTCGCTTAAACGCTGAAAAATCAAAATTTTTGTTCTGAAGGAAAATAACTAGTTTTACGTTAATAAACCGCTCTAGCGATTAATATAGACACCCAGGACCTATATATGCTTACCAAAAATTGAATTTTTATCAAAAACTGCGTTTTTACTCAATTGCTGGACTCTGCCAATTTTTCTGACTCCGAGGGAAAAATTTTTCTATCACCCCAAATATCACAAAACTCCTTTAATTCACAAAAATTTGGGTTTCTCGTTCCCAGATATAAATACGTTATTATTTACTACTGACGTTGTATGCAGAACAATACTGACACATCGGGCGGTTTCAACACTCACTAATTCGAATTTTCGTCAAAATCCGAGATTTTCACCTCAAATGGACTCTGACAAAATTACAACACGATTTTCTCGAAAAATAACTAAATTCGGCAAAAATGTTATTATCACTGTTTAATGCCTTACGGACAGAATTACGTCCCTTGCGCGCACTAGAGAGTAATACTGACCCTAGAATATACACAAAACATGAAAATTCGAATTTTCGCCAAAAAGTCAGATTCTAGCCCAAGCTGGACTTAGAAAATTTTCCACCTACGTTTCTACTGAAAACAGAATTCTAAGTCTAAAAACACAATTCTACCGTCTTACTGGTAAAAAACTAGAAACTATCACTCGCATCGACTGGAGAATCCTAATGATACCCAGATCATACACGTGACCCACGAATACAAATTAATTACAGTTAACGACTTTCCGACATTGACTTAGCCGAAAACTTATCCCAAAATACTTAGAAATATTCCACGGACTCTATTAAGCATTTACACGCAACTTACTATCCCTTAAACTCCTTCACTTACTATAGTGACCGACCAATAGCCCTAAGTCCAGAGGATTAACTACACTCTAGTAACAACGCCTCTGACTTAGACTAATACAACAGGGAATAGCAAAGCTTAATGTACGCACTTAGCCTAATATGCAAGAAAATGCTAAACACTTTGAAAAAAAAAAAAATTTTTAACCGGGGATTGAATGTAAGGGGAAAAAAAATTAATCTCTAGAACAACGAAAATAAACGGAAATTACTTTATAAATTGAAGTATACTTAATTCAAAAATGCACTCGACTTAATCTTATAATTGCTCCTACCGGCTCGCCGTACCACACCTAGCCTAGGGGCCTCGACCATCTAGGTTCCAACAGAGCGACACGCAGCTTTCAGCAACAATTATGACTAGGGACGACTCAACCTCCACTAAGTGTGCGATCACTTAGTTGTTGAATCGCTGCTAGGTAGGTTACTAGTCCGTCCCTCGGAGGCCGCAACGCCCTTCACGGATTTCCGTTTTTCCTAGCGTTTTGGGTCGTCTAATAACGCCCTCGGACTATCTACTGGCGTCCCACAGATATATCCGCCCAGACAGCCCACACGGAACTGCTGTTGAGAGTATGGCGGCTCCCAACACCTCTGAATTAATTGCAATGGGTCGAGTATGGTACCCAGTCCAATCAACTCGGAGCGGTCTCCTTTTCAATAAATCTATTTTAACAGCCTAATCTTACTAACTAAACCTTAATCATATCAGCCCGCATGACCCAAGATTCGCCAATCCCCACTCAAACGCACTGTTGTGGGGCGCACTGCTAATCCTGGCCCGCGGCTGTCTCCTTAGCATCCGCGCACGTGTTCGAACGGCTAGACGCGTGAGCCTTTCAACAATTTCAAACAAAATTGTTGAAACCACCGCTGTGCACCATTGTAACACGGGGTAGGGTTTCTCTCTACTTATCTTTCCTTCTTTTCCCTCTACCCGTATTCTTACTTTTTATTCTCTACCAAGGGACTCCAAAACTTTTACCAAAGCCAACTCCACGCCACGTGGTCCTAAGACGATTGACCGACTTAGGATTCTACACCCAGTATGACGTGACCTAGGCTTTGAGCAAAACCCTAGAGTCGCCTCTACGCTGCCACCACCAGACCAGCAACACCGAGCAATGATCGAGGTCTGGATCGATCACGCTAATTAATCAGCCTTGGGGCTTGATCCCCACTATAACCGATGACCGTGGAAACTTATGAGTGTAAAATTAATTACACGGGAATAATTCGATGTTAGAATCGGCGCCCAATCCAACTCTGCCTCGTGTGGACCACGTGACCAGGACAAGTGTACACATAAAACACATGGAAATAATAAAAATGCAATTTATTACCTAATTAATTTATTAAAAGAAAAACTAAAACAAAATCTAAATATGTTCACTCCCTGTCACTTTAACACTCCCTACTTGACCTGAATGGCAATGAAGACTATTCCTATACATAACAATAGCAACTATACCTCTATGTTTTACCAGCTAAAGATCTTGGACTGGTCTTGGGGAGAGGTAAGATGGTTGACCTCTCCCAGTTGCTCTGGAGTCCACACTGATCTCTTCCTCGTCTGGTCTAGCCCAGACTAGAGCATTGTATCCTTCCGCATCGCTTACCCCAGTTACTTAGCAAGGTTTAAGTTATAACAATTAACCTCTGTTTGTACTGAATTGATCCAGACTGGTTGAATTATTTTACTGAAATTAAATTACACAAACATCTAACGGCAGAGCTGTTCCTGATCCCCAAAATGGTTAATTGAACTTTGAGAAATAGTAGACATGTCAACCCTGATGACCTATGACCGCTGGTCACTCCGCCTTACAAGTTAGATCTGTTTCGTGACGTCACTGATGGTGACTTAAACTCAATAATTAGAATACTCTTGATATTGTACCCAGCACTATTATACAATACAATTTTAATACAAAATGAATAAAGGCTAATTACTCTAAATTACTGAATACTATAGGATGGTTCATTATACAAAACTATGAACAAAGATGCCCACCATTTGTGACTCAGACCTGATAATTCCCAGAGGAATGTGTGTTGTTGAGGTCAGGTCCCTACTCTAAACTTCTGGAACCTTCTGGAATAATTCTTACAACAGCCTAGTTTGTTACACTGGGGGGATAGGGGTGGCCCTATTGGGTGGTGGGCTGGGGTGTTGCATTCCCCCCCTGGGGTTCCCGAGTTGCTGGATTGGGGTTCCCCACTCCCCTCTGGGATTGCTGGGTTGGAGGCTGAAGTTCCCTGGCTCCCTTCCTTCTCCTTGCACCTTTTCCTTTCATTTGCTGCCCTTACTATCCCGTCTCTAGTCATATCCCTCTGAACATATACCTCTTTGTAATTCCTTGCATACCTCGGATATCCTCTTTGAGGACCTCGCTCTTGAATACTATCTTGATCAATCTCTTTTTGTCTGTTGTACTGGCCAATCCGGAAAAACTGTTCTATGTCTTGTTCAGCCCCTTCCATTCCTATCTCCTTTAATATCCCTACCACTGCAGCTTTTTCTTTAGTCCCCCATACCTCCCTTGTGGAACCCTCATGTTCCTTCACACCTATCACTACTACAGCTCTTTTCCTTTCCATTAGCTGGCTTGCGCATCTAGCTGCCTCCTGTGAGGTTACTGCTTTCATTACAACTTCCTTGACTGTGTACATAGCATCTGGGCTCTTCAGCATTTCAGCAAAGGTTGGACCAATTGTAGGGGTCCCTGCCATTGCTACATCTGGTACCTGGGGGCTGGTTGCCTGGACCAGAGTCTGTGGAGGGCCTGTTTTTAGGCCTTTTATCTCCTCTTGTGCTGCACTTAGCTCTATCTGCAGCTTACATATAGTTTCCCTCTGGTTCTTCAATTCCCCACTGATTTCCTTCCATGCCTTAGCAATCATCTCCATGTGTGACTCGTCCAGTCCCTCTCCAACAGCTTCGTTCTTTTGTCTTACCATCCCGCTTGACCTGTGTGTGTGTGTGTGTGTACTCACCTAATTGTGCTTGCGGGGGTTGACCTCTGGCTCTTTGGTCCCGCCTCTCAACCGTCAATCAACAGGTGTACAGGCTATTGGGCTCTATCATATCTACACCTGAAACTGTGTATGGAGTCTGCCTCCACCACATCACTTCCTAATGCATTCCATTTGTCAACCACTCTGACACTAAAAAAGTTCTTTCTAATATCTCTGTGGCTCATTTGGGCACTCAGTTTCCACCTGTGCCCCTTAGTGCGTGTGCCCCTTGTGTTCAATAGCCTGTCATTATCTACCCTATCAATTCCGTTCAGAATCTTGAATGTGGTGATCATGTCCCCCCTAACTCTTCTGTCTTCCAGCAAAGTGAGGTTTAATTCCCGTAGCCTCTCCTCGTAGCTCATACCTCTCAGCTCGGGTACTAGTCTGGTGGCAAACCTTTGAACCTTTTCCAGTTTGGTCTTATCTTTCACTAGATATGGACTCCTTGCTGGAGCCGCATGCTCCAGGATTGGTCTGACATATGTGGTATACAAAGTTCTGAATGATTCCTTACACAAGTTTATGGATGCCGTTCTTATGTTGACCAGCCTGGCATATGCCGCTGATGTTATCCCTTTGATATGGTCTGCAGGGGACAGGTCTGGCGTGATGTCTACCCCCAAGTCTTTTTCTCTCTCTGACTTAAGAAGAATTTCATCTCCCAGATGATATCTAGTATCTGGCCTCCTGTTCCCTACGCCTATCTTCATCACATTACATTTGCTTGGGTGTGTGTGTGTGTGTTTATTGTAGGGGGTGGCACAGTGGGGGGGTGGGGTTAACTGGTGGAGGGGTGGAGGGAGTGAAAGGGAGTGAAAGGGAGAGAGAGTGTGAAAGGGAGTGAGGGAGAGGGAGAGAGGGAGAGCGAGGGAGAGACAGAGCGGGGGAGAGAGGAAGGAGAACAATCAGGTGGGTGAGGGACGGAAGGTCAGTCTCTGGGGCGAGGGGTGAGGTTGGCGGTAGGCTGGTTTGTGTGTGTGTGTGTGTGTGTGTGTGTGTGTGTGTGTGTGTGTGTGTGTGTGTGTGTTTACATTAGCGTGTTATGGTGAGGGGGGGGGGGGCTAGTCGGTGGCAGTGTAATGTAACACACAGGTGTGAAAAAACTAGTACCAAGCTGAGACTCTGGAGATACTTTTTCGTATTTTAACTTAAGTACAAAGCTAATTATTATATAATAAAACAATGTACACCGTGTATGACTGACTTTGAGAGTCACTCACCTGCAAGTAAGCATCCTAAAGCACAACTAGGTGATTTATGAAACGATATCCGCCTTAATTGTTGACGTCCCTGTAGGCCAGAGTTCATCTCCATGTGGTGGTCCAAATTCTTCTCTTCTCAGCCGGCTGGTGCCACAGTCTTGCCACAAACTCGTTCTTTTTCAATTTTTTTTCTTATCCAACGTTATAAGAATTCCCTATGATGCGTTATCAATGCGTTGCTGTACCCATCGTATGAACAAAAACCATGTTTTGGGCTCACTGGTACATAAATATCCTGAGAATACTGAACTAATTCGCGGACCGCCATCCTACACTTCGAACTGCCTTGTGTATCCTGAACTCTGAGGTAGAGCAGAACTCCATGGTGAGGAGTTGATTTCAAGCAAATATTTCAAGCAGTTGATTTCCCTGAATTTTGGAGGACCCAGATATACGCATTAATTAAGGTGCCTCTATGAGCAGAACAGAGGTTCATTGTGGACACATGATTGTATAAGGGAGTGCTTGAGTGCGTATTGACATGTAAGACGCAGTGAGAGAGACTGAGTTCTTCTTTTGCCTGGGGGGTACTTATGTAGATGTTTCAGGTATTTCATCCTTAGAGTTTCATATAATTTTAGGGTTGAGGATACAGTAATGTTGTGACAGGATTTCCGCCTCAAACAGTGAGGGAGTAGTAAGTGGAAAGCCCAGAGTTGTGCAGCCACTTGCTATGGAGAGCTGGTGAAGCCAGGATATGATTTGGAGCGCTACTGGGTTGTAGCAGCTTAGACTGTTGTATGGTGATGTTCAATTTTATATGTCATGAATTATGTACGTTTTCTTTGTATAATAAATGTTAGGTTGTTTTTGCCTTTGTGCTGGTGAGGTTTCCCAGAAAGGGAGAGAAAGAGAGAGGGTCATGGCTGCAGATATGTGACAGTAGACACTAATTCACAAAAGGGGTATTTAGGAGATCCTTCCAAACAAGGAGAGTGGGGAGTAACGGCAGCTCGAGTAGGGTGTGTGTACACAAGACAACGAGGCCAGTTTGGGAGCCACACCGCTAAGTAGGTGACGCTGAACCCCTCCCCAAGATCAAGATGCATACAGAGTACTCTCCTAGGTAAATTACAAGCACCTAAGTGTTCATTGCTGGTCAACCGACGGTAGCGGGAGAGTGGCTGCCGAGGTTGGCTGTTTATTTCTGTCTGGGAGTGATTGAGAACGCTGTCCACCTGTATGCAAGTAACAGTCTGGTGCAATGACCAGAGATCATTTTTGGGTTTTAAAATCCACAACCAGCTCAAATACCCGTGATGTGAGACCCCTCACCCAGAACTGACCCTGTCACCCCTAACCCCATTCCAACCATGTTACCCCTCCCCCTTTCTCTTTCCTTCCCTGTCCTCATTTCCCTTTCATCCCATACCCTCCCTGTCACCCCTCCCCCTCACTCCATATCCTCTATATCCCCCCTCCCTCCTTACCCCATTCCCTCCCTATCCCACCTTCCCTTGACCCCCCATCCCTCACCCAGTATCCTCTGAGACCCTGTTAACAACCTCACAAATCCTCACACCAATGGAACAACTTCCTCCATCAGCAGAACGCTCACCAAGAATGGAACATGAGAATGAACAGAAGAAAGTGAGCTTCAAGGCAATGTACACTGACATAGATGGGATTATAAATAAAACTAGCGAACTTGGAGAATGGGCACTAGAAGAAAACCCAGCCTGGCCTCCACAGCCTGGCCTCCACAGTGTGACCTCCCCAGCCTGTTCACCCCAGCCTTGCCTCCCTAATGTGACCTCCCCAGCATGTCCTCCCCAGCCTGTTCACCCCAGCCTGGCCTCCACAGCCTGGCCTCAACAGCCTGGCCTCCACAGCCTGGCCTCAACAGCCTGGCCTCCACAGTGTGACCTCCCCAGCCTGTTCACCCCAGCCTGGCCTCCCCAGACTGGCCTCCCCAGCCTGTTCACCCCAGCCTGGCCTCAACAGCCTGTTCACCCCAGACTGGCCTCAACAGCCTGGCGTACCCAGCCTGGCCTCAACAGCCTGTTCACCCCCGCCTGGCCTCAACAGCCTGTTCACCCCAGCCTGACCTCAACAGCCTGTTCACCCCAGCCTGGCCTCAACAGCCTGGCCTCCACAGCCTGGCCTCCACAGCCTGGCCTCAACAGCCTGGCGTCCCCAGCCTGGCCTCCAAAGCCTTGCCTCCCCAGCCTGGCCTCCCTAATGTGACCTCCCCAGCATGTTCACCCCAGCCTGGCCTCCACAGCCTGGCCTCCACAGCCTGGCCTCAACAGCCTGGCCTCCACAGCCTGGCCTCCACAGCCTGGCCTCCACAGCCTGGCCTCAACAGCGTGGCGTCTCCAGCCTGCAGCGTTGATTATTTTTAAACACTATTTCCTGTTCAACTTAATACTTGGCGCTGCTCCCAATAATATGGTGGTAGAATATTGTGGTGGTAGAATATGGTGGTGGTAGAATATTGTGGTGATAGAATATGGTGGTGGTAGAATATGGTGGTGGTAGAATATTGTGGTGGTAGAATATTGTGGTGGTAGAATATTGTGGTGGTAGAATATAGTAGTGGGAAAATATTGTGGTGGTTGAATATGGTGATGGTAGAATATTGTGGTGGTAGAATACTGTGGTGGTAGAATACGGTAGTGGTAGAATATCGTGCTGGTAGAATATGGTGCTGGTAGAATATGGTGCTGGTAGAATATGGTGGTGGTAGAATATGGTGGGTGTAGAATATAGTGGTGGTAGAATATGGTGGGTGTAGAATATAGTGGTGGTAGAATATGATGGTGGTAGATGATAATGGTGGTAGAATATTGTGGGGGTAGAATATGGTGGTGGTAGAATATTGTGGGTGTAGAATATGGTTGGGGTAGAATATTGTGGTGGTAGAATTTGGTGGTGGGAGAATGTGGTGGTGGTAGAATATTGTGGTGGTAGAATATGGTAGTGGTAGAATATTGTGGTGGTACAAGGTGGTGAAGGACAGGGGTCTTAAGAAGACCTTGACAAGGCCGCCTACAGACGCTCTAAGGACAGCAAATTCATTTGCCGTGTTGGAGGACGAGTGCTGTGGTGCGCCTGCAGCGAGGAAATCAGCAAGGAGCGGCGGAGCGCAGGCCCCTCAGGCTCCTCAGAAAGTTAAGGAGGTACCGAAGCGAATTTTGGTTGTGGGAGATTCCCAGGTGAGGTATTTAGACAGAACGTTTTGTGCCAGAGATAGGGGGAACAGATTAAGGGTTTGCTATCCGGGAGCTGGAATTGGTGATATTGTTGGAAACATGAATGATATTATGACGGGAAATGGGAACAAACCCATTATTTGTATTAGTGCAGGGGGTAATGATGTTGGGCGAGTTCAGAGTGAGGAACTAATACAGAGATTCAGGACAGCCATTGAATTAGTTAGGAGCAAGGGAGGAATCCCAATCATATGTGGCATTCTTCCAAGAAAGGGAGGGGGAAATGAATGGATGTCGAGGGCACTTGGTGTCAATTGCCGGCTGGAAAGATATTGCAAATCAAATGCAATATATTTCATAGACAACTGGGAACACTTCTATGGAAGAAATGAAATGTATGCTCGTGATGGGGTGCATCTATCGAGGGCTGGGGTTGTTGCTGTTGCGAACTCATTGGAACCAGTAGTTAGAGGTGTTTGTTTGGGTTTAAACTGTTAGTAGATAGCGGTATGGGAATTGATTTGGAGGAAGGAGGTAATAAAAGTATGTGTTCGTGGGAGAAAAGAATTGGCAAAATGATCAGGGAAAGAAAAGGGCCTCAAAATAACAATTCACTTAGGATATATTACACTAACAGTAGAAGTCTAAGAAATAAAATTAATGAATTAAATGCTCTTGTCTGCACAGAAAAAATAGATATTATTGCACTTATCGAAACGTGGATGAATGTAGAAAATAGAGAACTATTAGCTGAATATCAGATAAATGGATTTAAACTATTTCACACAGATAGATATATTAGACGAGGAGGGGGAGTAGCCATATATGTTAGGGACAATTTGAAATGTAGTCTCAAAGAGGGAATCAAAACTGAGCCACACACAGAAACTATTTGGATAGAATTAAAAGAAAAAGCAAATAATATTATAATAGGAGTTATATATAGGCCACCAAATTTAGACAGAATGGAAGCAAAGCATCTATGGGAGGAAATATCTAGAGCATCTAGATCTAACAGTATTTATGTCATGGGTGACTTTAATTTTAGTGGAATAAACTGGGTGAACAAAACAGGGAATAGTGAAGCAGAAGATTTTCTAGAAATAATTGACGATTGCTTTCTTACGCAACACATTAAGGAACCAACGTGGGAAAATAATATTTTAGATTTAGTGTTAACAGGGAAACACAAATTAATGACATCGAAATAGGGAGTGAGCTAGGGAACAGTGATCACAAAGAAATCAGACTTAGCATAGAATGGAATAGACCTGTAGGAGAAAATTCTTTTAAGTGCCAGATTTTCGAAAAGCTGATTTTAATAGCCTAAGAAATTTTTTGGGTCAAATAGACTGGAAAGTCTTGGGTATGGGGTGTGGGCCGGTCTTAGAGCGAGACATGAACCCAGCGATAGGTGACGTAAAAGGGGATTTCGATGTGGATTTAATATATAACTTATTTAAGAATATTCTAAACAAAGCACAGGAACGTAGTATACCATACAAATTGAATAGATCGAATACTAATGACCCAAAGTGGATAACAAATAATTTAAAGAACCTTATAGGTAAAAAGAGAGCTTGGTACAAAAGGACTAAGAATGGGGAAGTCAGTTTAGAACAGGAATTCATACAACTGGTTAGAAATGTTAAAAAAGAGATTAGGAAAGCAAAAAGAAACTATGAAGTTCGCATAGCAGAGCAAGCAAAGTCAAATCCTAAAGGTTTTTTTTCAGTTATATCGAACTAAGACTTGGGAAAGGATAGGTCCATTTAAATCTGAGACAGGTCAAATAACGGATAATGACAAGCAGATGAGTAGTATTTTTAACAAATATTTTATATCTGTATTTACTAAAGAAGAACTTAACAATATGCCTTCAGCCGAACAAGTCTATGTGGGTGGGGATGAGGACAGGTTGACTAGTTTAGCAGTTACCAGGGAGGATGTAATTAAACAATTAGAAAAACTAAATACCAAACAAATCCCCAGGGCCGGATGAAATGTTTGCCAGGGTGCTTAAAGAATGCAAAGAGGAGTTTTCCGAGCCACTGTCTACCATATTTAATAAATCAATAGAGTCAGGCAGAGTGCCAGAGTCATGGAAGGTAGCTAATGTGATACCAGTTTTTAAGAAAGGAGATAGATCACTTGCGTCAAACTATCGGCCAATTAGCCTAACGTCTATTGTGGGAAAGTTACATGAATCAATAATTGCAAATACAATTCGTCTCCATCTTGAAAAACATAAATTAATAAATGAGTCGCAACATGGTTTTACAAATAGATGTTCATGTTTAACAAATTTGCTAACTTTTTATTCCAGCATAGTTGAGGCAGTTTTTTGTGGTAAGGATTGTGATGTTGTGTACCTTGACTTTAGCAAAGCTTTTGATACAGTGCCACATGAAAGACTAATTAAAAAAATAGAAGTTCATGGTATTGGGGGTGCTATATTAACTTGGATTATGGCATGGCTATTCCAAAGGAAACAGAGAGTTAGTATAAATGGGGTTAAGTCAGAGTGGGATAATGTTGTTAGTGGAGTACCTCAGGGCTCTGTCCTGGGACCTCTGTTGTTTATAATACATATAAATGATTTAGATTCAGGTTTGAGTAGCAACATTTGCAAATTTGCTGATGATACGAAAATCGGTAGGGAAATTAATTCGGAGGAGGACTCACTATCACTTCAAGTTGATCTAGATAGGGTTCTGAAATGGTCAAAGGATTGGCAAATGCAGTTTAATGCTGATAAATGTAAAGTTCTGAGGCTAGGTAATGATGATAGAGTTACAGGATACGAGCTAGATGGTGTTGAGATTGCGAAGTCGGATTGCGAAAGGGATCTGGGAGTTATGATTAGTAAGAATTTAAAACAAAAGGATCAATGCATGAATGTTCGTAATAAGGCGAATAGGACACTGGGATTTATTAATCGAAGCGTTAGTACCAAGACACCTGGTGTGGTTCTTAAGCTATTTCTTGCTCTGGTTAGGCCCCATTTAGATTATGCAGTTCAGTTTTGGTCGCCGTATTATAGAATGGATATAAATTCACTTGAACGTGTCCAACATAGGATGACTAAGTTAATTCCCCAAATTAGAAATCTTTCGTATGAAGAAAGATTAACAAAGCTTAAGTTGCATTCACTGGAAAGGCAAAGAGTTAGGGGTGACATGATAGAGGTTTACAAGTGGATGAATGGACATAACAGGGGGGATATTAATAGGGTATTAAAAATATCAACACAAGACAGAACACGAAACAATGGGTATAAATTGGATAAGTTTAGATTTAGGAAAGACTTGGGTAAGTACTGGTTCAGTAACAGGGTTGTTGATTTGTGGAACCAATTGCCGCGTAACGTGGTGGAGGTGGGGTCCCTCGATTGTTTCAAGCGCGGGTTGGACAAGTATATGAGTGGGATTGGGAGGTTATAGATAGGAGCTGCCTCGTATGGGCCAATAGGCCTTCTGCAGTTACCTTTGTTCTCATGTTCTTATAATATTGTGGTGGTAGAATATGGTAGTGGTAGAATATTGTGTTGGTAGCATATTGTGGTGGTAGAATATTGTGGCGGTAGAATATGGTTATGGTAGAATATTGTGGTAGTAGAATATGGTGGTGGTAGAAGATAATGGTGGTAGAATATAGTGGTGGTAGAATATTGTGGTGGTAGAATATGGTGGTGGTAGAATATTGTGGTGGCAGAATATGGTGGTGGTAGAATATGGTGGTGGTAGAATATGGTGGTGGTAGAATATGGTGGTGGTAGAATATGGTCGTGGTAGAATATGATGGTGGTAGAATATGGTGAGGGGTAGAATATTGTGGTGGTAGAATATTGTGGCGGTAGAATAGGGTGGTAGTAGAATATGGTGGTAGAATATAGTGGTGGTAGAATATAGTGGTGGTAGAATATGATGGTGGTAGAATATGGTGGTGGTAGAATATTGTGGTGGTAAAATATGGTGGTGGTAGAATATGGTGGGGGTAGAATATGGTGGGGGTAGAATATGGTGGGGGTAGAATATGGTGGTGGTAGAATATGGTGAGGGGTAGAATATTGTGGGGGTAGAGTATTGTGAAGGTAGAATATGGTGGTGGTAGAATATTGTGGGGGTAGAATATGGTGGTGGTAAAATATTGTGTGGGTAGAATATGGTGGTGGTAGAATATTTTGGGGGTAGAATATTGTGGGGGTAGACAATTGTTGGGGGTAGAATATGGTGGTGGTAGAATATTGTGGGGGTAGAAAATTGTGGTAGAAAATGGTTCGGTTAGAATATGGTTCGGGTAGAATATGGTGGTGGTAGAATATTGTGGTGGTAGAATATGGTGGTGGTTGAATATAGTGGGGGTAGAATATGGTGTGGTAGAATATGGTGGGGTAGAAAATGGTGGCGGTTGAATATGCTGGTGGTAGAATTTGGTGGTGGTAGAATATGGTGGTGGTAGTATATGGTGGTGGTAGAACATGATGGGGGTAGAATTTGGTTGAGGTAGAATATGGTGGAGGTAGAATATGGTGGAGGTAGAATATGGTGGAGGTAGAATATGGTGGAGGTAGAATATGGTGGTGGTAGAAAATGGTGGTGGTAGAATATGGTGGTGGTAGAATATGGTGGTGGTAGAATATGGTGGAGGTAGAATATTGTGGTGGTAGAATATGGTGGGGGTAGAATATTGTGGGGGGGTAGAATATGGTGGTGGTAGAATATGGTGGGGGTAGAATATGGTGGTGGAAAAATATGGTGGTGGTAGAATATGGTGGGGGTAGAATATGGTTGGGGTAGAATATGGTGGTGGTAGAATATGGGGGGGGGGTAGAATATGGCCAAATACTCAGGGCACTGATCGTGTTCAAGCCATGTATAATTACCTCACAACTGTAGCGACGAGAGAACAAGACAAGCAGACAACGGCAGCAGCAGCAGCAGACAACGGCAGCAGCAGCAGCAGACAACGGCAGCAGCAGCAGCGGACAACAGCAGCAGCAGCAGACAACAGCTGACGATGGTGTGGCCAACTGTGTCGGGAAAAACTAGGCAGCAATTCTTATATACACCTCACACCCAGACTCCTCCCACCCTGTCTCCTCCCACCCTGTCTCCTCCCACCTTGTCTCCTCCCACCCTGTCTACTCCCACCCTGTCTCCTCCCACCCTGTCTACTCCCACCCTGTCTCCTCCTTCCCTGTCTCCTCCCCTCCGCGGGCCCTCCCCACCATCCCCCAGTATCTACCAGCAGGCGTCCACAAGGGTCAACAATACCGCCTAAGGAGAGCAGCAAAACACCGTCCACCATATGATCAGACAATCCAGGACCTCCATGAACTCCTGAACATACAGCCACTAAATATCAAACTGCAGCACCAAGCCATCAGAGTGTGGAACAACATCGAAATGTTAGAGGACCCAATGTTAGAAAGATTGCTCCAAGATGAGACGCCCCGCTCCCACAGCTGGTGGCCCAAGAGCCTCGACTCACTAGATGAAAACCCCGCCCCACAGTACATAATTCCCAGATGAAACACAGACCAGAACCCCTTCCCCCATAATTGAAAAATTGAGTATGTATGTGTGTATGTATGTGTATATGTGTATGTGCATGTATGTGTATGTGTTAGTATATGTATGTATATATGTGTATGTACGAACAACTCGATAAATAATAACATGTATGTACGAACAACTCGATAAATAATAACATGTATGTATGAACAACTCGATAAATAATAACATGTATGTATGAACAACTCGATAAATAATAACATGTATGTATGAACAACTCGATAAATAATAACATGTATGTATGAACAACTCGATAAATATTAATAATAAAATACAGAGCCTTAAACAGAACAACATGTGTGGAAGCATCGGAGTGTGTATATATTAATGCTACACAGTATTCATCTATAAACATCTCTATATGGTGAAACGTGTAGAACCCCTCACAGCTCCCTGACAAGAGGGAGCCAGCTTAGCTTAGCTGCCAACACCCACACATGGTGTCAGCAAGGCGGACAGCCCGCCTGCTTTCATACCTCTCACTGTATTTCCCAGTTCTATACTTCCCTTCACCTCTTCATCCTCTTTACTTCCAAAAAAAACAAAATAACCACCTGAGGTGATGTGTAAGATAATATCTCGGAAAATTTTTCCTGTTTTGTTCAAGGGAATCCCCTGACATGTTGTCATGCCGGCTCTTGTTGTTGTTGTTGTTGTTGTTGATGTTGTGATGCGAGAGTGAAGTGCTTGTTGTTGTCGTCGTTGTTACCCCGTCCTGGGCCAGGAGCACCCCTCCGTGCTCTGGGTGGGGGTGTTGGATAATCCTAGCAAGCAATTATTTTTATTCTTTGTGAACATTTATTTTCTATTTTTTTATCACTTCAATATTTATGATTATGATTCTAAGTGGACTGTATATTTGATTCAGCCTGCCAGAATTTACCTGCACATAGTTGGAGGAACGTTTACAGCTTATACAACAATTGGGGGTCATATAATAAGCTATAAACATTTACCTTATTATAATATAAATTATACCACATGTTGGTAATTAACCTACAGTATGGTTAGTACTACTCCATCTTATTGTAAACATGGGTTAGTACAAATGTGAGATCTTAGCCATGATGTAGGTATGGCCTGATTAGGCAGTGTGATAGCTGTTAGAGTGTGGCTACATGTGGTCCAGTTGTAAAATGGGGGCTGGCACTCAGGTGGCGTCTGTGGAACAGCTAGGGTAAGCAAGAACATCACAAGTTATGTTGGCCAGCTCACCTAATTATCTTCAACTCACAAACTTACCTACCAAAGAATGGGATTAATAACGGTTCCATTAACATATAAAGTACAGGTTTGACATGAATTATTTGTGTGTGTGTAGTGCTGAGTAAAACACTACTCACTTTGTTGTGGGCTTCGTCTGCAGCTTAACCAACTACCTATCCTATATTTAATAGTGATCACTACCAATAAAAGATGTAATGGGAGTCGGGAACTAAGCTCTTCTCTTTGTTATTGAGGGTTGGTCGGATCGTTGTGGATCCATTGACAAGTTGTGCTTGTCGTGAGGAGCCCTCTTTGTTTTGTTTCTGTGTCTGAGCCAGAGCGTGACTGCCAGCCTCCTTCCCTGAGGTTGCGTTCCAATACTCTGTTGGTTCCTACTCTGTCTTAAGGACAAGGTTTATTAAACAATAGCAAGGGAGTCTGTAGTGTATTTTTATTGCTAATTATATTATATCCTGTCCTAGCGAATACTTTTTATTAAGTTTAAACACTAGACTGTAGTTTAAAAGAATAATTGGAATTTAATATATACGTGTTGTGAATATGGGTCTATTGTGATGACACTGAATCTCCCATTACCCTTATATTCGGAAATGGCTAACTATAGTATGTTAACATGTGTGTAGGATTTCCAACAGGGGGTTAAGACTTACCCCTCCCTGGGCCAGGAACACCACACAATGCTCCGGGAGGTGGTTAAGATTTACCTCGCCCTGGACCACAGCACCACACCATGCTCCGGGCAGGGGTTAAGACTTCCCCGGCCCTGGGGCCATGTTACGAACCCTTCCGTAACCGGGTTCTTATAAACTGTATGATCATTCTCAAGGTCAGAGATCCCTATCCTTGGTGGAAATGCAGTGTAATTTTTAAGGTAAAAAATAATATTGCACTTAAAATTAACCGTTCTTATTATCTCCCACCACAACTATATACAATTCACTACTAGAGGTCATCCAGAGCATCGTTAGCCCTCACGCTAGCTAGCTGCGAAGATGACGGACACTATTTTCATTCCTCTGACGAGGTCTTCAGCGCAACACTAGCCCCTAGCCCACTAGCTGCAGTTATAGCGATGTCTTCAAGTGCCCTACTAGCCCACTCGCAAGTACGCTCAAACAGTGAAGTCTTCCAGAGCTCTACTAGCCCTCTGGTTAGCACACCCAAACGGTGAAGTCCTCAGAGCTCCACTAAACCTCTCTGTCACCAGTAGCTCATCACCTACCAGAACAGCAAACTAGAAGATGGGAAACTGATATTAATGGGAGGGTCAACTATTTAATTCGGAACCTGGATCATAGATGGCGCCGAGGTCCGTCACAGACTAGGAGCACCACACCATGCTCCGGGCGGGGGTTAAGAGTTATTCAGCTCTGGAGCCAGGAGCACCACACCATGCTCCGGGCGGGGGTTAACACCCCACCCAGGTTACAAGGGGTTCGTAACAGACTGACTGAATGATGACTGATTGACGGACTGACTGATTGAAAGACTGACTAACTGACTAACTGATTGAAAGACTGACTGACTGACTGACTGACTGAAAAACTGACTGACTGAAAAACTGACTGACTGAAAAACTGACTGACTGACTGACTAAATGACAGAATGACAGGATGACAGGGATCTCTGATCTGGGGCCACAGCACCACTCCATGCTCCGTCCGGGTGACTCTCAAGACTTACTTATTAGACTAAGTCTAATAAGACCAGGGATAATGCTTGCACGTAATGTAGGGGGGGCTGTGAAGGAGTCTGTGGGATCTTGGGTCCCCAGCCTTCACAATGGGGACACAAGGCACCACAGGCTCCTTCACAGCCCCCTGAATCCCGTGCTGGCATTATCCCTGTTCTTATTAGACTAGAGGAGAGGCTTGCCGGACCAGACAATTTTGTCAGTGAACTGACCGCATTATACATAGTCAATTTCTTGGCCCCCATCATAGACCCTGGCGCAAGTCTCACTGCCTCCACTACCACTCCGGAGACTACCACCAGGACGACCACAAGGTCAATTTCAACACACTCCTAAACGACCCAAGACGCGCGGCACAAACAGAGGTAGTTCCCTCTCCAGCTCCCAGCAATCCTACCATCACCATCTCATCAGCCGCGTTAGCAGACGTGCTGTCTACAAATGCTAACAGCACCACCAACGCTCCTGAAATAGCTCCTACTACCAATCAACGACACATGAGCTTACCTCAGGCTGCGAGACGAAAGACAAAAACACCAACTACGGATGTTACAGAGTCCTCAGACCAGGAAAGTTTAGTAGGAGCTTCACCAGCGCACCACAAATACGACACCTAATCCGTACACGATCTCCTCATATTAGCCACTTCACCAAACTCCAACGACAGCATGGCTCAGCCAAAGAAAAAAGGGAAGACCTACAGGTATATGCTAACCCCACCAGTTCCATAACTGGTACAACCAGCCTTCCAGGACTAAAAACAATCATGACGACCCCCCATCAATCCCTAGATCTCTAGTATCAGCTATAGATACAGATAATGGCCCCAAAGAGCCTCCACTTACGGGAGGCTGACCATAGCCCGTGCTACTTGGAACTGTTTGTTCTGCGTAGGTGAATGCACCACACCACGCTCCAGGTTAGGTTAAGACTTACGCCGCCCTGGAGCACCACACCATGCTCTAGGCAGGGGTTAAGACTTACCCCGCCTTGCGCCTGGAGCACCACACCATGCTCCGGGCGGGGTTAAGACTTACCCCGCCCTGGGCCAGGAGCACCACACCATGCTCAGGGCGGGGGTTAACACTTACCCCGCCTTGCGCCTGGAGTACCACACCATGCTCCGGGTGGGGTTAAGACTTACCCCGCCCTGGGCCAGGAGCACCACACCATGCTCCGGGCGGGGTTAAGACTTACCCCGCCCTGGGCCTGGAGCACCACACCATGCTCCGGGCGGGGTTAAGACTTACCCCGCCCTGGGCCTAGAGCACCACACCATGCTCCGGGTGGGGGTTAAGACTTTCCCCGCCCTGGGCCAGGAGCACCACACAATGCTCCGGGTGGGAGTTAAGACTTACCCCGCCCTGGGCCAGGAGCACCACACCATGCTCCGGGCGGGGGTTAAGACTTACCCCGCCTGGGGCCTGGAGCACCACACCATGCTCCGGGTGGGGGTTAAGACTTTCCCCGCCCTGGGCCAGGAGCACCACACAATGCTCCGGGCGGGGTTAAGACTTACCCCGCCCTGGGCCTGGAGCACCACACCATGCTCCGGGTGGGGGTTAAGACTTTCCCCGCCCTGGGCCAGGAGCACCACACAATGCTCCGGGTGGGAGTTAAGACTTACCCCGCCCTGGGCCAGGAGCACCACACCATGCTCCGGGCGGGGGTTAAGACTTACCCCGCCTGGGGCCTGGAGCACCACAACATGCTCCGGGCGGGGGTTAAGACTTACCCCGCCCTGGGCCAGGAGCACCACACCATGTTCCGGGTGGGAGTTAAGATTTACCCCGCCCTGGGCCAGGAGCTCCACACCATGCTCTGGGCGGGGTTAAGACTTACCCCGCCCTGGGCCAGGAGCACTACACAATGCTCCGGGCGGGGGTTAAGACTTACCCCGCCCTGGGCAAGGAGCACCACACCATGCTCTGGGCGGGGTTAAGACTTACCCCGCCCTGGGCCAGGAGCACTACACAATGTTCCGGGCGGGGGTTAAGACTTACCCCGCCCTGGGCCAGGAGCACCACACCATGCTCCGGGCGGGGGTTAAGACTTACCCCGCCCTGGGCCAGGAGCACCACACCATGCTCCGGGCGGGGGTTAAGACTTACCCCGCCCTGGGCCAGGAGCACCACACCATGCTCCGGGCGGGGGTTAAGACTTACCCCGCCCTGGGCCTGGAGCACCACACCATGCTCCGGGCAGGATTAAGACTTACCCCGCCCTGGGCCTGGAGCACCACACCATGCTCCGGGCGGGGGTTAAGATTTACCCCGCCCTGGGCCTGGAGCACCACACCATGCTCTGGGCGGGGTTAAGACTTACCCCGCCCTGGGCCTGGAGCACCACACCATGCTCTGGGCGGGGTTAAGACTTACCCCGCCCTGGGCCAGGATCACACACCATGCTCTGGGCGGGGTTAAGACTTACCCCGCCCTGGGCCAGGAGCTCCACACCATGCTCTGGGCGGGGTTAAGACTTACCCCGCCCTGGGCCAGGATCACACACCATGCTCTGGGCGGGGTTAAGACTTACCCCGCCCTGGGCCAGGAGCTCCACGCCATACTCTGGGCGGGGGTTAAGAGTTATTCAGCTCTGGAGCCAGGAGCACCACACCATGCTCCGGGCGGGGGTTAACACCCCACCCAGGTTACAAGGGGTTCGTAACAGACTGACTGAATGATGACTGATTGACGGACTGACTGATTGAAAGACTGACTAACTGACTGACTGATTGAAAGACTGACTGACTGAAAAACTGACTGACTGAAAAACTGACTGACTGAAAAACTGACTGACTGACTGACTAAATGACAGAATGACAGGATGACAGGGATCTCTGATCTGGGGCCACAGCACCACTCCATGCTCCGTCCGGGTGACTCTCAAGACTTACTTATTAGACTAAGTCTAATAAGACCAGGGATAATGCTTGCACGTAATGTAGGGGGGGCTGTGAAGGAGTCTGTGGGATCTTGGGTCCCCAGCCTTCACAATGGGGACACAAGGCACCACAGGCTCCTTCACAGCCCCCTGAATCCCGTGCTGGCATTATCCCTGTTCTTATTAGACTAGAGGAGAGGCTTGCCGGACCAGACAATTTTGTCAGTGAACTGACCGCATTATACATAGTCAATTTCTTGGCCCCCATCATAGACCCTGGCGCAAGTCTCACTGCCTCCACTACCACTCCGGAGACTACCACCAGGACGACCACAAGGTCAATTTCAACACACTCCTAAACGACCCAAGACGCGCGGCACAAACAGAGGTAGTTCCCTCTCCAGCTCCCAGCAATCCTACCATCACCATCTCATCAGCCGCGTTAGCAGACGTGCTGTCTACAAATGCTAACAGCACCACCAACGCTCCTGAAATAGCTCCTACTACCAATCAACGACACATGAGCTTACCTCAGGCTGCGAGACGAAAGACAAAAACACCAACTACGGATGTTACAGAGTCCTCAGACCAGGAAAGTTTAGTAGGAGCTTCACCAGCGCACCACAAATACGACACCTAATCCGTACACGATCTCCTCATATTAGCCACTTCACCAAACTCCAACGACAGCATGGCTCAGCCAAAGAAAAAAGGGAAGACCTACAGGTATATGCTAACCCCACCAGTTCCATAACTGGTACAACCAGCCTTCCAGGACTAAAAACAATCATGACGACCCCCATCAATCCCTAGATCTCTAGTATCAGCTATAGATACAGATAATGGCCCCAAAGAGCCTCCACTTACGGGAGGCTGACCATAGCCCGTGCTACTTGGAACTGTTTGTTCTGCGTAGGTGAATGCACCACACCACGCTCCAGGTTAGGCTAAGACTTACTCCGCCCTGGAGCACCACACCATGCTCTAGGCAGGGGTTAAGACTTATGTTGTAATCCACAAGTTAGTAGGAATTATTAGCTAGAGGATCATTACTACAACACTTAACGAATGATGATTGAAAGTACATGTAAGTAGACAGACTATGGATCACATATCTAAGAAAGGTCAATGGATTAAGACCGAAGCTGTTTAGCCAAATTAATAATTCCTGGAAAGAGGAATTATTCTTCGTCAGGCTTCTAGGAACAAGATTACCGCTCTAGGGATAAGGTTAATCGGATTATACCTTCCTTGAGAGGAGTGGTGAAATGTTTGAGGCCATGGCTGACTGGAGGCAGTCTGATTGTGGAGGTTGAACTAGCAAGTCCTTTGGATCCCCGTTTGTGGCAGCAGCGAAGTGTAGCAGACAGCTATGCGAGAACCTGATGTGATCATAGTGACCAAGTTAAGTCTGCAGTATGTGAGTATTGAATGTAAGACTAACCGGGTGTGGAGCGTTGTAGTAATCATTCCGTATTAGGGACTTAGGCGGAAGTTACTAGTGTGTGTGGTGATCGCGGAGGTCAAGTGGTCTATGGGTATTGGAAGTGTATTGACCTAATAGAGTATGTTAATTAATATAGTATTATTTGTCAGAGTCTATTCTTTGTAATTAAATGACAAAACCCGACGGCCTTTAAATACCTTCCGTATGTTCATTCATTGTGTTCCAGTACAAACCTAGTGGTACGCCTCAAGGGTCTGGTGTGTGTAGGAGTACACGGTGGTAGTAACGGTTGCTGAGGCAAGGTGTTATGTGTTGTGTAATCGCTGTGTTCGGAATGAACCGTGGTTCAGCGTCACGACATATTTGGTGGGGATTAAGACCGAAGCTGTTTAGCCAAATTAATAATTCCTGGAAAGAGGAATTATTCTTCGTCAGGCTTCTAGGAACAAGATTACCGCTCTAGGGATAAGGTTAATCGGATTATACCTTCCTTGAGAGGAGTGGTGAAATGTTTGAGGCCATGGCTGACTGGAGGCAGTCTGATTGTGGAGGTTGAACTATCAAGTCCTTTGGATCCCCGTTTGTGGCAGCAGCGAAGTGTAGCAGACAGCTATGCGAGAACCTGATGTGATCATAGTGACCAAGTTAAGTCTGCAGTATGTGAGTATTGAATGTAAGACTAACCGGGTGTGGAGCGTTGTAGTAATCATTCCGTATTAGGGACTTAGGCGGAAGTTACTAGTGTGTGTGGTGATCGCGGAGGTCAAGTGGTCTATTGGTATTGGAAGTGTATTGACCTAATAGAGTATGTTAATTAATATAGTATTATTTGTCAGAGTCTATTCTTTGTAATTAAATGACAAAACCCGACGGCCTTTAAATACCTTCCGTATGTTCATTCATTGTGTTCCAGTACAAACCTAGTGGTACGCCTCAAGGGTCTGGTGTGTGTAGGAGTACACGGTGGTAGTAACGGTTGCTGAGGCAAGGTGTTATGTGTTGTGTAATCGCTGTGTTCGGAATGAACCGGGGTTCAGCGTCACGACACTTACCCCGCCTTGCGCCTGGAGCACCACACCATGCTCCGGGCGGGGTTAAGACTTACCCCGCCCTGGGCCAGGAGCACCACACCATGCTCAGGGCGGGGGTTAACACTTACCCCGCCTTGCGCCTGGAGCACCACACCATGCTCCGGGTGGGGTTAAGACTTACCCCGCCCTGGGCCAGGAACACCACACCATGCTCCGGGCGGGGTTAAGACTTACCCCGCCCTGGGCCTGGAGCACCACACCATGCTCCGGGCGGGGTTAAGACTTACCCTGCCCTGGGCCTAGAGCACCACACCATGCTCCGGGTGGGGGTTAAGACTTTCCCCGCCCTGGGCCAGGAGCACCACACAATGCTCCGGGTGGGAGTTAAGACTTACCCCGCCCTGGGCCAGGAGCACCACACCATGCTCCGGGCGGGGGTTAAGACTTACCCCGCCTGGGGCCTGGAGCACCACACCATGCTCCGGGCGGGGGTTAAGACTTACCCCGCCTGGGGCCTGGAGCACCACACAATGCTCCGGGCGGGGGTTAAGACTTACCCCGCCCTGGGCCAGGAGCACCACACCATGTTCCGGGTGGGAGTTAAGACTTACCCCGCCCTGGGCCAGGAACTCCACACCATGCTCTGGGCGGGGTTAAGACTTACCCCGCCCTGGGCCAGGAGCACTACACAATGCTCCGGGCGGGGGTTAAGACTTACCCCGCCCTGGGCAAGGAGCACCACACCATGCTCTGGGCGGGGTTAAGACTTACCCCGCCCTGGGCCAGGAGCACTACACAATGCTCCGGGCGGGGGTTAAGACTTACCCCGCCCTGGGCCAGGAGCACCACACCATGCTCCGGGCGGGGGTTAAGACTTACCCCGCCCTGGGCCTGGAGCACCACACCATGCTCCGGGCGGGGTTAAGACTTACCCCGCCCTGGGCCTGGAGCACCACACCATGCTCCGGGCGGGGGTTAAGACTTACCCCGCCCTGGGCCTGGAGCACCACACCATGATCTGGGCGGGGTTAAGACTTACCCCGCCCTGGGCCTGGAGCACTACACCATGCTCTGGGCGGGGTTAAGACTTACCCCGCCCTGGGCCAGGAGCTCCACACCATGCTCTGGGCGGGGTTAAGACTTACGCCGCCCTGGGCCAGGATCACACACCATGCTCTGGGCGGGGTTAAGACTTACCCCGCCCTGGGCCAGGAGCTCCACACCATGCTCTGGGCGTGGTTAAGACTTACCCCGCCCTAGGCCAGGATCACACACCATGCTCTGGGCGGGGTTAAGACTTACCCCGCCCTGGGCCAGGAGCACCACACCATGCTCTGGGCGGGGTTAAGACTTACCCCGCCCTGGGCCAGGAGCTCCACACCATGCTCCGGGCGGGGGTTAAGACTTACCCCGCCCTGGGCCAGGAGCTCCACACCATGCTCTGGGCGGGGTTAAGACTTACCCCGCCCTGGGCCAGGATCACACACCATGCTCTGGGCGGGGTTAAGACTTACCCCGCCCTAGGCCAGGAGCTCCACACCATGCTCTGGGCGGGGTTAAGACTTACCCCGCCCTGGGCCAGGAGCTCCACACCATGCTCTGGGCGGGGGTTAAGACTTACCCCGCCCTGGGCCAGGAGCTCCACACCATGCTCCGGGCGGGGGTTAAGACTTACCCCGCCCTGGGCCAGGAGCACCACACCATGCTCTGGGCGGGGTTAAGACTTACCCCGCCCTGGACCAGGATCACACACCATGCTCTGGGCGGGGTTAAGACTTACCCCGCCCTAGGCCACGATCACACACCATGCTCTGGGCGGGGTTAAGACTTACCCCGCCCTGGGCCAGGAGCTCCACACCATGCTCTGGGCGGGGTTAAGACTTACCCCGCCCTGGGCCAGGAGCTCCACACCATGCTCCGGGCGGGGGTTAAGACTTACCCCGCCCTGGGCCAGGAGCTCCACACCATGCTCTGGGCGGGGTTAAGACTTACCCCGCCCTGGGCCAGGATCACACACCATGCTCTGGGCGGGGTTAAGACTTACCCCGCCCTGGGCCAGGAGCTCCACACCATGCTCTGGGCGTGGTTAAGACTTACCCCGCCCTAGGCCAGGATCACACACCATGCTCTGGGCGGGGTTAAGACTTACCCCGCCCTGGGCCAGGAGCTCCACACCATGCTCTGGGCGGGGTTAAGACTTACCCCGCCCTAGGCCAGGAGCTCCACATCATGCTCTGGGCGGGGTTAAGACTTACCCCGCCCTGGGCCAGGAGCTCCACACCATGCTCTGGGCGGGGTTAAGACTTACCCCGCCCTGGGCCAGGAGCTCCACACCATGCTCTGGGCGGGGTTAAGACTTACCCCGCCCTGGGCCAGGATCACACACCTGGCCGGATGTTACTTCCGGTCATTAAAGACATCACGTGTTATGATCGTGATAACGTCGTGATCGTGTTAAGATGTGCTTTACACTAGTTCACCCCGTCACACATGTTACACACTTGTTATGTTGTGTTTTGTTGGCTAATTTAGATATTTGTCTGCCTGTCAGTCAGTCACTCTATTACTCTTTCAATCACTTACTCAGTCAGTTAGTGTGTCAGTCAGTCAGTGTCAGTAAGTAAGTCAGTCAGTCACTCAATTAGTAATTGTGTCAGTCAGTCAGTTTGTCATTCAGTCAATCAGTCAGTGTGTCAGTCAGTCAGTCAGCCACTCTGTTAGTGTGTCAGTCATTCAGTCAGTCATTTAGCTAGTCAATCAGTCACTCTATTACTATGTCAGTCAGTCAGTCAGTCAGTCAGGCAGTCAGTCAGGCAGTCAGTCACGCATTCAGTCAGTGTGTCAGTCAGTCAGTTATTCTGTTAGTCAGTTAGTCAGTCACTCTGTCAGTCAGACAGTCAATCAGTCAGTCATTCAGTCAGTCAGTGTGTCAGTCAGTCAGTCTGTAAGTTAGTCAATCAGTCAGTCAGTCAGTGAAATGGTCTGTAAGTCAATCAGTCAGTTAGTCTGATATTCAGTCAGGTAAATCAGTCAGTCAGTCAGTCACTCACTCACTAAATCAGTAAGTGTGTCGTTAGTCAGCCAGTCTGTAAGTCAGTTGATCCGTCAGTCGATCATTCAATCAGTCAGTCAGAGAAACAGTCTGTAAGTCAGACAATCAGTCAGTCAGTCTGTAATTCAGTCAGGTACTCAGTCAGGTACTCAGGTTCTCAGTCAGTCTGTAAGTCAGTGATAAATCAGTAAGTCATTCTGTCATTTAGTCAGTCAGTCAGTCAGTCAGTCTTTCAATCAGTCCGTCAGTCAGTCTGTTAGTCATCATTCAGTCGGTCTTTCAGTCAGTCAGTCAGTCACTTAGTAAGTCAATCTCTCAGTCAGTTAGTGTGTCAGTCAGTCAGTATTTCAGTTTGTCAGTAAATCAGTCAGTCAGTAAATCAGCCAGTCAGTATTTCAGTTTGTCAGTAAATCAGTCAGTCAGTAAATCCGTCAGTCAGTCAGTCAGTCAGTCAGTCAGTCAGTCAGTCAGTCAGTCAGTCTTTCAATCCGTCCGTCAGTCTATCAGTCATCATTCGGTCAATTTTTCAGCCAATTTGTCAGTCAGTCAGTTAGTCAGTCAGTCAGTTTGTCAATCAGTCAGTCTGTAAGTCAGTCAATCAATCAGTCAATCAGTCAGACAGTCAGTGAAAGAGTCTGTAAGTCAGTCAGTCAGTCAGTCATTCAGTCAATCCGTCAGTCAGTCTGCCAGTCACCATTCAGTCGGTCTTTCAGCCAATTTGTTAGTAAGCCAGTCAGTGTGTCAATCTGTCAGTCAGTCGGTCTTTCAGTCAATTTGTCAGTCTCTCAGTCAATGTCTCAGTCAGTCAGTCAGTCAGTCAGGCAGTCAGTCAATCAGTCAGTGTGCCATTCAGTCAATTAGTCAGTGTGTCAGTCAGTCAGTAAGACAGTCAATGTTTCAGTCAGTCGGTCTGTCAGTCAGTCACTCTTTTATTATTTCAGTCAGTGACTCAGTCAGTCAGCGTGTCAGTCAGTCAGTCGGTCAGTGTGCCATTCAGTCAATTAGTCATTCAGTCAGTCTGTGTGCCATTCAGTCACTTAGTGTGTCAGTCAGTCACTCAGTGTTTCAGTCAGTCAGTCAGTCAGTCTGTCAGTCAGTCGATCAGTCAGTCATTCAGTCGAGCTTTCAGCTCATTTGTCAGTTAGTCAGCGTATCAGTCAGTCAGTGTGCCATTCAGTCAATTAGTCAGTGTTACAGTCAGTCAGCAGTCAGTCTATCAGTCTGTCAGTCAGTCGATCAATCAGTCATTCAGTCGGTCTTTCAGCCCATTTGTCAGTCAGTTAGTCAGTCAGTCATTCAATCAGTCAGTGTGCAATTCAGTCAATTAGTCAGTGTGTCAGTCAGTCAGTAGTAAGTCAGTTAGGGTTTCAGTCAGTCAGTCACTCTATTACTCTTTCAATCACTTACTCAGTTAGTGTGTCAGTCAGTGTCAGTAAGTCAGTCAGTCACTCAATTAGTAATTGTGTCAGTCAGTCAGTTTGTCATTCAGTCAATCAGTCAGTTTGTCATTCAGTCAATCAGTCAGTGTGTCAGTCAGTCAGTAAGTCAGTCAGGCAGTGTTTCAGTCAATCAGTCAGTCAGTCAGTGTGTCAGTCAGTCAGTCAGCCACTCTGTTAGTCAGTGTGTCAGTCATTCAGTCAGTCATCTAGCTAGTCAGTCAGTCACTCTATTACTATTTCAGTCAGTCAGTCAGTCAGTCAGTCAGTCACTGTCAGTCAGTCAGGCAGTCACTCTGTAAGTCAGTGAAACAGTCAGTCAGTCAGTCAGTCAGTGTGTCAGTCAGTCATTTACTCTGTTAGTCAGTCAGTCAGTCAGTGTGTCAGTCAGTCAGTTAGTCAGGGAGTCAGTCATTCAGTGTGTCAGTCAGTCAGTTAGTCAGGGAGTCAGTCAGTCAGTCTGTAAGTTAGTCAATCAGTCAGTCTGTAAGCTAGTCAATCAGTCAATCAGTCAATCAGTGAAACGGTCTGTAAGTCAGTCAATCAGTTAGTCTGTCATTCAGTCAGGTAAATCAGTCAGTCAGTAAATCAGTCAGTCAGTCAGTCAGTAAGTGTGTCGTTAGTCAGCCAGTAAGTCAGTTGATCCGTCAGTCAATCATTCAATCAGTCAGTCAGTCAGAGAAACAGTCTGTAAGTCAGACAATCAGTCTGTAATTCAGTCAGGTACTCAGTCAGGTTCTCAGTCAGTCTGTAAGTCAGTGATAAATCAGTAAGTCATTCTGTCATTTAGTCAGTCAGTCAGTCAGTTAGTCTTTCACTCAGTCCGTCAGTCAGTCATCATTCAGTCGGTCTTTCAGTCAGTCAGTCACTTAGTAAGTCAATCTCTCAGTCAGTAAATCAGCCAGTCAGTATTTCAGTTTGTCAGTAAATCAGTCAGTAAATCCATCAGTCAGTAAATCAGTCAGTCAATCAGTCAGTCTGCCAGTCATCATTCAGTCGGTCTTTCAGCCAATTTGTCAGTAAGCCAGTCAGTGTGTCAATCTGTCAGTCAGTCGGTCTTTCAGTCAATTTGTCAGTCAGTCATTCAGTCAGTCATTCAGTCAGTCAATCTAGTCAATCAGTTTATCAGTCAGTCATTCAGTCGGTCTCTCAGTCAATGTCTCAGTCAGTCAGTCAGGCAGTCAGGCAGTCAGTCAATCAGTTCGTGTGCCACTCAGTCAATTAGTCAGTGTGTCAGTCAGTCAGTAAGTAAGACAGTCAATGTTTCAGTCAGTCAGTCTGTCAGTCAGTCACTCTATTACTATTTCAGTCAGTGACTCAGTCAGTAAGCGTGTCAGTCAGTCAGTCGGTTAGTGTGCCATTCAGACAATTAGTCAATCATTCAGTCAGTCTGTGTGCCATTCAGTCACTTAGTCAGTGTGTCAGTCAGTCAGTCAGTTAGTGTTTCAGTCAGTCAGTGTTACGGCCCTACTGGGACGCAACCGGGTTCTTCTCTGATGGTAGAAGAGTTTGGGAATCCGGCCCCAAGTTAGTAGAGGCTCTCAAGGGGTGTGTTCCGTAATGCAAGTCAAAGCTATCAAGGAAGGTACATTGAAGACAAGTATTCTAATATATATATATATATATATATATATATATATATATATATATATATATATATATATATATATATATATATATATATATATATATATATATATATATTAGTATATTTTGGTAGCAGTCTTTCCTGTAGACATATTTTATTAAATATGACCGAAAAAGTAAGATTAATAATTCTAACACGAATTTTCTCAATCTTTCGTACATTATGCTTCACTGTTGGAGGTAAATCAAAAATCACTTCTCCAAAATTCATTTTTATTTCTAGTCTGACGCGACACGGGCGCGTTTCGTAAAACTTATTACATTTTCAAAGACTTCACAAATACACAACTGATTAGAACTTGCATTTCCCTGATTTTATATCTACTTTTGAGTGAGGTGGGAAGGGTGATGTGGCATTACATTTGAGTGAGGTGGGAAGGATGATGTGGCATTAGAGGATATTAATAGGGTATTAAAAGTATCAACACAAGACAGAACACGAAACAATGGATATTGAATAGAAGTGTTTGTAGAAAGCCTATTGGTCCATATTTCTTGATGCTTCTATATTGGAGCGGAGTCTTGAGGTGGGTAGAATATAGTTGTGCAATAATTGGCTGTTGATTGCTGGTGTTGACTTCTTGATGTGTAGTGCCTCGCAAACGTCAAGCCGCCTGCTATCGCTGTATCTATCGATGATTTCTGTGTTGTTTACTAGGGTTTCTCTGGCGATGGTTTGGTTATGGGAAGAGATTATATGTTCCTTAATGGAGCCCTGTTGTTTATGCATCGTTAAACGCCTAGAAAGAGATGTTGTTGTCTTGCCTATATACTGGGTTTTTTGGAGCTTACAGTCCCCAAGTGGGCATTTGAAGGCATAGACGACGTTAGTCTCTTTTAAAGCGTTCTGTTTCGTGTCTGGAGAGTTTCTCATGAGTAGGCTGGCCGTTTTTCTGGTTTTATAGTAAATCGTCAGTTGTATCCTCTGATTTTTGTCTGTAGGGATAACGTTTCTATTAACAATATCTTTCAGGACCCTTTCCTCTGTTTTATGAGCTGTGGAAAAGAAGTTCCTGTAAAATAGTCTAATAGGGGGTATAGGTGTTGTGTTAGTTGTCTCTTCAGAGGTTGCATGGCTTTTCACTTTCCTTCTTATGATGTCTTCGATGAAACCATTGGAGAAGCCGTTATTGACTAGAACCTGCCTTACCCTACAGAGTTCTTCGTCGACTTGCTTCCATTCTGAGCTGTGGCTGAGAGCACGGTCGACGTATGCGTTAACAACACTCCTCTTGTACCTGTCAGGGCAGTCGCTGTTGGCATTTAGGCACATTCCTATGTTTGTTTCCTTTGTGTAGACTGCAGTGTGGAAACCTCCGCCCTTTTCCATGACTGTTACATCTAGAAAAGGCAGCTTCCCATCCTTTTCCGTCTCGTAAGTGAAACGCAGCACGGAACTCTGCTCAAATGCCTCCTTCAGCTCCTGCAGATGTCTGACATCAGGTA
Organism: Procambarus clarkii; assembly: GCF_040958095.1. Taxonomy (NCBI): domain Eukaryota; kingdom Metazoa; phylum Arthropoda; class Malacostraca; order Decapoda; family Cambaridae; genus Procambarus; species Procambarus clarkii. Next base: position 26,811,412 of record NC_091198.1, read on the forward strand.
CCTGTGTAAAAATGTCGTCAACATACCTGCAGTATATGGCCGGTTTCAAGTTCATGTCGACTAAGACTTTTTGCTCGATGGTACCCATGTAGAAGTTTGCAAACAGGACACCTAGGGGAGAACCCATAGCGACCCCATCTACTTGCTTATACATATGCCCATCCGGGCTCAAGAAGGGTGCCTCTTTAGTACAAGCTTGGAGTAGTTTCCTCAGAATACTTTCTGGCATGTCAAGAGGAGTACAGGCTGGATCACGATACACTCTGTCGGCTATCATTCCGATTGTCTCGTCCACAGGTACGTTGGTAAACAGCGATTCTACGTCCAACGAGGCTCTTATCCCTGTGGCCCGTGCGCCCCGCAGTAAGTCCACAAATTCCTCCAAAGGAATTTGTGGACTTACTGCGGGGCGCACGGGCCACAGGGATAAGAGCCTCGTTGGACGTAGAATCGCTGTTTACCAACGTACCTGTGGACGAGACAATCGGAATGATAGCCGACAGAGTGTATCGTGATCCAGCCTGAACTCCTCTTGACATGCCAGAAAGTATTCTGAGGAAACTACTCCAAGCTTGTACTAAAGAGGCACCCTTCTTGAGCCCGGATGGGCATATGTATAAGCAAGTAGATGGGGTCGCTATGGGTTCTCCCCTAGGTGTCCTGTTTGCAAACTTCTACATGGGTACCATCGAGCAAAAAGTCTTAGTCGACATGAACTTGAAACCGGCCATATACTGCAGGTATGTTGACGACATTTTTACACAGGTACCTGATGTCAGACATCTGCAGGAGCTGAAGGAGGCATTTGAGCAGAGTTCCGTGCTGCGTTTCACTTACGAGACGGAAAAGGATGGGAAGCTGCCTTTTCTAGATGTAACAGTCATGGAAAAGGGCGGAGGTTTCCACACTGCAGTCTACACAAAGGAAACAAACATAGGAATGTGCCTAAATGCCAACAGCGACTGCCCTGACAGGTACAAGAGGAGTGTTGTTAACGCATACGTCGACCGTGCTCTCAGCCACAGCTCAGAATGGAAGCAAGTCGACGAAGAACTCTGTAGGGTAAGGCAGGTTCTAGTCAATAACGGCTTCTCCAATGGTTTCATCGAAGACATCATAAGAAGGAAAGTGAAAAGCCATGCAACCTCTGAAGAGACAACTAACACAACACCTATACCCCCTATTAGACTATTTTACAGGAACTTCTTTTCCACAGCTCATAAAACAGAGGAAAGGGTCCTGAAAGATATTGTTAATAGAAACGTTATCCCTACAGACAAAAATCAGAGGATACAACTGACGATTTACTATAAAACCAGAAAAACGGCCAGCCTACTCATGAGAAACTCTCCAGACACGAAACAGAACGCTTTAAAAGAGACTAACGTCGTCTATGCCTTCAAATGCCCACTTGGGGACTGTAAGCTCCAAAAAACCCAGTATATAGGCAAGACAACAACATCTCTTTCTAGGCGTTTAACGATGCATAAACAACAGGGCTCCATTAAGGAACATATAATCTCTTCCCATAACCAAACCATCGCCAGAGAAACCCTAGTAAACAACACAGAAATCATCGATAGATACAGCGATAGCAGGCGGCTTGACGTTTGCGAGGCACTACACATCAAGAAGTCAACACCAGCAATCAACAGCCAATTATTGCACAACTATATTCTACCCACCTCAAGACTCCGCTCCAATATAGAAGCATCAAGAAATATGGACCAATAGGCTTTCTACAAACACTTCTATTCAATATCCATTGTTTCGTGTTCTGTCTTGTGTTGATACTTTTAATACCCTATTAATATCCTCTAATGCCACATCATCCTTCCCACCTCACTCAAATGTAATGCCACATCACCCTTCCCACCTCACTCAAAAGTAGATATAAAATCAGGGAAATGCAAGTTCTAATCAGTTGTGTATTTGTGAAGTCTTTGAAAATGTAATAAGTTTTACGAAACGCGCCCATGTCGCGTCAGACTAGAAATAAAAATGAATTTTGGAGAAGTGATTTTTGATTTACCTCCAACAGTGAAGCATAATGTACGAAAGATTGAGAAAATTCGTGTTAGAATTATTAATCTTACTTTTTCGGTCATATTTAATAAAATATATATATATATATATATATATATATATATATATATATATATATATATATATATATATATATATATATATATATATATATATATATATATATACCCACCACCGTAATTTAAAGTCATAAAAGGGAATTATTACTACACAATGTACAATGAGGTCTCCCTCTCTGAAGACGCTCAACACTCGGCGATGCTTCTTCTGGGTAGCCCTGGTCTCTGCTTCCGTGGCTCACGATGAATCCACGATAACTCTACGACGAATCTACCCTGGCCACAGGCCAGCCAAATCAGTCCCACTGGGTGCCCCGTCGTGATGGCCTTCAACCACAATCCAGCCTGTAGCTGGCAGGTACCGGTCATGTAACACGGGTTCGGGTTCCCTCTCTCTACTTCTCTACCTTCTACTCCCTCTACCCGTATTCTTACTTTTTATTCTCTACCAAGGGACTCCAAAACTTTTACCAAAGCCAACTCCACGCCACGTGGTCCTAAGACGATTGACCGACTTAGGATTCTACACCCAGTATGACGTGACCTAGGCTCTGAGCAAAACCCTAGAGTCGCCTCTACGCTGCCACCACCAGACCAGTAACACAAGAGCAATGATCGAGGTCTGGATCGATCACGCTAATTAATCAACCTAGGGGCTTGATCCCCACTATATACGATGACCTTGAGTGTGGAATAAATTACACGGTAATGATAATTCCGATTCGATGTTAGAATCGGCGCCCAATCCAACTTTACCTCGTGTGGACCACGTGACCAGGACAAGTTTACACATAAAACACATGGAAATAATGAAATGCAAAATATTAACAAATTTAATTTATTAAAAGAAAAAAACTAAAACAAAATCTAAATATGTTCACTCCCTATCACTTTAACACTCCCTACTTGACCTGAATGGCAAATGAGAAGACTATCCCTATAATTAACAATAGCAACTATACCTTGGGCGACCAGCTCTAGATGATGGGCTGGTCTTGGGGAGAGGTAAGATGTTTGACCTCTCCCAGCTGCTCCCGTATTCACACTGATCTCTCCCTTGTCTGGTCTACCCCAGACAGAGTATTGTATCCTTCCGCCTAGTCAAAGTTCTACCCAGTTACTAGCAAGGTTTAAGTTATAACAATTAAACTCTGTTGTACTTAATTGATCCAGACTGGTTGAATTATTTTACTGAAATAAATTACACAAGCCTCTAACGGCAGAGCTGTTCCCGATCACAAAAATGGTTATTAAAACTTTGAGAAATAGTAGACCTGTCAACCCTGCTGACCTATGACCGCCGGTCACTCTGCCTTACAAGTTAGATCTGATTCGTGACGTCACTGATGGTGACTTAAACTCAATAATTAGAATACTCTTGATGTTGTACCCAGTACTATTATACAATACAATTTTAATACAAAATGAATAAAGGCTAATTTCTCTAAATTACTGAATACTATAGGATGATTCATTATACGCAGCTATGAACAAAGCGTCGGTTATTTCCACCGCGAATTCCCCTGGGGGTCAGGTCACCATGCGGGCTCAGCTTCCCATTCTCTTTTGTCGATAAACCACTGGATAATTCTTACAACAGCCTAGTTTGTTACAGTCAGCCTCGCTGTCAGGCCACTCCACAACTAATACTAGGGTTGCGAGCCCTAGGCAGGAGCCTCGTGTGACCCGCTGATCACTCTCCTCATTAAGCACCACAGTGGCTAGTCTCTTCCACCAGCCAGCCCCGGATAAGGCGATTCCCGACACTGCCACGCCTCAGGCAGACTATTACACTCTCAACAGAGTTCGTCCGGGGGTGGCTCACGGCTTCTTCAAAGCAAACTCGTGAAGAGACCTTGGCTGTCTTGGGTAGACTGCTCCATCGTCCAACACAGCAGTCCCAGGTCGACTCTGCAATCAGACACGTCATTAATACTGGGACGCTTCACTTACAAGCTTAGACAGAAACGTCCACCTCTTCACTCCATAGATGGCGTTCACTGTCTAAGCACTCCCTCACCAGAGGTCAGCAGCGGCTACGTCGCGAGTCGACTACGACAGGAATCCAGCACCTGTTGCCGGCATATCCTGTCACTACTAGATGGCGTTGTCCATGTTGTGGGGTTTTCGGGAGCGGACTCACAGATGGCGTCGTCGTCACAGCTCCGTGCTCCGACGCTGGACTCGGGTCCGTAACAGTCAGTCAGTTAATCAGTCTGTCAGTCAGTCGATCAGTCAGTCATTCAGTCGGTCTTTCAGCTCATTTGTCAGTTAGTCAGCGTATCAGTCAGTCAGTCAGTCAGTCAGTGTGCCATTCAGTCAATTAGTCAGTGTGTCAGTCAGTCAGTAAGTCAGTTAGTGTTTCAGTCAGTCAGTCAGTCAATCGTTCAGTCAGTCTGTCAATCAGTCTATCAGTCTGTCAGTCAGTCGATCAATCAGTCATTCAGTCGGTCTTTCAGCCCATTTGTCAGTCAGTCAGTCAGTCAGCCATTCAATCAGTCAGTGTGCCATTCAGTCAATTAGTCAGTGTGTCAGTCAGTCAGTAGTAAGTCAGTTAGGGTTTCAGTCAGTCAGTCTGTCAGGCTGTCAGTCAGTTAATCTGTCAGTCATTCAGGTGGTCTTTCAGCCCATTTGTCAGTCAGTCAGTCAGTCAGTCAGTCAGTCAGTCAGTCTGTAAGTCAGTTGTTACGGACTCATCGCCGTCGTCTGAGTATGGCCTGGTAATTCCAGCGCCATCTAGGAGTATGTACTCAAACTCCCCTGGAATTCGACGCTACGTAGACAACGCCATCTATAAGTGGTGGCGTGATCGTGGTAAATGGCTCTGGTGTCCTGCCCTGGCTAGCGGGTGTGGTCAACGTGAATGACCTCTGGTGAGGTGTCGGCTCAAGATCAGCGCCATCTGTTGTGCTACAGAGCACAGTGTCAACTCGCCAGTGAGTAAGTGTTACTTTCTGGTTTCGCCAGTACTGTCCAGTTAACTGATGACATGTTTGTCTCCACAGAAGTGACATGTGGGGATGGTTGTAGTGAGGAGGGCAGTTTTTACTTTGGGCAGCCGACGTTCTCCCGACTTGGTCCTGGAAAACGACTAAGTACGCCGCCTCCGATCTGCAGCAGTGTGTTGCTTTCTGATTATGTAACATTGGAAGAGATCGGCGTGCCCTGGGACTGGCTTAGGGGAGAAAACGGACGACAGTGAGTTAGCTGTGGAGAAGCGTTGCTAGCCGGACGCTAGAGGCTTCTGCCAGGGGTTCGCTTCCCCTGTATTTGTTAAGTGACCATGATCAGCGTGTGGCTGAAGTTCTCTGCCAGCAAGTGGAGAGTGGTCATGGGGTAAAAGCACCTTGTGATACTGTCAGTTGGTTGGCCCACGTAAAAGGTGAAACTCGCCAGTGTTTCCCATTATGGTTGGACAAAGTACTGGGTGAGAGAAACACTGGGGCTTGGCGAACACTGCATGTGAGCGCGTCTGATGTCCTGCGGAGCCTCACTGTATATAAATATAGTAATAGTCCAGTTATAATAATTTAAGGGGTAGGTGTAAATATATTGGTGAAGGGAAGAGTGTTTTGTTCATCCCTCCCTTATTAATCCATTGCATTATTTAGCCAATGCCTTGAAAGTCACTACCGACTTGGGGTCGGATACAACAAGGTTCATCCATAAAGAACCCGGTTACTGGTCCATAGTGACATCAGTCAATCTGTCAGTCATATAGTCGGTCAGTCAGTCATTCAATCAGTCAGTATGTCGGTGTGTCATTCAGTCGGTGTGTCAGGCAGTCGGTCATTGTGTCAGTCAGTCACTCAATTACTATTTCAGTCAATCATTCTTTCAGCCAGCCAGTCTGTCAGTCAGTCGGCCAGTTAGTCAATCAGTCAGTCATTCAGTCCGTCTGTCAGTCAGTCAGTGTGTCATTCAGTCAGTCACTTTGTTAGTCAGTAAGTCAGTCAGTGTTAGAGTCACTCTATAACTATTTCAGTCAGTGACTCAGCGTGTCAGTCAGTCACTCTTAGTCAGTCAGTCAGTCGGTCTTTCAGCCCATTTGTCAGTAAATGTGTCAGTCAGAAAGTCAGCGTTTCAGTCAGTTTCTCAATCAGCCAGTCATTCAGCCAGTCTGTCAGTCAGTCGGCCAGTTAGTCAGTCAGTCAGTCAGTGTGTCAGTCAGCCAGTCAGTCACTCTGTTAGTCAGTGTATCAGTCAGGCAGTCTGTTAGAACATCTGTCAGTCAGTCAGTATGTCTGTCAGTGAGTCAGCCAGTTAGGTGTGTCAGGCAGTCTGTCATTAAGTCAGTCGGTCAGGCCGTTAGTCAGTCACTCAGGCAGGCATTCAGTCAGTCTGTAGGTCGGTCAGGCCATCAGTCAATCAGTCAGGTTGTCAGTCAATAAATATGACAGTCCGTCAATCAGTCAGTCTATTAGTCAGTCAGTCAGTCACTCGGGCAGGCATTCAGTCAGTCTGTAGGTCAGTCATTCAGTCGGTCAGTCAGTCAATAAGTCTGTGTTTCAGTCAGTAAGTCAGTCAGCGTGTCAAGTCAGTCGGTCGGTCTTTCAGCCCATTTGTCAGTCAATATATCAGTCAGTCAGACAGTCAGCGTTTCAGTCAGTCAGTCAAGTCAGTCGGTCGGTCTTTCAGCCCATTTGTCAGTCAATATGTCAGTCAGTCAGACAGTCAGCGTTTCAGTCAGTCAGTCAAGTCAGTCGGTCGGTCTTTCAGCCCATTTGTCAGTCAATATGTCAGTCAGTCAGACAGTCAGCGTTTCAGTCAGTCAGTCTCTCAATCAGATAGTCAGTCAGCCGGCCAGTTAGCCAGTCAGTCGGTCAGTGTGTGTCTCCTAAGTTAGAGGCGTGAAACGTGAGGTGAACCTCGTCCACTTCTCCATGATAAGGTGGGCGTCACACCTCAAGAAATATGGGGTAGGATCATAATTATTCTGGATAAATTAAGATAGTTTGACATAAATTAGGGTTAATTAGGAATAAGTATAAGTTTAGATAATATGAAATCAATTAGGGGTAATTGGTGATAAATTTAGTTAATATAACGTCAATTAGGATTAAATTAGGATAATGCGGTTATATATTCATACCTTAAAAATATAGTATAATTTCGAGGTTAGGGGGTATAAACCCCGACCCCCCCCCCCTCCCTAGTTATGGATTAGGTTAAGGAAAAATTAGTTATGTTAATGGTAAACACACTATAATGGTAAGTTGGTAAACACCCACGGTCAACACCCACGGCCAGCTCCCACGGCCAGCACCCGCGGTCAACTCCCCCACCGGTCAACACCCCACCTTGTAAGACCATCACCACTGAACAGAAGTGTTCAAAAAAATGGCTTTGATAAAAACGTGCATAGAATGCAACATGAAGGTAGATTACCAACAGAGCTTTCAATGCCAACTCTGTTCAGCAGCCATACACAAAAAATGTGCCAACATGACTAACAATTCAAGGAGAAATGGTCCCAGTGACCACTCTGTGTACTGGCTCTGCAAAAAGGATGATGTAACTTTTTTGAAATTGATGGAAATCCTGGATAAAACTCCCGCCGAAAACAGAGAATTACTAATTAATGCCTGCATAGCAATTTCTAATGTCTTCAAACAAACTGTACATGACACCAAGGTACAACCAGCTGTAGCACAGAGCTCTGTGGCAGCGGCGCCTGAGCAGGGCGCGGAGTCGGGGATGCCTGAGCAGGGCACGGAGTCGGGGATGCCTGAGCAGGGCGCGGAGTCGGGGATGCCTGAGCAGGGCGCGGAGTCGGGGATGCCTGAGCAGGGCGCGGAGTCGGGGATGCCTGAGCAGGGCGCGGAGTCGGGGATGCCTGAGCAGGGCACGGAGTTGGGGACCCCTGAGCAGTGCGCGGTGTCGCAGGCACCGGAGCAGAGCGCGGTGTCACAGGCACCGGAGCAGAGCACAGTGTCGGGGGCGCCGCAGCAGAGTGCGGTCCCTGGCAGAGGGAAACAAACAAAACAAGGCCCCAAAATCTGTTGGTATTACAGATGGGCTACCTGTAAGCATGGGGAATCGGGAAGAATAAATGGAACATGTACACACAATCACCCTAGAAAGTGCAGAAACCTCCTCAATACAGGTAAATGTACCAAAAGCTGTGAATTCTTTCACCCAGAAATTTGCAAGAACTCTTTGGACAGGAAAGAGTGCTTCAATGCTGAATGCCCAGCTTTTCATATAAGAGGTACCAGGCGAATAAAACCGACAGACTACCACTATGAAAACAGCCACTACTCCATCAACCGGGATAATTTTTTAGCAAGAGGAGGAGGAGAAGAATGGCTAAAAATGACCAGACTCTACCACCAACTCGGTCAAATGCTAGAGAGGACGCAAACACAGTGGCCTCCTTACCAGAGCCTCAGATATTAACACCAATTAAAGCATCCAGCACTTCCACTAACACGATAACATCATTTATATTTGCCAACATCCAGGGTATAAAAACACGCAAATCCAACAAAGTTCATTTTATAGATGGTCTCCTTCATGAGGCAAATGCAGTGTTTGCAGCCCTAACGGAAACTCACACAAAGGACTACCTTGATGGTGAAATATGGATCCCAGAATACAATCTCTTCAGATGTGATAGGAAACACCGGCTTCAGGGTGGGGTCAGCCTCTACATCAAAGACACACTCATCTGTACTGAGCTGCTAAACACCTCAAATGATATGGTGGAAGTGCTGATAGTCAAAATAGAGATCCTAAATGTAGTTGTTGTCCTTGTATATAAGTCACCGGAGGCAAACCCTCAGCAGTTTAAAGACCAACTAATGAAAATAGAGCACTGCTTGGAAAACCTCACAAATCCAGCTCCGAACATCATCCTGCTTGGGGACTTCAACCTACGGCACCTGAAATGGAAGCACCTGGCTAATACAGTAATATCAGAAAGAATACCAGGAAGTAGCCTAAATGAGCAGGCACATGCAAATGACCTGCTACGGATGTGCGATAGGTTTGCCTTAAACCAGCAAATAGTAGAACCAACTAGGAAGGAGAACACGCTGGACCTCATTTTCACTAATAATGATGAGTTGATCGGGAACATAATGATTACAAATACCTGTTACTCAGATCACAACTTAATTGAGGTACTGACAACCATGGGGAATGGACCTCCAAAACCAGTCCAGATTCCCGGTGGAGGAGATTTCAGCAAATTCAACTTCAATAATAAACGGATAAACTGGGAGCAAATAAACCAGGACTTCACAGAAATAAACTGGGAAGAACAGCTAGGAAATGCAAACTTGAACCAGTGCCTGGAAAAAATAAGCTCAGTAGCACTAGAAATATGTTCAAACCGCATACCCCTAAGAAAAAAGAGAAAGAGATGCAGATTGGAACGGGAACGTCGTTCCTTATATAGGCGAAGAAAACGAATCGCGGAACAACTTGAGAGTCGCACCCTATCTCAAGAACGGCGAAGAAGGTTAGGTAGAGAAATAGAAACAATTGAACTCAAGCTACAAGAATTATACAAAACCCAGGAGAGGCAAAGAGAGCAAAAGGCCATCAGTGAAATAGAGAGAAATCCGAAATATTTTTTCTCCTATGCAAAATCAAGATCAAAAACCACATCTAGTATCGGGCCCCTGCGAAAGGGAGATGGAACTTTCACAGATGACAACAAAGAAATGAGCGAGTTACTGAGGAAGCAGTACGACTCTGTTTTCAGTGAGCCATTAAATGCACTAAAGATTGATAACCCAAATGAATTTTTCATGGATATGATACCAACATCAAATCACATATCAGACGTCGCCCTATCCCCACTAGATTTTGAAGAAGCCATAAACAGTATGCCTATGCACTCTGCACCAGGCCCGGATTCTTGGAACTCCATATTCATCAAGAACTGTAAAAAACCACTATCGCAGGCCCTTCACATTCTGTGGAGACAAAGCCTAGATACTGGCGTTATCCCTGACATACTAAAAACAGCAGAGATAGCACCACTCCATAAAGGAGGAAATAAGGCAGAGGCAAAAAATTACAGACCGATAGCACTAACATCGCACATCATAAAAATTTTTGAGAGAGTGCTAAGAAGAAGATCACAAAATACATGGAATCACAGCATCTCCATAACCCCGGACAACATGGTTTCAGAACAGGGCGCTCTTGCCTGTCGTAGTTGCTGGACCACTATGATATGGCATTAGATGCTATGGAAGACAAACAAAATGCTGATGTAATTTACACAGATTTCGCAAAAGCTTTTGATAAATGTGACCATGGTGTTATTGCACATAAAATGCGTTCAAAAGGAATTACCGGGAAAATAGGCAGATGGATCTACAATTTCCTGACTGACAGAACCCAATGTGTAATAGTCAACAAAATAAAATCCAGCCCATCAACCGTGAAGAGCTCAGTCCCCCAGGGTACTGTGCTTGCTCCAGTACTTTTTCTCATCCTCATATCGGACATAGACCAGAACACAACCTATAGCACTGTATCATCCTTTGCAGATGACACTAGGATTTTCATGAGAGTTGGCAACATAGAGGACACGGCAAACCTCCAATCAGATGTAGATCAGGTCTTTCTATGGGCTACAGAAAATAATATGGTATTCAACGAGGATAAGTTTCAGCTCATGCGCTACGGAAAAATTGAAAACATAAAAACAGGAACCACGTACAAAACGCAGGCAAATCATAACATAGAACGAAAAGGCAATGTAAAGGACCTGGGTGTACTCATGTCGGAAGACCTTACCTTTAAAGAACACAATAAAGTAGCCGTCACAACTGCAAGAAAAATGACAGGTTGGATAACAAGAACTTTTCACACTAGAGATGCTATACCGATGATGATACTTTTCAAAACGCTTGTGCTATCTAGAGTGGAGTACTGCTGCACAATGACAGCCCCTTTCAAAGCTGGAGAAATTGCTGACCTAGAGAGCGTGCAGAGATCCTTTACTGCTAGAATCCACTCAGTAAAACATCTAAATTACTGGGACCGACTAAAGAGCCTAAATCTGTACTCCCTTGAGCGCAGGCGGGAGAGATACATAATAATTTACACGTGGAAAATAATTGAAGGGCTGGTCCCAAACCTGCACACAGAAATAACACCACATGAGACCAGAAGACATGGCAGGATGTGCAGAATACCCCCGTTGAAAAACAGAGGTGCAACAGGTACTCTGAGAGAGAACTCTATCAACATCAGAGGCCCGAGACTGTTCAACACGCTTCCACTACACATAAGGGGCATAACTGGCAAACCCCTCACAGTGTTCAAGAGAGAACTGGATAAGCACCTCCAAAGGATACCTGATCAACCAGGCTGTGACTCATACGTCAGGCTGCGAGCAGCCGCGTCTAACAGCCTGGTTGATCAGTCCAGCAACCAGGAGGCCTGGTCGACGACCGGACCGCGGGGACACTAAGCCCCGGAAGCACCTCAAGGTAGCCTCAAGGTAGCCTCAAGGTAGGTATGGTATAGATATTGTGAATCTTATCACTTTCCTAAGAATATGATGTAAAATAGAGTTCACATCCAGGAATGTGAGGTTAGGCTAAGGTTGGTTAAGTTGGAATGATGTTTAGAAAACGGCCAAAAATAAGACATTTCCATTAACCCCAAGGTAATAGAGGTAAGGGTGGGATGGGTTGATTTGTATTTATGTGAATCAAACAAAAACAAACATGGCTACGAATAAGATGCAACACTTAACCAAGATCCTGGTATCAGGCTAGGTCCAGGGCATTTAGGCTGATGAAAAAACAAAAAACCACTTTCCCAAAAATTTGATGCAATGATATTAGGTCAAGGCAGGTTAGGTTCAGGTTAGCAGAGTCCATATCCAAACACAAACACTTTTCTAATAATATAGATACAATATTAAACACAGATACAGGCAGGTTAGGCACAGGGCAGTTATGTATATGCCCAAAACGTAACCCTTTGTTAACAATGACGTTGCAAATATTTAACAATGATCCCTACAGGTATCTAACACAGTGCACAGTTACAAATCCATTAAGATTTCACATTAGATTCAACAGGACAAAAGAAGTTGTTCAAAACATGAGGGCAAAATCTTACTGAAGTCATCATACGGGTCATAAATACTCGTACACCGCCCAAGTAAAACAGAAACAAGTAACACTTAGTAGGCAAGTCAGAGGCTTAGGGCCCCGCAGAGGAACATCCCTGCAAAAAAAAAATACACGGCAAGTTAGGCACAAGTCCGTTAGGTTTATATCTCTAAGACACAGCTAAGAATATATAGAAAACATCAGCTGTAATCCAGGGTGGAATGGAAGTTTGAAGTAGAAAATAAGAGCTCTAACAGTTAGCTTCAGCTCAGGTTGTGATGTGCTTAGGTACACTTAGCAGAATTTGGCTATGGTTTTATATAATTAGTGGAAATTTTGTGGAATTGACTTAAATTGGGATATATTTGATTAAATTTAGCTTTGGTTGTGTTAGGTTAGGTTAGATCTGGTTTGGTAGGATTGATGCTGTAGGGAACCGACCTGTGAGATTTATATTTATTTAATTTATATAGAATTTATATTTACATTTATTTATATATTTCGATAGCAGTTGTATGATGCTAGGTGAACTGTATTTTGCATATTTCTCACACATCGACTCCTTTATACATTAGGGGGGTTTATATTAAATTTATATATGTTGTCAAATTAAAATTGATTGACTAACATTGACAACAGTATTAGATTACAAATTAGTAATACAAATTTGGAGGCCTTACCTTATTGTATGGTAGTGGGCCTAGTCAAAAGTATGAACACAGATGAATAAGCCATACGATTCACTTTGTGAGTGCGGCCAGCCCACAACTCATGTACTGGTTTACTAGGATTGTCTTGCCTCCTCCTCGATTGTTCCTGTCAAAGGGCACTTGCTATAATAGCAGTAATCCTATATATATGTATATATATATATATATGACATCTATAACAGAGGAAATATTGGTATATTATAAGATAAGGGCCAAGGAATAATTACCTGGGTTATGTCGCTGCCCCTCGTGCTAACCGGAAATAATCCTAGCTAACATTACTGGCCAGAAATGACTAGATAAGATTTAAGATAGGCACTTTCCTTGTTTAGATGCTGACTGCATGTTGATGATGGAAGCACTAACTTGGTCTCCATAACACTTCGTCTAAGGGAGAATATTATTGAAGCTGTTGATCTGTTCCTGCAACTCTGGTCTAACAATAATGGCTGACTACTCTCCACCACTGACGCCCTGGCTCTCTTGTCCAGATGTCAACAATTGGTAGAAAGGTCATTTTACTCTATTTTGGTACTAATAATTCAGTTGATTCCAGTGAGATTTTTTCATGTTAACAGTCCTGAGACTGCTGTATTAAGAATAATTCCCAGCAGAATAGCTGGTGAATTTAAATAGAGACGTGGCAATGATATCCCATTTTCTATTGACGGAAAATTCCACTATAGGCTACATTTTCTATGGGTTAAATTGTTTATACAGCCATATACAAAGCAGCTACATTATCTGCCTATTGTATTGAATATTAGTAAATGGTGTCACGTTTTCTGACATAATTCCTCCAGGGGCTGATGACGGGTCGAAGTCCTATTTAGAACAGACGAACACAGATACTCCTCCTCTTAATTATTAGATTAATTTGATGTTAGTAGTTAGTAATCACACATTTGTGCATTAGTTTGTACAGGACGGATTTCCCATACTCGAATTGCAGGGGTTAGAAGTCTAATGCAATTTCGTATCCCTGTTAACACTTTGGATTCTAAAATTCTAAGCTAATTACATATTATTTAACCCAGAAATCTGAATGTGATCAATTACAACAGTCAAATATGATTCTGGGACTGCAGTGAGAACAGTGACATTAATTGCATTAACTTGAAGCTTGTTCAGGTAACTGGTCACCGATATATGAACAGTTAGGCCATGGAATACATCTTGATTAAATAATAAATGTATCAAAACCACTCGGCGGATTTATATAGTCATTCAAACTCCCTTAAGTTTATTTGCTTGAGTTTATATGGCTGACAAATTGAGGTTTAATTAGGTTAGTTGATTCAGAGGATTGAATAGGCAATCATTGAAGTCAAGTATGGTTCTGTGACTGCAGTGGACTCACTGACATTGGTCCCAGTGACTTGAGCACATCTTTAGCTTTAAATGATGAAATTAAGATCAACCTCTGTTGTTATAGTCAGCTGTAATCTCCTTAGTATAATGCTACTGGAGTTGTATAATCAGCTGACACATTAAGATTTTTATTGGTATTGTTTATTTGTAGGCATAAGTCTCCTCAGGCTTAACTTCTACAGGAAGTATTGATGCTGTGAGGTCATGTTGTATGTCGTCTAGTGTCGTGAGGTCAATGGTAGGGTAGTGTGTGATGGCCTGATGGGTGTGTCGAATCCATGTTTCTACTCTGTTAATGTTGTGTCTTGCTATTGGCTGTGAGGGTTGAAGATGTCCTGTCAGTGTTGTTTGAATATGTCTATTACTTCTGAAGGATCAGTGAAGTTTTGATAATTTTGAGTGATGTGTGTAAAGACAGAAGAGGAGGGGGTGGTCCTTGATCCTCTTTATGAAGTTCCAGAATTAATGCAGAGTTGTTTTTCTGTGTAGTTCAGGTTTTTGTATGAGTTTCTTCCAGTGGTTGGCATGGTCGAGGTCTAGGTTGTTGAGTATGTGGTTTCTGAGTATGGTGATGTCTGTATTTACTTGGCCGTATCTGTGAAGGTTGCGGGAGAATCTGTTGTGGTAGCAGGCGAGTAGCCTTTTGGTTCTGATGGAGGGAAAGGAGGAGTATCTGGTTTTGTGGGTGGTTTTTGGTATGGTTGCGTCAGCCGCTTGTATGATGTTGTTTTGGATGGTGAGGATTTGGGAGTCTATGTCTGTGGTTGGTTTATCTTGGAAGTTGTAGGGTTGTGCTGGTATTTAGGTGCTACTGAAGGCTTCCCAGTCTGCATTTTGATAGTCATATTGTGGGGTGGCTGGGATGAGTATGGGGTGGCTGGGATGAGTATGGGGTGGCTGGGATGAGTATGGGGTGGCTGGGATGAGTATGGGGTGGCTGGGATGAGTATGGGGTTGCTGGAGATTGTGAGTGACATGGATGTGTGATCTGAGCCGGTGAGAGGTCCGTGTGTAATGAAATATTGGAGGTGGGTGCCTGCTCTGTTAGTGAGGATGAGCTCTGGTGTTCCAGTCCCATTGTGTGTGTAGCTTGTTTTGAAGTGTGAGCCAAGGAAGGTGAGGTGTTTACTTTGGTGAAGTTGGTGTAGTTGTTGTCCGAGCATGTTGTGTTGGTGGTGGTTGAATGTTTGGTGTTGTGCGTTCAGATCTGCCAGGAGGAAGACCGGTATGTGTGTGTGTGGTTGAAGAGGGTGTTTAAGTCTTGGAGAGGTACCTTGAGGTTACCTTGAGGTGTGGGAACCGACCTGTGAGATTTATATTTATTTAATTTATATGAATTTATATTTACGTTAATTTATATACTTCGATAGCAATTTGTATAATGATAAGTGGACTGTATTTCTGCAATAATCTCTTAATCTCACAAATCGATCCTCTACACATTAGGGGGGTTTATATTAATTAAATATATATGCAGCCAATCAAACTACAGTATTAACTACATACATTGAAAAGGTTCCTTATCTTATAGTACAGCAGGTTAGTCCACCAGGTATAACTAGGGTGTAGACACCAAATTATCCTCTTTGAGGTAGCTTCCATCACCCAGTAACTGGTGCACAAAATCTTCCTCGTCTTGACCTGTCAAAAGGGCGCTAGCTGTAAAGCCAGAAACCTATATATGACAAGTATTTCAGAGAAAACACTGTACTTGGAACAATAAAGACCTGGCTTAATTACCTTTAGTTTGAGGCTATATCGTGCTCTAACCGGCTAACCCTACCCAATGATATTAATGGCCACTAATGATAGATAATGGGTTTCGGAAAGAACACTTAACTTGATTTGATGACAGCGTGTTGGAGATGGTACACCTTTGGCTTCCATAACACTACGTCCAAGTAAATTTAACAGGAGTCGAATTGCTCCCTGAGCCTCTGGTCTAGTATAAACAACAATGGCTGCCCTCCTTCCCCACTGACGCCTGGCTTACATTGTCCAGATGTCAGAAGTTGATAGAAGGGTCACATTTACTCTACTTTAATATTGATAATTAAGTTAATTTATATGAGATGGTTTATGATGGCAAAGTCCAAAAACTAATGTATTTAAGAATAATTCCCACCATAATAGGTGGTGAATTATAATAGTATGTGGTGATGATATCCCATTTTCTTTAAACGGTAATTCCACTACAAGTTACGTTTTCTATGGGTAACTTGTTTATACAATACAGCTATTATCTGTATGATTATTAAATGGTGTCGGATTTTCCGACATAATTCCCCAGGGGCTGCTCACGGGTCGAAGTCCTATTAGAACAGACGAACACCGATACTCCTCCTTCGAATTATTAGATTAATTTGATGTTAGTAGTTAGTAATCACACATTTGTGCGTCTGTTCGTACAGGACGGATGTCCCGTACTAGAGTTGCAGGGGTTAGAAGTCTAATGCGATTTCATTTCCCTATCAACTCTTGAAAGGCTAATATTCAAGCCTAATTACATATTATTTAACCCAGAAGACTGAATGTGATCAAGTACTACAGTCAAGTATGATTCAGGGACTGCAGTGAGATCAGTGACATTAGATATAACTTGAAGTTTGTTCAGGTAACTGGTCACTGATATATAAACACTGAGGCCCATGGAATACATCTTGATTAAATAATAAATGTATCAAATCAGTCATCAGATTTATTGGGGTTTAATTCAGTTAATTGATTCAGAAGATTGAATAGCTCATCATTAAAGTAAAGTATGGTTCTGAGACTGCAGTGGGTTCAGTGACATTGGTCGCAGTGACTTGTAGCTGTTTTAGGCTACTGTTCACTGATTTGCCACTGAGGCCTCATGAACTCATCTTCAGCTTTAAATGATGATACTAACATCAACCTCTGTTACTATAGTCAGCTGTAATCTCCTTAGTATAATGCTACTGGAGAAATATAATCAGCTGACAAATTTAGATTTCTATTGGTATTGTTTATCTGCAGGCATAGGTCTCCTCAGGCTTGATATTGGGCCTGAGAGTAATTTACCTCCTGCAGACTTTAACATGGTTATACCCTGATATTTAGTAGGGCTACCGATGAATCGATGGCAATAGTCTGTCCCTACAAGGAGACCGAAGTCGCTGAGGTGATCAGACTTAATATTATCTGCCAATTTTATTCCTCTGTTTCTCAGGAATTTGGCTGTTGCTCTCAGACCTTGAACTTGTAGGTCTACTGGTATTTTATCCACCACAATGGCTTGTACTCTACAGACGTACCTGCCTAAGCGTACTGATGGTTGTACCACCTGGTAGACTTGAGGTCCTGCATCTGTTACAAACCCTGAGATGTTGAATGACATCTGGGCTACAGGCCTTAATTGTAGTTCATCTGCCAACTTTTTAGTGATATATGTTCTCTGGGATCCTTGGTCAAACAACCCACGGGTATGGACCTTGGCCCTCTTATTCAGGATGGTAATTTGGGCAGTAGACAAAGTCGTATTACCTTTAGACTTTGCTGATTGGACACTCTTTGTTTGTTGCACCTTGCAGTACTGTACTGTGGTGGGAATGCTATCTTCCACCTTGGGGTTTGGAGACGTTGTTTTGGTGTCTCTGCACAATGCTGCATGGTGCTGACCTTTGTTACACCTATTACAAGGGTGCAATTGGGTATCACAATCCTTGATGTTATGTTTCCTGAGGCACCTCGTGCAATGTTGCAAATCTTTGAGTCGCTCAACACGGGCGTCACTATCAGGAAAATTAGAGCAGTGGTACATTGAATGTTTCTCATTGCAGAACAAACATGTTCCATAGCTTCCAGTACCCTTTGGTGTCACGTTCTTGGGTGACACAGTAACTATAGGCTTGGAGGGTCCCACTGCATATACGCCCACACTGCTACTGTTCCACTTTGGTGTTGAATTATATTGTCTAGATTGATTTGGAGTACCTTTGGTACTCTGTGGTTTACTATTATTGGTTTCTGAGGGTTTACTTGGTGGTTTTAATTTGTCATGTGTTCGTAATTGATGAACTACTGACTTTAAACCTTCAGATATTTCATTCATGGATAAGATACTTTTATTGTAATGAGCACTCATTTGCCTCAATATGTCCCTAGGTATTTTCTCCTGGACAATTATTTTCAAGACCCACTCAGCCCCGTTTGTATCTGCTGTCAGGCTGAGGGCATTGATCAATGATTCTATCTCCAGCTTGAAGACTTGGAGTGAATCAGCTGAAACCTCCGGTGGGGGAAAATGCAACAGCTCATGAACTAAATGTGATGTTCTTACTTCTGGATCAGCATAATTATCCTTGAGGAGTTTTACTGCCAGATCATAGCCGTCATTAGTTAATCTCAGATGGGATACTACTGTTTTAGCCTCACCTGATAATTGGCCTTGCAAATAAGAGAATTTACTACTCTTTGGTAAAGATTGTTTTGAGTCTACAAGGTCAACGAATTTGTTCCAAAATTCGTCCCAATCTTCCTCATCTTTTCCTGAGAAAGTGGGTAAATTAATTGGAGGGAGTCGAGCTTCTGCTTGACTCGTATTAGATGCAACTGTTGTTGTTGTTGCTGTTGCCTTGTTCAGGGCAATTAATTTGACATAAGGCTGTAATGTGGCCTGAGTGTGATCTTCATAATTCGCAAGATCAACCATAATGTCGTCTATTTCTGTTTCTGATAAATTGGTGTTGGCAAGTTCAGCCACATATGTTGCTATTTGACATTTGATTTGCTCAAATTTACCTGCAGCTGCTTGATAATAGCTTTCCAGGTCAGCATAATCAACTTGAGATTGTTGTGACAAATCTTCACATTTCTTGATCTGTCTTGTTAAGTGGCCTTTAAGACCTGCAAGGGTTCTTTTCATTCTCCCTGCATTATCCATACTGGCTACTTGGTGAAGCCTTGTGGGACTTGTACTTGTACCTTTAGGTTAGCTCTTCTATATCACCCTAGGATGGAATTGACACTAATTAATCACTCAAAGGTGTAATGATCATATGTAAATTATTATATATACAACTCAACTCGAGTTGATAAAAATTACACCCAAAATAGGGTCTGGACCATTCATTAATGGTGTTAGGTTGTTCAATATAGTACAACTGACTATGGTAATAATGGGACTAGGATGAACGATAATAGTTCAACTAGTCAGTGTTAATATCCTACCCTGTTGTGGGTTGGCAATTAGTAAATATTATATTGTGAACACTAGTGCAATATATATTAAATGATTCTCTATTTTGGAGAAATAATATACACAATTATTGATAATAGCCTCTTAATTAGCCTCTATAAACTTCTAATATTATCTAGAAGTATTAAATATTATTAGTGACCTCGCGAAATAAACTCCACAAAATTCGTAGATAATCTCTCGCGAAATTTAACACCACGAAATCCATGAACAATATCGCGAAGACACAGTCACTAATTTGGCTGGCTTCTATATTAGCGCTGTCATTTCACAGAATAACACTCCACCAAATCTGTGGGTGTACATGAAACCGCTGACGAAGCTGATCTGAACTGAGCGGGGCTCGTGAACTCGCACGAGTCAACGCCGCCGTCATTGACTGCTGGCTTTGTTTAAATAACACTGCACTAGTATATTTAATGAATCCACTGGTTAACTGGTTCATCCGGTACTAAGATGACCAAATGTGGGTTCATAGGACCGAATATTCCGTCATCCGGTTCGAAGATGACCAAATAATGTGGGAACCGACCTGTGAGATTTATATTTATTTAATTTATATGAATTTATATTTACGTTAATTTATATACTTCGATAGCAATTTGTATAATGATAAGTGGACTATATTTCTGCAATAATATCTTAATCTCACAAATCGATCCTCTACACATTAGGGGGGTTTATATTAATTAAATATATATGCAGCCAATCAAACTACAGTATTAACTACATACATTGAAAAGGTTCCTTATCTTATAGTACAGCAGGTTAGTCCACCAGGTATAACTAGGGTGTAGACACCAAATTATCCTCTTTGAGGTAGCTTCCATCACCCAGTAACTGGTGCACAAAATCTTCCTCGTCTTGACCTGTCAAAAGGGCGCTAGCTGTAAAGCCAGAAACCTATATATGACAAGTATTTCAGAGAAAACACTGTACTTGGAACAATAAAGACCTGGCTTAATTACCTTTAGTTTGAGGCTATATCGTGCTCTAACCGGCTAACCCTACCCAATGACATTAATGGCCACTAATGATAGATAATGGGTTTCGGAAAGAACACTTAACTTGATTTGATGACAGCGTGTTGGAGATGGTACACCTTTGGCTTCCATAACACTACGTCCAAGTAAATTTAACAGGAGCCGAATTGCTCCCTGAGCCTCTGGTCTAGTATAAACAACAATGGCTGCCCTCCTTCCCCACTGACGCCTGGCTTACATTGTCCAGATGTCAGAAGTTGATAGAAGGGTCACATTTACTCTACTTTAATATTGATAATTAAGTTAATTTATATGAGATGGTTTATGATGGTAAAGTCCAAAGACTAATGTATTTAAGAATAATTCCCACCATAATAGGTGGTGAATTATAATAGTATGTGGTGATGATATCCCGTTTTCTTTAAACGGTAATTCCACTACAAGTTACGTTTTCTATGGGTAACTTGTTTATACAATACAGCTATTATCTGTATGATTATTAAATGGTGTCGGATTTTCCGACATGAGGTGCTTCCGGGGCTTAACGTCCCCGCGGCCCGGTCGTCGACCAGGCCTCCTGGTTGCCGGACTGATCAACCAGGCTGTTGGACGCGGCTGCTCGCAGCCTGACGTATGAGTCACAGTCTTAGGGAGGCCCAAGTTTGGGAGAATGTATGTGGTGCCGATGATCATGTGTTCGTGTTGTGTGAATGCGGATTGTTAGGAAGTGTTTGTGCTGCCAGTTGGTGGTGAGGTCATGTTTGTATGGCTTTTAACCTGAATGACAACCCTTTCATGTGCTTCGTCGGGGAATTGGTATGTTGTGTAGCCGTAATGTCTAATTTTGTGAGAGTTTATCACGTATTTACTTTTCAGTAACAGCATATCCGGTCTTTCGGTCACAAGATAGGTATGGGGTGCATAATAAATGAACTAAACTAAGCATCGATGAGGACAGGAAGCCGACGGCTTGTCAAAGGTCCCCTTCATTGTAATTGACTGAGTTTTGTATGGGCAAAAATAACAGTAAAAACTAACTGCTTTTGTTACACCTGATGGTGTCTTACTAATATAAAGTTACGTCTCATTTCTTATTGTGGGTGTTGTTGACTCAATTGGTAGGATTGCTGGCTGCTGTTTTTGGTGTACGCGGTTCGAGGTTACGATGGTCCAAGTGAATGAAATATCCATGATATGGTGGTTAGCAATTTATATTAATTTACATAGTTTGGTATAATTAATGCATCAGCTACGCTTCAAAAATTTTATGGACAATGTGTTACAAGAAGTACCTAAAGGTCGAGCGTACTTGGACGATATTGTTAATATCTGGACTGAACATTTGCTGGGGATTAAATAAATACTATTCACAGTCAAATTAGCCGCCTTCAGCACACAAAACAATTTAATACTTTATTGAATTATTAAATTGTTTTGTGTGCTGAAGCAGGCTAATTTGACTGTGAATCTAAAAAAAATCAGTACTACTGTTGAGTTTTCAGAGTTGACCATTAAGAAAGAGACAAAGAGTTTCATGGACATGTGTGCGTATTACGATATTGTAAGATGTTTCAGTGGTTGCTGCTCCCTTGACAAATTTGTTGATAAAGACCTTAAAATTCAAGTGGACACAAGAGTGTCGGAATGCTTCCTGGAGCTTAAAAGAAATCTTGACATCTTCGATCTGATTTTGGGGCTGGAGCTGTTTTATTTCAGTTTTTTGAGATATTCAAGAGTTCTTACATTCTTGTACAGCCACTAGTACGCGTAGCGTTTCGGGCAACTTGTTTCGTTTCGGACAGTTACGGAATGATAACATCGAGCACCTAGTCTATTAGTATTCTAAGAAATTTGATAAAACTATTCAGTGGTAGATAAAGAGGCACAAAAGTGACGAATAATAGTGCCTTGGGTAGTTGCATGTTGTGAGCGACAGGGTGGACCGGGCAAGCCACTTGGTAAGTTTGCTATAGTTTGGGGTTAGCTGTCAATGTGTTTTGTCCGTTTTCTGTGGTGTCTGAAGAGGCTTTAGCTATTGATTCATGGGGGACTATGAAGGTCTGTTGGTAGTAGTATGATTCTTATGATTTTGAATGGTAGCATAAACTGTGCTTGGCCCTAAGTGATGATGGGTTGTTGATAGTTGGGTGTACATTATGAGAAATGTTTTCGGGAATATGTCAGCTAAGACATGCATTAACCTAGTGGTTAATGTGTGACTATTTGGATGCTGGCTCTGAATCTTGCAAAAGGGATGGCCTGATGTTGGCTGTGAGCTGGTTGTTGTGGGGTCGGTGATCGAGGGTGAACATGAGTGTTGTTGTTTTGGTTGTGGGCTATTGTTGTATCGGTTGCTGACAGAACTTGAGTATAACGATTTGGTCAGTTGTGTGTGTTCTGGGGTTCTTCTTGAGGTTATCTTGAGATGATTTCGGGGCTTTAGTGTCCCCGCGGCCCGGTCCTCGACCAGGCCTCCACCCCCAGGAAGCAGCCCGTGACAGCTGACTAACACCCAGGTACCTATTTTGCTGCTAGGTAACAGGTGAATAGGTAATAGGGTGAAAGAAACTCTGCCCATTGTTTCTCGCCGGCACCTGGGATCGAACCCAGGACCACAGGATCAGAAGTCCAGCATGCTGTCCGCTCGGCCGACGGGTTCCCTTATCCCCGGCCAGATCGACCGGGATGGCTGGGTTGCTGGAGTGTTGAGATTGTGTAGTTAAATGTGAGGCTGTTTGCTGCTTAGATTTCTGAGTACTTGTTTCCTAACTGGGCAGGTGTTGTGTACTGCAGTGTGTGAGCCATTATAATCTAGTGCTACTCAATCTCTCAATCTACCCGAAATGCTGCGCATATTAGTGGCTTTACAAGAATGTAATTACTGTGCTATGTATCCTCACAATCCGAATGTACCTTCTTGTATATATATATAAATAAATAAATAAATATTTGTGCCTAAGCCATATTACTTTACCATTGTAATCTTTGATATCATGGTTGTTGTATGAGTGCATTTTCTACTGCATTATTCCTTCAAACTTTTCCTTGAAATGATCCTCATATTGTGCTTCAGTGAACCAATGTATAACCCTGAAATGCTATCCTCGTGTACCTAGTAATCCTTGTTTATTTATTGTGTATGGTTATTATTAAGTATTATTCTGATCTGCTTTTGTGTCAAATTTTCTTCAAATTACCTGTAAACATTTTTTGTTGATTTTACTGTAATTCTTCTTCTTAAAATTTTCTGTACCTGTAAAGAAAAGCTGTAAAATACCTGCTAACATTTTTTGTCAGTTTCACTGTTAATTTATCAAAAAATTTTCTGTTAGTTTAAGGACTTGCCTGAAACGCTATGCGTGCTAGTGGCTTTACAAATATGTTAATTCAACTTATTTTCTATATTCTCTGTTAACCCCAATGTAACTTCTTGTATATAAATAAATAAATAAATTTATGTATACAAGTGATGTGCTGCTGCAACTATACCAAAAGTCTCCTAATTCCTTGCCCGAAACACTACGCGTATTAGTGGCTTTAGGTGATGTATGTACTAGCTCTATCTATAAATCCAACATTATGTTTGTAACTCTTCATCTATGTATGTACTTTTACCTGAATAAAATTTTTAAATTTTAATTTTAATTTTAACTATTGTGATCCATCAGAGTGCAGTAATACTGAAAAGTATATACTCTTTTCAACTTTGTCATCACAATTCCTGTCCTAGGTTTTTCAATTTGATATCAATGTGTTCGCAATATAATTTTCTACGTGATTAAATACATATGAAGTACAAAAGCCCGGCGTACCACCCACACAAAACAGAGAAAGTGAGAGCGTGTTACCCGGGAGTGCTAAAGAGCAATGAAATGTGTACAATACACTCTTTTTCCCTTGTTCACCTCAATTCTCGTACTAGGTCTTTCATTTTGGCATCATTGGGTTCACAATAGAATTCCCTACAGGAGTATATGCATATATAAAGTCCAATAGCCCTGCGTACCACCCACAGCAAACAGAGAAAGTGACAGCGTGTTATCCCCATGAGCGCTCAAGAGCAATAAAATGTGTTTACTCTTTTCAACTTTATTACCTCAATTCTCGTCCTAGGTCTTTTATTTTGGTATCAATGCATTTGCAATAAAATTCCCTACAGGAGTATAGGCATATAATGTCCAAAACCGCGGCGCGCCTCTCCCGCATCCAAGACGAAAGCAGGCCCATTTTTTTTTATTTTTGATGCCATACTTCGTCATTAGTGGAAATAAGGTACTAAAATTTTTACTCCATACTTCGTCATTAGTCGGCGAACATGTTAAGAGCAAGATATGGACCTGCTTTGAAAGCAGGAAGATTTCTGTTGGGAGAAAAATGTCTGCCAATCAAGTTGCGTCAGCTGTGCGTGCATGATCTGGGGTACTTATAAGTGGGCAGCTGGCACCGTAACTCATTATGGGCTATTCATGCCCATGCCACTTTTTGGGTGGCTCAATTATTATCAATCACCATAATTCCCTCATTCTCAGTCGCTGCCCGCTCCACACGCAGCCCACCCACCTCTCGGTAACCTACGTTTCCCCAGGCACACTTACACTGGGATGCCGCTACAGGCGTACATGCCATTTACTTGTACAACCTTGTTTCTAATTGCAATTCCTGTCAGAAACTCTCCTTGGCAGATGTAATAGGACATTTTCTCAACACCAACAATTTTATCTCTTTGTTATCCACTGAGCACAAACTAAGTCTGAGTTTACACTTCATGAAATTAAGGGAACTAGCTTTGGAACTCCCTCCCTAACAATATAAAGCTGTCCAAAGTTAACTAAGAATTACCTTTTTCATTCTCTTAGTTTCATCCTAGTGCTCCCCCAGCATTGTTCTTGTGCTAGCCACACCACCAATATATGCATCTAAGCCTTATAATTTCCCCACTGTAATAACTGCTTGTTATGTTGAATGCAATTTTCTACAATGTAACTAGATTAACCCACAATTTATGCTAATAGGTACCTGGGGACGGTCCTCAAATTTCTGTAAAATATCTATTATAAATTCCCAATAAAGTTTGTAACAATGTACCTGTTAACATTCTTCAAATGGTGCTACATCTTACCTAGGTAATACTACCTGTTAGATTAAAGAACAGCCCAAGACGCTGTAATTACCAATACCAAACCACTGTACCTACGGCTCATCTTTTATCATGGTTATTTTATCTGGGGGATGGGTGCTTTGCCGAAATCCCTCAAAATGATAGGCTTCCACTTCTGGTAGTAGCCTTAGTTTACATAGCTTGGTTAACTTCTGTAACTCATCTAACACATAATTAAGACTATAATAAATGAGTTGTGGGAAGAGTGTATGTTTGCCAGGTACAGTACATGCAAATAACTATACTGTATATAAAAATAATTGTAATTGATTACAATTAAGAATTTATTATTTGTAAGTTTAACTCAATATTAATTAATAAACAAGTACCCCATTCCAAAGGCGAGTTTTCTTCTAGCACAGAAATGTGTTTCCTTACACGATTTTGTTGATTGTGTACAGCCTTTGTAACGCTTGATACTTTGAAGCAGATTTAGAAATTTGACTGGTTGATGAAGTAATTTGGAAAGTTTTTGTTACGGATTTTCATACCTTGTTGCAAGAGTTTGCTGGCTTCTGAAATGGAGGAACTTCTTAAGTACTACCCTGAAGTACTGTACTTTGGTGCCAGGGTAACAGAAGATCTCCATTACAGTGATGATGTTTTTTGTTATCAATGTCATGTATGAGTGATGGTGTCTTGTAGTTAATAACAGTGCTACATATCAGTTATTGACTACCTAAGGACAAGTGGTTAGTGTGGGATTGTGCAATTTATTTTCTGTTCAACAGTGAATGAGGGTACAGTACTAGGTTGGTTTGCTGTAGGTGGGGAGCCGGTCGGCCGAGCGGACAGCACGCTGGACTTGTGATCCTGTGGTCCTGGGTTCGATCCCAGGCGCCGGCGAGAAACAATGGGCAGAGTTTCTTTCACCCTATGCCCCTGTTACCTAGCAGTAAAATAGGTACCTGGGTGTTAGTCAGCTGTCACGGGCTGCTTCCTGGGGGTGGAGGCCTGGTCGAGGACCGGGCCGCGGGGACACTAAAAAAAAAAAAGCCCCGAAATCATCTCAAGATAAACTCAAGATAGGTTGGCAAGAATGATAGGTTTGAAGTAATCATAGTCTTCATTGGCAAATAAGTATTTTATGCCTTTGCTGGTCATGAAGAAGGTTGTTGGTGTGATCTTCATGGCATTGTAGAATGTTGTTATAAAGTCAAAAGTGTCAATGTTGATTGTGTCAGTGCACTGCATCCCCCAGACTGTACCATTCTTGCAGACTGATGGAGGAGCTACTCTGTGTACTGCACAAAACAATCATTGCAACATGCAATGATTAGACAGCCTATCTCTTCTATATGAAATAAACCCATTGTCCTCCAAGTTTCAACCCCCAATTGTGGTTGATACCACTATCACAATGTTCCACAGTGGATTGGTATGTAATTAGAAGAAGAAAGATTTAATGGAGGAGAAAAAGAGTGCACCTACAGTGATGATGCATTTACAAAAGATGATCTGCCAGCTTTACACTTGAGCCTGTTCTGGCTTGAAGTGGGTCTGAGGGGCGCCTGACAGCTGGGTGAATAGCGCTTCAGATTTGTAGCCCTGAGGTTCCGGGTTTGATCCCCGGTATAAGCGCAGACAAATGGGCAAAATGTTTCTTTCACCCTGATGCCCCTGTTACCTAGCAGTAAATAAATACCTAGGAGTTAGACAGCTGCTACGGGCTGCTTCCTGGGGGTGTGTAACAAAAAAAGAGGCTTGGTCGAGGACTGGGCCACTGGGACGCTAAGGCCCTAAAATCATCTTAAGATAACCTCAAGATAACCTAATGCAGTTGAACCTGAACTGAGATACACTTAGAGGTATCATGATAACACAGAACATGGCTTGGGAAAAATAAGTTGACTACCTGGAACGATAGTGGCTTCGTTGCCTGGATACCACTCCTTACCAATATGGCTCAATTGCACTGGGGCCATAAAAAAAACAAAAAAACTTAGAAGTACGTTGTGCAGGAAGCTGTCTTGTGTTCAAGCAGCATACTTCCATAGTAAATCTGTGATCATGATGAATGCTCAGGCCTCTGTCGTGTTGAAATCAAATCAGATCAGCCATAAAGAATTATGAAAGAAAACTTGCTCAAAACATTAAGAAAGATCCAAAGTTTTCTATACCTATGTAAGAAGTAACACAAAGACACAAGACTTTGTAGGAAACCTTAAAAGATGAGACCAACCAAACCAAATTAAAATGATGATAAAATGGCAGCCAACAGTAAATGTATAATTTACATAGGAAATGTACTGAGAAAAACAACTAGGTGATGCAAACTTAACCCATGTACTGCATAAAACACCTTAAGGCACTTGACAGGTGGTGTGCCAGACACTACATGGCGTTTGTCGGTATAACATAAGATTCAAAACTCGCATGCGGTCCCTTGGGTAGCAAATGGAGGCCTGAGGCCATCAATAAGAGTCTACCATCTTGAAAAAAATCCTAGCATGTCCCATGGGTGTGGTAGGCTCAGTTTGTAGTGAGCAACCATGGCTGACGAATGTGATTCCAGCACATTCAATGGGTCACCGATGGGTCGAATTGTTGAAAAATCACTCTCGGAGGATGAAATACATGATGTATCGAGATGACCCCGATAATGATGCTGAAGACCCAAAGATTGGATACAAGTGATACATACATTGATGAGGGTGATACAGTGAACATGTACAGTATGCAGATCTCGCCAGGCTAGCCATGCGGTCCCAGGCCAACACCACTCCCACAGTGTTCATCACCACCACCTATGCCAGCTGCTGTTTCTGAATGCTGTGATAATGTAGGTGACTCTTTTTCTGGGTTGTGACATTGGTTCTGATACTAGTAGCATAGATGAACCTATGTTCGGTAGCTCTTGTGGTGGCATTCATCACCAATTTGTACTTTTAGTCTTGGTCTACTGTCCCAATTACTTATAAAGTTTTGTCAGGAAGTTACGGTTGCGATGAAAGTTTTTGTGTCAACAATACATCATGATGCTCCCAACAGACTGGCTTACAAAGACTCGCTTGCACTACACAAGCCTAGTTAATAACAAGTATGGGAACACGTGAAAAAGGTAAAGGTGTGTGTGTGTGTTGTTTGCAAACACACAATTAAGGAGAAGAAGCAATAACCTGTATGTACCTGGTGCATAGAATGCAAAGTTGCCTTGTGCACCGTTGACTGCTTCAGTGATTATCATACACTCGTGGAGTACTGATTGTGTTGTGTGTAAATATAGTGTGTAGCAATGTAAAATATGTATAAACAGCCAAGTGCTATCCAAACCCCTTAGGACTGAGACTGAACAGGTAACATGTTGTGTTTAGATAAGTGGTTAGTCATCCTGAAAAGCAATTGACAATTTTGTTTCAGACGTTCAATAGTGTTTTGTTTGTACTCGCCAATATATGCTGCATCAACTATAATCTTCAAGTTATTTAGATAGAAAAGGTGGTGGTGGATGATGACATTGTTGGGTTGACTGAAGTGGAGATTAATGGTGATGAGGTAACCTCAGAAGACTGCCTTTCACCATGTACTCTAATGTACCTAATGCTTTGGCAAAGTTGAAAGCTTCTGAGCCATCCATTAATGCACGAACACTGCTCAAGTGGTGGTGTGTATGGTCACTGGGCAAACATGTTCCATCTCTATTGCACATTTTTATTTAGACTGCCTGTCCCACCAGTTATCCAAACTGTTTTATCCGAATGAGCCCCAATAGGATAACAGGCATTTTCGGATAATAAGCGTTCGTAAAGCACGTGGCTGACTGTATTAATTTGAAAATTAAGCAAGTAATATTGTGGCAATAAACATTTTTAGCAGACACATTAGAGACACTTGTATCATAATGACTTGGAACATGTTCTACTGTGTACAAATCCTAAATGACATCCATGTGCTTAAGATAAGCAAAATATAAAGTAAAAAATAGGAAAATAATGGAAATGGTGAGAAATTTTGAAAAGAACAAATTAGTAGCAACTCACGGGTCTTGAATTGGCCACGCGACCGGCTCCAGGAGTCTCCAGCATGAGCGCACAGCCATCAGTGACGTCTCACTGCAACTTCTCCGTTTCACTGCAGGCAAAGTACGGTAATTGCTTTTTCATTTCCTCTGTGTTTCCATGATCAGGGAAGGGGTTTTAATATTAGAAGAAAACAAATTTCGGGGAATAATATTTTTACTCGCATCATGGGGTTGTCATATTAAACTAACACGCAGTACATGGGTTAAACCAGTGCCTTGAGGAAATACACACGGTAGCACCAGAAATATGTGCAAACACATACCTCTAAGGATAAAGGGAAAAAGATGCAAACTGGAATGAGAACAATGCTCCCTCAATAGGCAACAAAAACAAATTGCAGAACATCTCAAATGCTCTACTCTATCCCAAGAATGACACAGAAGGCTATGTAAACAGAAATGGTAGCACTACAGTTGTAAGAATTATAAAATCCAGAAGAGGCAAAAATAGTAAAATGCCACAAGCAAAACAGTGAGGACTCCAAAGTACTTTTTCTCCTATGCAAAATCTAGAACAAAAACAACATCTTGCATTGGGCCCTTGTGCAAGGAACATGGAATCTTTGTAACTAACAACAAAGAAACGAGTGAAATACTAAGGTTTCAGTATGATTCTGTTTTCAGTGAACCCCTGAACACATTCAAGATCAATGATCCAAGTGAATTCTTTATGAATGTGACACCACCAACGAACCATATATCTGACGTCGCTCAAATTAACTCAACTTGATAGTAGCCATAGACAGCATGACCATGTACCCTGCACCAAGCCCAGACTGCTGGAATTCTATATTCATGAAGAATCACAAAAAACAATGTCACAAGCACTAAACATCTTTTAGAGACAGAGCCTAAATACTGGTGTTATTTCTGACATACTTATAACAGCAGAGATAGCACCCACTTCCCAAAAGTGTAAAGCAGGTGCAAAAAATTAAAAATTAATACTGTAGCTCTAATATCACACATCATAAGAATTTTTGAAGGAGTGTTAAAAAGTAAGATCACAAAACACATGGAATCACAGTGTCTACATAACCCCTGGACAACACGGATTCAGGACAGGGTGCTCATGCCTCTCTCAAATGCTATATCATTATGACATGGCCTCAGATGCCACAGATGACAAGCAAAATGCCGATGCAATTAATATATACAAATTTTGCAAAAGCATTCACCCAATGTGACCATGGTGTTATTGCACACAAAATGTACACAAAAAGAATTACTGGCAAAGGAGGGAGATGAATCTTTAACTTTTTAATGAACAGAACCCAGAGTCTAACAGTCAACAAAGTAAAATCTTGATCATCCAGATTTAATCTTGAATCAATCAAAGAATTCAAAAGTTCATTCCTCATAGGTATCATGCTTGCTCCAGTACTTTTTCTCAACCTCATGTCGGACATACACAAGAATACCAACTAGTACTGTATCATCCTATCATACTTTGCAGATGACACCAGAATTTTCATGAGTGGACAATTCAGAGGATATACCAAATCTCCAATTGGATGTTAATAAAGTCTTTTGAGGGGCCAAAGAAAATAACATGATGTTTAATAAGGATAAGTTCCAGTTACCTGTACTGCATAATGGAAGAAAATTTAAATATCAAAAGAGAAACAACGTATAAAATGCAGTCAAATCACATTATTGAAAGGAAAAGCAATGTAAAAGATTTAGGAGTAATCATGTTGGAAGACCTTACTCTTAAAGAACACAACCAAGCAGCTGTCACAACTGCAAGAAATAGCTCAGATAACAAGAACTTTTCACACGAGAGATGCCATATCCTGAGGATATTTTGAGATGATTTCGGGGCTAAGCTTCCCCACAGACCGGTCCTCGACCAGGCCTCCTTTTTGTTACACACGCCCAGGAAGCAGCCTGTATTAGCTGTCTAGCTCCCAGGTACTTATTTACTGCTAGGCAAAAGGGGCATCAGGGTGAAAGAAACTCTGCCCATTCGTTTCTGCCTCCACTGGGATTGAACCCGGAACCTCAGGACTACGAATCCGAAGCGCTGTCCACTCAGCTGTCAGGCCCCATCGCTGCTATACCAATTATGATACTTTTCAAGACACTCTAGAGCAGCGGTGGTCTGCGAGACAATTTTATTGGTGTATTGTATGAAACTGTATATTCTTTAACTGTTTTATTTAATGTTATCAAATAGTTTGATTTTAATAACTATCATTTCTTGTTTGGTGGACCGTGGGATTGACATTAGTGGTCCACGGGATTTAAAATTATGAATTTGGCGATCCAAGAGCTTAGAAAGGTTGGCGACCACTGCTCTAGAGAGTGGAATGTTGTTGCACACTAACAGCCCCATTCAAAGCTGTAGAAATTGCTGATGTGGAGAGCATGCAAAGTGCTTTTACCACTAGAATCCCATCAATAAAACATCTAAATTATTGGAACCGCTGAACATTTTTAAATCTGTATTCCCTAGAGATACAGATAGGAGAGATACATAATAATTTTCACTTGGAAAATATTAGAAGAACTGGTTCTAAATCTCCACAGAGAAATGACACCACATGAGACTAGAAAGCATGGCAGGATGTGTAAAATAGCCCCACTGAATAACAGAGGGCAATTAAGAGAGCAATAGCAGAGGGAGGATGAGAGAGAACTCATCAACATTAAAGGGCCAAGACTTTACAACACTCTTCCCCCTACATACAGGCTTAACTGGCCAACCTCTAGCAGTGTTCAAAAGAGAACTTGACAAGCCCTTTCAAAGGATATCTGATCAATCAGGCTGTGAGCAGCCACATCGAACAGCCTGGTTGATCAGACCACCAACCAGGAGGCCTGATCTGCATGTGGACATTGATCCTCATAATCATCAACAGGTCGTCACGTAGTACCCACTTACATGCGGGATTGCGAGCCATTTATTGGAGGCCTGAGGCATCAAATGGATGCCTCATTTACCATGCCAAAGTTTTAAATCTTATCTAAACCTTAAAATAAAACTGGTTGCAGTGCGTAGCATCAATGAAACAACCCTGGGTGTAGTGTGCAGTTGAAGGGTTACAGTACATGGGTTAAGGTTCAACCTTTTCCTTTTTCAAACCTACCAATTCTTTTGTAGTCAAAGTCATCATCTTTGGTTGTAAAATCTTTCACTAATCCAACAATTTTATGTATGACTTTTACTTCTTCTGTTGTTCATTTTGACCTAGATGTTATACCCTTTTCTTAGCAACCAAAAATTATTAGGGACTTGCTTTATCAATCATGTTTTGTACTGGCTTCAGTTCCTTTATCTTCATGTCTGATGTCTGCACATTTCTGCTTACTATAGTGTCTCACATTCCTAATTATTTCCTCATGATATTTTACTATGTTCTCTATTTGCATCAACTTGTGCAAACCATGCTTGCTAATTTTTTCCTCATCAAAGCCATTAAAATCAATCTCTTTTGTCTTGTCCTTCCTCATATCGGTGGCCATCTTCGTTGTTATCCTGCTGTTATTTTGAATATCGTTTACTTTTATTTTGGTTATTTTTCAAATTCATAATACCTTCGTGTTTCCTGGAACACTACTCATGGTCATCAACCTGTTTTACAATATTTAAGCAATTGGATTTTCCTGAAGCTCCTTAATGGAGCAGCAGGGCTGGCTGGTTCTTCTACATCATTTTATCCAATGTTGTGAGTTTCAATCTGTTCTGACAGTTTCAGAACCCAGTTTATATCCCCCATATGTCCTTAACCCTATTTGAAAATCTCCTTCATATCACCTATGTCCTGCATCTCTCTAGCGAGTGTAGATGGAGACACTTCAACCTTTGTAGGAAAGGTCCCCAATACCAGATAATAAAGAAAGCATGGCAAGGTTAATATCTGGTATTGGGGACCTTTCCTACAAAGATTGAGACTCAATAAAGAAAGCATGATAAGATTAATGAGTATGTTCATTGTATAGTACAACACAAAAACTGCACAGAGTAGTCAAGTTGAGTTTCACCAGTGCTAAATATAGCTGAAGGATAATATTCAGGTTTATATTGCTGATGCTTAATCTTATTATAAATCTAGTATCTTGTTTGCTCTATTTTGTGCTTCAATGTATTACTATCGTGGTCTTGAGTCATTGTTAACCATAACTCCCAAGTGTCACAATTTGATCTACTAGTGGCTGGATTATTGATGTAGTAGGGAGAATCAGTGTCTTTCTAAGTCAAGGAAAGCAGACTATCCTTGGGATGACTAGCTGCCCTGTAAGCACGAAATCCGTAAACTGGACACTAACACCACAACGGTATACAGGGATCCTCTAACTAAATGTCTGCTTTATTTAAGGATTACTGTTGTAAAGAAATGCTCTGCTGTTAAACAATCTACTTTATGTCGATACATTATTCTGTACATGTTACTGTGTCATAATAGATTTTGATCCAGAATATAGATCCTAAACTGCTGCAGATACAGAAAAGGTAACATTATGTACAATGTTGTTTATGTTGACATATATAAATTATTTTGTCTTATCAAATATTTTATGACTATGTACCTTTTCAAGTCCAGCCTGAACTATAATTAGAATATTTATATAAAAAAAAAAAACTTCAGTCTGATAGCTTTGAGGATAAAGAAGACATCATGCCTTCCCATAACATGATTCACTTATTGATTTACAATGATTTCCTAAATTAATACTGGGAGAATTGAAGGGGGGGGGGGGGAATAATTCAACAAGGCTGCAGGGGCATCAACCCCAGGACCACAACAAGAGAACACTATTATCTATGATGCACAATTTTTATATTCTTATATATTCTACAGGTGATATCAAAAGGTTCAATCTGTTACATTATTAAAGAGTTTAAATTCAGTAAAAAGGGAGATAAGGTTCCACTAGAATTTATTTAAAATTAACATTAGCAATATATAGCAGGTTACACGTACAGTACTGTGTTAAATACATTTAGTGGCAACCATAGACTTAACACACAAACTGTTAGGCTCGGCAAGTTTCCACATACATACTGTATTCAACAAGGAATTTATTATTAATTTGTCTTGAGAAAAATAAACATAGCAGACTTTCTTAAAAATTATGTATTTCTTTTACTAAATGTAACAGTTCAAATTACAATACAGTATATGAAATTTTACAGTACTCACAAGATAATTCACCTCTTCTTAGACAACTGTAGTTTTAAATCCTTAAACAATTTGGCTATGTATATAAATTTAGAACTTTTCCTCAATAGAGATGCTTTTTGTCTATGTATAAAGCTTGATGAGGTGTTCAGTGACTGCTGACGTTGGTAGCACCCCAAGATCAGTATAGAGAAGGGTCAAGTAATTGGGTGGGGTGTAGTCAACCAGTGGGTGTTCACTCACCAGATCCTTGCTAGAATTCAAGACAGAAGCTTGATGCTGAGGAGAGGTAAAAAGATAAAAAAAAAAATGTTAACAAATTATTAAGGGACTCACTTATTTGTTCAATTGTATATGCAAGTCACTGATGCTCTCAAGTTTAAGGGAGTGGGGTTTAAACACAAAATATTTGTGAAGCTTTACATCTACTAATTCAAAATGCCATATGTGGACATCCCATTTGCAATGATTGAAAGGTTGTTCATAAGGACTTGTAAGTTACATTAATTTGGTCATTACAAAGGTGAGTTATTCAATAAATAATAACAAATAGAAAGTGAAGGTATATATTAAAAAACAAAAAAACAGTGTTGAATGTAATGAAACACCATTTTCTGGGCGAGACCTGGAGGCTCCCTGGAACTATTCGGGCTGATATGAATATATTAGACAGTAGCATCAGTCAAAGCAAATGGAGTTCTTAGGCCTACAAGCAACCACGAGCCAGAATTTGGCCCTCTCAGAGAGGCACGAGGAGCAATGGCCTATAGAAACCCCCATGTGGTTATAAGCATTTTATGTCTGCCATTGACTGGGTCAGGCAAACAGAAAGGTAGGCGCCCCAAAACAAACCCTATCTGGTTTATTCAGGCATGTAGCAAAGTATGTGGAAGAGCCCACAATATGCCTGAAATGATGCAGATGGGGGCATAAATCCTGGAGCTGTCAAAATGATCCACGATGTCGTTTCTGCGGAAAGTCTCACCTCTCTAATGTGTGTAGAAACAGACTTAATCTGGGTGAGAAAATAGTTCCCAGATGCTGCAACTGTGGAGGTGTTGACAACGCCAGCTCGGCTGTGTGTAGCAAGAGGCCGAGTATGGATGTTCCCCGGCCGGTGAATGTTACAGAGCAAGCAAGAGCTCTTACCCAGACACCGGGAGCACAGCAAAACAGTCTGCCCCAAACAGTGCCAGTGAACCGGACGAATGCGTGGGTAAAGGAGTCACCTTTACTTAGGCAGGCTCAAGCAACAAGCAGCCACGCCACCACTCAGGACTCCGGCAGTGACAATGTAACGGTGAGTGAAGTGGCTACTGTGGCTCAGAAAGAGGGTCATAATGATATGGTCAAGGAGGTGTGGGCTGAACTTAGAAAAGTTGGTGAGTTCCTCCGAAATCTTGGGCAGAGAATCGAGTCCATCGAGGCGAAATTAAACGTTCAGGAGGTCAAGGAAATTCACAAAACTGTGAAGGAAAATCAGGATATAGTGGTTGAGGGCAATAATGAAATATTGAGTGATGATATGAAGGAAAGTGAAGTGTGTGTGAATGATGGTAGTCGTAGTGAAAGGAAGAACCCTATAATTACACATAAAATGAAGGAATCATTTGGGCCAATAATGGACGTCACAGGGCTGAAAAAAATCTCTTGAGAATCGCAATGTCGCTTTTACTGGTGAACTTGGGAGGAGGTGGGAGATGTTATGCAAGGTATGGCTATCATTTAGTGAATTTATTGGGGATGACTTAGGCAGTGAATTGATTAATAATGGATCACCCTAGACTGAAAGTTTTGTCATGGAATGTTAATGGGTTAAGAAACAGGGTTACAGATGTTCATTGTTATGTGATGGGAAATGATATTGATGTTGTAGCTCTCCAAGAGACAGGGAATAGGAATGAAGGCTTATTGAAATTAAATGGCTATAAAGGGTTTCACCTCTTCGCCGCAAATAACATCAGAGGCACGTCGATTTATGTTAAGAACTCCATACCAGCAGAGTTAGTAGAACCGCCATCAAAAACGCAAGGTATCGAGAGTCTGTGTTAAATTATCATTAAGGGAAGGGGAATTTATTATAGTTAATTTGTATGTATCAAGGAACTGCTTCGACGCTAACTATCTACCTGACTGCATTTATACTAATCCTTCACTGGTCATTGGGGACCTTAATGCTCGGCACACAAGCCTTGGGACAGTGGGTAGTATTAATACTAATGGGGTCAAGTGGTTACAGTTTTTACAAGATCATCCAGATACCTGTCTCTTGGGAAACATTGAACCAACTCACATTAGGGGAGGACGGCTTGACTATGCCTGCATTTTAAACTCTCAGGGGATTATGGGGGAGGCTCGGGTTGTTCGGGAACTACTTAGTGACCACTTTGCCTTGAACGTTGAATTACCACTGGGGAAAAAACAAGTCCACTTTCAAAGGAAAAGGCTAAATATTAATAAAGATATGAAAAATTATTTTATTCAAAATATGGGAGATTGGTATCAACAATACACGCCGCTCTGCCTTGATAGTTTTTACGAGGACATGGTCGAGAACATAGAGAAATTAGTACAGAGGGAAAATAACGGGGGCTAGGGAAGCAAGACGCATGGACCTAAGAAATTAAAATATTCCAATGATCAGCAAGTCAAGGGGTGGGAGAGAAAGCTACGGAGTGCACATAAAGAATGGTTAAAAAATGGAATGAGGGATGAAGAGAAAAATACAATGTTGGAAGTGGCTAGGGAATGCAGTCAGGTGAGGAAGGAGGCACGGGACAGATACTGGCAAGACTTTGCTCAGTCCATTGGTAATACTAAGAACCTTAAAGACATATGGAGAGCAGTAAATAAAATCAGGGGTTGTAAGCCAAAATTCATTGCTCATTCAGATCCAGGGAAGGTTGTTAATAAGTTAGTAGATAACTGGGCAAGTGCTGCTGGTATGGAGTCCTTACCTGCAGACACGAGAGTCACCACTGAGTCATGGGAAAATATTAGAAACGGAGTAACTTTATGTGCCTTAAATATAAGATCTATAACATGCACTGAGATAACTCACGATGAGCTACTGGATGCTATAAAAAGTGGCAGCTCTACTGCTCCGGGAAAAGATGGAGTAACATATGACATTCTTAATTATTTAGCCGGTATGAAACCTAGTCCCTTACTTGATTTGTTTAATATGAGTTATAGAGAGGGAAAGTTACCAAGAAAATGGAAAGAGGCTGTCATCATTCCTTTCCCTAAGTCAAACAGAGGCTACAGACCTGTCTCCTTATGTTACGGACCCGAGTCCAGCGTCCGAGCACGGAGCAGTGACGACAACGCCAACTGTGGGTCAGCTCCCGAAACTCCTCCAAATGGACGACGCCATCTAGTGAGGACGAGATATACCGGCCACAGGGGCTGGTTTCCCGTCTTGTTCAGCTCGTAATGTAGCCGCTGCTGACCTCTGGTGAGGTGACGCTTAGACAGCAACGCCATCTATGGAGTGGATAGGTGGGCGTTTGTGTCTAAGCCTGTAAGTGAGGTGCCCTAGAGTGTCCGTAGTACTGATGACGTGTCTGATTACAGAGTCGACCTGGGACTGCTGGATTGGACGATGGGCAGTCTACCCAAGGCAGCCATAGTATCTCCACGTGTTTGCT
The DNA here is from genome assembly GCF_040958095.1 of Procambarus clarkii. Taxonomy (NCBI): domain Eukaryota; kingdom Metazoa; phylum Arthropoda; class Malacostraca; order Decapoda; family Cambaridae; genus Procambarus; species Procambarus clarkii. Next base: position 26,849,842 of record NC_091198.1, read on the forward strand.
GCAGAAGCTGTGAGTCACCCCCCCCCCCCCCCCCGGATGAACACTGTTGTGTTAGCCTTCCTGCGATGTGGCAGAACCAGGAATTGTCGTACCTGGGGCTGACTGGTGGAGAAGACTAGCCACTGGGGTGTTGTGGTGAGGAGAGTGATCAGCGGAATCACACGAGGCTCCTGCCTAGGGCTCTCAACCCTAGTATCGGTCGTGGAGTAGCCTACGCAGCAGAGCTGATTGGAACCTGCCAGCTACAGGCTGGATTTGTGGTTGAAGGCCTCCACGACGGTGCACCCAGTGGGACTGTGATTTGGCTGGCTTGTGGCCAGGGTAGACTCGCCGAGGGAATCGAAGGATTCATCGTGAGGCCACAAGAAGAAAACCAGGGCTACTCGTCTTGAGCACCGTGGAACATTCCGCGTCTTCAGAGGAAGACAATTCTGCACATTGAATATTTATACCCCCCGTGTGACAGTATATATATTTATTTATTGGTGGTGGTAATTATATATTTAATTTAGTGTATTTGTATCCCTTCCCCTTTAATTTACTTGCATTACGGAACACACCCCTTGAAAGCCACTACTAACTTGGGGCCGGATACCCAAACTCTACTAACATCAGAGAAGAACCCCAGTTGCGACCCAATAGGGCCGTAACACCTTAATATCCTGCTTTTGTAAAATGATGGGAAGGATTTTGTTAAATAGGCTACTCTACCTTGTAAGTGATAACATGTCCAGTAATCTCTTTGGTTTTATCAAAGGCAAAAGTACTGCGGATTGTCTCTTAAAGTGTTTGTCTAATGTGGATGACAATTGTAGAGTTTTTGTTGATCTACAAGGAGCATTTGATAAAGCCAATGGGGAAGTAATCTTATACGAATTAGCCAATCTGGGAATAACAGGGAGATTGCTACACTGGATAAGGGATTAACTACAAGGCAGAAAAGGTCAGGTGTATTACCAGGGGATACATGTCTGATGAACGGAGGTTTCAGTTAGGTACCCCACAAGGGGGAGTATTAAGTCCCACCTTATTCAATGTATTAATGAACAGATTAGCATCACAGATATATCCTCCAGGGGTCACGACGATCACATATGCTGATGACATTCTTATACAAAGCACTTCTGGGAACAAAATTCAAACTGCTCTTAACATACTTGGTACAAACTGTCACAAGTTAGGCTTAGTTATAAATGCAGATAAAACCAAATATGAGTATAGGAAACGAAGAAATATAACACTTACTCTAAATAGTGTGGTACTTACTCTAAATAATTACTCAAAATTTGTAACAAATTAGATGGCAAATTCCTTGGCGTTCTCATCGACCACAAGCTGAATTTCCAGGGACACATTCTAAATATATCAAAAAAAGTTTAAAAAACTGTTGGCATTCTTTCTAAGATCAGATATTATGTACCCCGCCCTGCCCTGGTGACTCTCTATTACTTCCTCATCTATCCATATCTCAACTATGGTATTTGTGCTTGGGGTTCTACTACCCAAAATCATTTACGTCCTCTAATTACTCAACACAAAGCTGCTATTAGGACAATATCCAACTCTAGCCCCAGACATCACTCGGTACCCCTACTCAAATCTTTGAATATGTTAGATATTAAGTCACTGCACATTCTGTCATGTGTATTATACATATATAAAACGCTGAACTGTAATGCCAATCCTGACCTCAAAAGATTCATTGAAGGTTGTAACAGAACCCATGAGCACCACACCAGAAATAAATACAGTTTTTATATTCCTAGAGTACGACTTAATCAAACTAGAAATGCTCTTCAAATCAAGGTACCCAGAATGAGGAATGACCTTCCCAACCATGTTAAAGACTGTACCTCTCTCAACCAGTTTAAGGTAAAAACGAAGCACTACCTAATAAATTCCCTGTAACCTACCTTACCCCTCTGTTGTCAACCCATGCCTGTTTTTTTTCTTCAAAACAACGCTGTTTGAATGTAATTGTCTGTAATAATTTGTAATTGTATTTGTGCTGCTTTTTCAGCCATGTTCCCCCCTCTTTTACCTCTATTTTTATTTGTTCTCAACACATTTTATTCTCTATACCCATTAGTATTAAGCTTTAGTCATTAATGTTTTTCCTGCCCGAAACGCTTTGCGTAATAGTGGCTTTAGGTATTGTATGTACTAGCTCTATCTATTAATCCAACAAACTTTGTAAAATCTCTTGTATGTGTGTACCTTACCTAAATAAACATTTATTTATTTATTATTTATAAATGGTGTGGAACTGAGCCGTGTTCAGAAGTACAAGTATCTGGGCATGTATGTTTGATACACATGTGAGAGTAAAAATGCTGAAATAAATCATATCAGCACCTTATGTAAAGCCCGTCTGCATCCTCTAAAAGCACTGGCTTTTTCTGGTAAAGGTGTTGGGGTACCTATCTTGCGGATGTTATACATAAGCACTTGGCCAGCACACAGGCCAAGGCAGAATTCAAAAAATAGAGCTGATACAGAACGAGGCTATGAGGATTATTCTTGGATGTCAAAGAAATGCAATGATTGAAATAATGAGAATAGAATTACATTTACAAAGAGTGTGTGTAATAGAGTCCGTGACATTAACACTAGAGTATCTATTCGTTTCATGCGGAGAAAAGGAGGGGATAAGCTGTTTGAGAGCGTTCAGACCTGCTTGAGTGACGTACACACTTCCAGGAAACTGAGAGAGACACGCTACACGAGGGGATTAGCTCATGACCTCAGGGAATACGATGTACTTGACTGTTGTAAACCCTCTCGACAGTGTAATATGTCTGCTCCCTGGAAAGTACAGAAAATAGACGTCGAAATTGTACCCCTCAAGGTGAAAACGATTCATCATGAACCGGGACAATTACGGTGTTTGTATGGAAGCATGATATCTCGGCTACCAAGAGGCAACAGTTTACATGTATATTGCGACGGGTCGGTGGCGCAGGATGGCAGGGCAGGGTGTGGTGTCCTAATAAGGGAATATACGGAGTTTGGGACTGTGGACAGGATAATTGAACTCCGGCTTAGTAATTATATATCATCCACACAAGCTGAACTGCAGGCCATTCTGGCGTGTTTGGAGGAAGTACGTCATGACGACAAAAATGTTTTTATATTTGTCGATAGCCGAGGAGCACTGGAGTCCTTAAACAGTCGAAACTCAGTCTTCATGTCTATAGTTGAGGATTGTAAGAGAAGAATAACTGAGATACAGCTGAAAGGTCATAGTGTGAAATTCATGTGGATTCCATCTCATGTTGGAATAATGCTCAACGAGGTGGCGGATGACTTGGCCAAACGTGCCACATCAAAACCACAAGTTGACATTGAATGTGAATTCACAATGAGACAAATAAGAAGCAAAATCAGAAATATTCAGGCACAGGCAGGAGTGGAGAGGAGAGAGATAATGTATGAGAGAAGTCAAACCATGCAACACTACATGTATGTGAGTCAAAACACCCATTTCACTTATGGTAAAAGGAGAAATGCTTGGAGTGACTCTGTGTACATGCGGCTCAGGCTTGGGTACAAATATTACTGGGAATATGGGATAGGTGTTCATGATAATGACACGAGGTGTAAACTATGTGGTATGTTAAGGTCTCACACCCTGGTCCATTATGTTCTTGATTGTCCGTTGATTAATCAATATAGAAACACTGAGATAAGGACTGGTCTTGAACAAATAGCCTGGATGTGTCACAACGGAAAGGTTGATGATATTCTTGAGAGATATAAGAATTTTGCACCAAGACTGTAATATTTTGTTGAATTATCTGCATGTCTCTTGCAAATTGTCTATACAGCATACCTAGGTCATAAAAGTATTTGTGTGTACGTCTGATACCATACTACTTGTGAAGGAGGAAATGTATATGTTTATCTCTCAGAATGTTTGGTAATATGTTTATTGTTTGTGATGTGTGTCTATGTATGTATTAACACGTTGTACTGAACGGGGTGAGAATAGCTTGAGCTACCTCATCCCTTTGTGTGTATTTTACCTCAATAACCTTATTTCAATTTCAATTTCAATTTCAGTATTTATGTAAGCATCTACCTCAGTGTCTTAGTAAAATCTTGCTCATAAATATAGTCTTACCCTGTTATTTAAAAAAAAAATTTGTTATTTTTATATTTAACTGTAATTTGATTTATACATCATTTATTGTTATTAATTATTGAGCTCATTTTGTTTTCTTAAGTTCATACTAATTATAGGTTCACAACTAAGCTATATTAAATAATTTATTTTTAAGATTATTTTTACTTAACGATTATTATTTGTCTCATTATTTTTTGCTATATATTATTCTTGTCAGTCTACTGATTTTTTCTTCTCTCTTAACCTAACTTCTGTATCCTTCCTGGCTATCTACGGGGATCTTTACTCTACTTCAAATTGTTTCGATTTTTGTGTACTTACATTTATTGTTGTGTTTTGCTACAATTATTTTCTATTTACAGCAGATTTAATATTTAACTTGTTCTTGTAATTGCTTATCTTATTGTATCGTGACATTATTGCATCTATATGCTTACTGATATTGATCCTGATCGAAATCTTCTGTCTCATATCCACACAAATCAGCACATTGATCATCATTATTGCAGGTATTACACAGCAAATCTTGCAAAAAACAAACTCGTAAATAGCACCTGCTTATCAGTTTACAACCAAAATGTTAGGTCACTTGGTAAACATTTTGATGATATAAATGCACTACTCACAGCACTAGGTACTAAATTATCATTCATCATTTTAACAGAAACTTGGCTAAGTAAAGACTATACCCAACTCTACAACTTAGCTGGTTATAAGGCCATTCATAACTGCAGGCCTAATAAAAAGGTGGCACAGCAATATATTACAAAGATACCTTCATTTGCAATAGTGTCATTAGTGATAGAGACGACTATTGTGAATATACCTTTGCCAAGTTCTCCAGTAAATCCCTTAAATCCTCTCTGACTATCGGTGCCATCTATAGATTTCCTAATACCAACATAGCTTCATTGTCAGACAACGTAAGGAATCATATCATAAATAACAATCTCAACAAAAATCACATCATTCTAGGAGGTGATTTCAATATTGACCTGGGTCTTCCAAATAACCTTCAAGTTGACTATTTTCGTATCAGTATGCACTCCTGTATGCTAATCCCCACAATCACCAAGCCCACCCGAGTCACTCAAACATCTGCCACTACCTTGGATCCCTTATGGACTAATATAACAGCTCCCCTTACATCTGGGGTAATCTATGATAGAACAACTGACCACTATCCTACCTTCCTCATAGCAAACATGGATACAATACCTCCAGAAAGCAAGAAACTCTCATTCAGGCTACACAGTGAATCAGCTTTAGGCAATCTCTCTAATGCACTTCACAATATTAAGTGGGAATCTGAATTCAATAATCCACAGGATATAAACTCATTAACTAACCTCTTTCTCTCCAAAACTCTAAGCCTCTGGAACACTCACTGTCCCCTCCTTACCAAACAAGTAACTGACAAAAGAAAAAACAATCCGTGGCTCACAAGTGGCATAATCAAATCAATCAACAAAAAACATGAATATGAAAAGAAATTTAGGATTGGCCTAGTTACAAAGGAAGTAGTTAAAAGGTAAAAGGTACTCATCAGTGCTTACCAGTATCATAAGAAAAGCCAAATTTTCATATTATGAGACTAGATTCAAAGAAGCAAAAGGCAATATGAAAAGCACATGGAATACCATCTCTAATATCCTTGGAACAAAACAACACTCCCACAACCAGATAACACTGGTTGGTTTTACATGGCTTTACAAGGATGGCTTTACACCGTCAACTAATTTAGAAATGGCAACTGAATTTAATAGCTTCTTTTCATCGGTTGGTGCTAACCTTGCCAGTAAAATCCCACAGACTCAGACACATATCAACACATATCTCTCAGGCAGCTATCCAAACTCTCTTCTCCTTTCACCAGTCAGCCCGACAGATGTTGTGTCCATCATACACTCACTAAAAACAAAGCTGGGAACATCAGTGAAATCCCATCCATTGTATACAAGAGAGCCTTCCAAGCCCTTGTTTATTTATTTATTTATTTATGCATATACAAGAAGGTACATTGGGAATGTGAGGATACATAATATGGTAATTACAGTGTTGTAAAGCCACTAGTACGCGCAACGTTTCGGGCAGGTCCTTAATCTAAGAAAATTTTAAGTAGGTAAATACTTGCAAAATTTATAGACAAAAAAAATGATAACAGTTACATGGAATGAAAAAAAGATGAGAGAAAATTGTAGGTACAGTATATTAAAGCACATAGGTAGCTAAGATTGATTGCAATGACAGCTTGAATGGTAGTTGACAAAAATTGGTAGGCACAATACAGCAGAAACAATATAAGATTGATTGCAATGACAGCTTGAATGGTAGTTGACAAAAATTGGTAGTCACAATACAGCATATGGCTAGCACATAAAAGAAGACAGCAATGAACACAATGATAAGGTTGTTTGATACTACATAAAAATTAGGAGATTGGGTAACACTAGGTACAGAGCAAATTTAAAGATCAGTATAGGAAACTAAGAAGATGAAATTCGGAACTTTTTGGTTTTGCTTTTAAATAAGGCAAAAGTTTTACAGTTTTTCAGTTCACTAGGGAATGAGTTCCATAGACTAGGTCCATTAATTTGCATAGAGTGTTTACACAGATTAAGTTTGACCCTGGGGATATCAAAGAGATATTTATTTCTGGTGTGGTGATAATGGGTCCTATTACATCTGTCCAGGGAGAATTTCAGAGCATGGTTTGCATTTAAGAACAGGGTTTTGTAAATGTAGTTGACACAAGAGAATGTGTGGAGGGAGTTAATATTTAGCAAGTTTAGGGATTTAAACAAAGGAGCTGAGTGTTGTCTGAAAGCAGAGTTAGTTATTATTCTGATAGCAGATTTTTGCTGCGTGATGATGGGCTTAAGGTGATTTGCAGTGGTAGACCCCCATGCACAGATTCCATAATTAAGATAGGAATAGATTAGTGCATAATATAGTGAGAGGAGAGCAGAGTTAGGAACATAATATCTGATTTTGGAGAGTATATCAACTGTCTTAGAGACTTTCTTAGTTATGAAACTTGCGCCACCTATAGCTCTGCTGTTCAACAATTCCCTTGAGTGTCATACCTTCCCTGATATTCTTAAAAAAGCAAGAGTAACGCCAGTTCATAAAGGAGGTAATCCGGCAGACATAAACAATTATAGACCAATATCAAACCTACCCATCCTATCAAAAATATTTGAAAAAATTATCTACAAACAGCTCTACTCCTATTTCGTAAAATTCGACATTCTTAGCCCCTGTCAGTTTGGCTTCCGCTCCCAAAAGAGTACCAACGATGCAATTATTAGTCTTCTTGATATAATTTACTCTGCCCTTGACAAAAATGAGTTTCCGATTGGACTCTTCATTGGCCTGAGAAAGGCCTTTGACACTGTTAATCACAATTACCTGATTCAGATTCAGATTCAGATGTTTATTCAGGTAAGGTATATACATACAAGTGATGTTACATTAATGGATTGATATATAGATAGAGCTAGTACATACAATGCCTAAAGCCACTATTACGCAATGCGTTTCGGGCAACCCCGAAACCTCTTACGTAAACTCCATCATTATGGAATCCGAGCCCATGCACTGGACTATATCCATTCCTATCCTAGTGACAGACTCTAATGTGTAAACATCAATAATATAACCTCTCCCACTCTACCAATAACTGTTGGAGTGCCACAGGGCAGCATCTTGGGACCTCTCCTATTTCTTATATATATTAGTGATCTGCCTAATGTCTCTAACATTCTGAAACCTATTTTGTTTGCTGATGATACTATCCTCATCTACTCTAACCTCAACCCACATACACTAAATGATGTTGTTAATAATGAACTAAAAAAAGTCCACTTATGGATGTCAACCAATAAACTAACATTTAACATAGAAAAGACCTACTACATTTTATTTGGATGCAAATCTACAAATGCAATTCAGCTTCAGATTGACAATGTAAACATTAGCAATAAAATTGATGGAAAGTTTCTTGGCCTATTCCTAGACAAGAGACTCAACTTCAGCACCCACATACAACACATAACTAAGAAAATCTCTAAAACAGTTGGGATACTCTCCAAAATCAGATATTATGTACCTAACTCTGCTCTCATCTTTCTATATTATGCACTACTCTATCCCTATCTTAATTATGGTATCTGTGCATGGGGTTCAACCACTGCAAACCACCTCAAGTCCATCATCACCCAGCAAAAATCTGCTATCGGAATAATAACAAATTCTGCTTTCAGACAACACTCAGCCCCCTTGTTTAACTCCCTTAACATGCTAAACATAATCTCACTCCACAAATTTTCTTGTGTCAATTACTTTTACAAAACCTGGTTCTTAAACGGAAATCCTGCTCTGAAACTCTCCCTGGATAGATGTAATAGGACCCATTATCACCACACCAGAAGTAAATATCTCTTTGATATCCCCAAAGTCAAACTTAATCTGTGTAAACACTCTATGCAAATAAAGAGACCCAGTTTATGGAACTCACTCCCTAATGAATTGAAAAGCTGTCCAACTTTTGCGTCATTCAAAAACAAAACTAAAAAGTACCTAATCTCATCTGCATAGTTTATTTTACCTTGTTGCTTTAAAATTGCACTGTATCTATTGCTACCCAATCTCCCTATCTCTATGTACCCAATCCGAACATCTTTACCATTGTGATCATTGCTGTCTTCTTATATGTGCTATCAATCTGCTGTACGGTGTCTGTTAATCTTGTTTAAATTACCAATCAAGTTGTCAATGTAATCAACCAGAGCTTTAATATACCAATGTGCTTTAATATACTTACTATTCTCTCTCATCTCATTTTTTTCTTGCAATGTATTTGTTATCATTTTATTAATTCTGCTAGAATTTACCTACTTAAAATTATCATGCTTAAAAGAAATTAGAACTAGAGACTGCTATGGGGAGTATATCTTCGCCAGCTTCAGAGTCAAGGGTGCCGAGTCTGTCCTGTCTGTGGGTGCAGTCTATAGAATTCCTAACACTGATGTGTCCGAATTCAACTCAAACCTTAGAAATCTAATACTTGATAACAGACTGAACAAAAACCATCTAATTATCGCAGGGGACTTTAATATTGACCTCTGCGAGCCTGAACACCCTACTGCTGTTAGCTTCCTCAACTGTATGAATTCCTGCTTCCTCATACCCTTAATCACTAGACCTACTAGAATCACTGATAGCACTGCCACGACTCTAGATCACATCTGGACAAACATAACCTCTCCGCTTACTTCAGGTATAATCACCGATAGCACTACAGACCATTACCCCACATTTCTCTTAACTAACATTAGCAAACCACCTCTAGAGTCAAGAGAGTTACGTTTTAGACTGCACAATGAAACTGCTATAGACAATTTTATAACTGCTGCTGATAATGTCAACTGGGAGTCCGAGTTAGGTAACATAGAGGACATCAACCTAGCAGTGCAATCTTTTCTTCAAAAAACTCTTAGCCTTTATAACACCCACTGTCCTATGCTTACAAAACAAGTCACAACCAAAAGGCTTAACAATCCCTGGCTTACAAAGGGAATACTTAAATCCATTAATAAAAAACATGACCTTGAGAAGAAGTATAGGTTAGGAATTGTCTCCAAAGAATTCTCAAAGAATTACTCATTATTGCTATCTAAGATAATTAGACGAGCCAAAACTAAATACTACGAAGATAAATTTACCCAAATAAAGAGCAACATTAAACAAACTTGGAGCACAATTTCACAAATATTGGGATCAAAGAAGTCTTTAAATAACAAACCAACACTCCTGTCCAATAACGATGGTCAGCTTTCAGCCTCTGATTCTGCTATTGAGTTCAATAGGTTCTTCTCTTCCATTGATTCATCCCTTGCAAATGATATTCCATCTTCCAGTACTGACATTAAGGACTATCTTACAGGTAACTATCCACAGTCTCTGTACCTAAAGCCTATTAATTCCACTGACGTCAATGAGATAATCCTTTCCCTTAAAACCAAGTCTAGTGCCCTTGAGGAGATACCAACTTTAATTTACAAAAAAGCCTCCAGATCTTTAGCCCCTGCTATCGCTTTGCTCTTCAACAAGTCACTTGAACTCCAAACCTTTCCAGATATTCTAAAAAAAGCGAGAGTAACACCTGTCCACAAATGTGGTGATCTCACAGATGTTAACAACAACAGACCTATATCAATCCTGCCAAACTTGTCAAAAATTTTTGAAAAACTAATCTATAAGCAGCTTTACTCATATGTAGCCAAACACAATATACTTAGCCCTTGCCAATATGGCTTCAGACCCAAAAAAAGCACTAACGATGCATTTATTAGTATGCTTAACTCGATTCATACAGCTCTTGATAAAAATGAGTTCCCTGTTGGGTTATTTGTGGACCTGCGTAAAGCTTTTGACACTGTCAACCACCAAAACCTTCTTCTTATATTACATCATTAAGGAGTCAGAGGACACTCCCTGCAATACCTCAAATCCTACCTTACTGACAGGCTCCAATATGTTTCTTTGAATAATACAATTTCTCCCACCCTACCCATCAACATTGGTGTTCCTCAGGGCAGCATACTTGGCCCTCTCCTCTTTCTCATTTACATTAATGACCTTCCAACTGCCTCCCAACACCTCAAACCAATTCTATTTGCTGACGACACAACCTTCATTTACTCCAGTCCTGACCCCCTTGCTCTAAATGCCACAGTAAATACTGAGCTAAATAAAGTCCATCTTTGGCTAACTGCCAACAAACTCATCCTTAACATTGACAAAACTTTCTATATTCTGTTTGGCAATAAATCCTCTAATCAAATAAATCTCAAAATAAACAATACCCAAATTTGTAACAAATTAGATGGCAAATTCCTTGGCATTCTCATTGACCACAAGCTGAATTTCCAGGGACACATTCTAAATATATCAAAAAAAGTTTCAAAAACTGTGGGCATTCTTTCTAAGATCAGATATTAGGTACCACGCCCTGCCCTGGTGACTCTCTATTACTCCCTTATCTATCTATATCTCAACTATGGTATTTGTGCTTGGGGCTCTACTACCCATAATCACTTACGTCCTCTAATTACTCAACACAAAGCTGCTATTAGGACAATATCCAACTCTGGCCCCAGACATCACTCGGTACCCCTACTCAAATCTCTGAATATGTTAGACATTAAGTCACTGCACATTCTCTCATGGGTATTATACATATATAAAACACTAAACTATAATGCCAATCCTGATCTCAAAAGCTTCATAGAAGGTTGTAACAGAACCCATGAGCACTACACCAGAAATAAATAGTTTTGATATTCCTAGAGTACGACTTAATCAAACTAGAAATGCTCTACAAATCAAGGGGCCCAGAATGTGGAATGACCTTCCCAACCATGTTAAAGACTGTACCTCTCTCAACCAGTTTAAGATAAAAGCGAAGCACTACCTAATAAATTCCCTGTAACCTACCTTACCCTTCTATTGTCAACCAATGTCTGTTTTTTTTTAAAGAGCGCTGTTTGTCGACATAATTGTATTTGTGCTGCTTTTTCAGCTATGTTTTCATTTCTTGTTTTCATTCTACTCTTTATGCTCAATTAGTATTAAGCTTGTCATTTAAGTTTTTCATGCCCGAAACGCTTTGCGTAATAGTGGCTTTAGGCATTGTATGTACTAGCTCTACCTATAAGTCAACCAATCTTTGTAAAAATTTCTTATATGTATGTACCTTACCTAAATAAACATTTATTTATTTATTTATTTATTATTTTATATCTGTTAGATTAAGGACCTGCCCGAAACGCTGCGGGTACTAGTGGCTTTACAAGATTGTAAATACTATGCTATGTATTCTCTCTAACCCAATGTACCTTCTTGTATATAAATAAATAGTCTAATAGTCTCCGTGGTGTAGTGGTAAGACACTCGCCTGGCGTTCCGCGAGCGCTATGTCATGGGTTCGTATCCTGGCCGGGGAGGATTTACTGGGCGCAATTCCTTAACTGTAGCCTCTGTTTAACGCAACAGTAAAATGTGTACTTGGATGAAAAAACGATTCTTCGCGGCAGGGGATCGTATTCCAGGGACCTGCCCGAAACGCTACGCGTACTAGTGGCTGTACAAGAATGTAACAACTCTTGTATATATCTCAAAAAAAAAAAAAAAAAAAAAAAAAAAAAAAAAAAAAAATAAATAAATAAATAAATAAACATACTGCTCATATGCGCCCTCCCCAGGCTTGAAGTAGATCCCCCAACTTGCTCCCAGAGTATATCAACTGTCTTAGAGACTTTCTTAGTTATGAAACTGTTACCTAGCAGTAAAATAGGTACCTGGGTGTTAGTCAGCTGTCACAGGCTGCTTCCTGGGGGTGGAGGCCTGGTCGAGGACCGGGCCGCGGGGATACTAAAGCCCCGAAATCATCTCAAGATAACCTCAAGATAACCACGTGCCTCAACCCGGTGTGGCCAGTGTGTGGCCCCCAGCGATGCGAGGCAGTCTCAGCACCGCACCAGGGTGAGGCGGTGTGTAGGGTGGCCGTGTAGCCCTCAGGCGTCTGCCACATATAGTGTGGCAGACTCGTGAACGTTGTACTCGTAAACAGGGTGTGCTGGTGTGCACGTAATGGCGATGCGGGTGAGGTAGAATTCAATGTCCCAACAGAAACTCGTAATTTCATCAAAATTACACATGAGGGCTTCCCCAAACTCTGGGAATCTCTACCCGATTACACCTCTTGCCAGTTATCATAGTCAATACAACAGATTGACCGAAACGCTATGCGTATTAGTGGCTTTAGGTATCGTATGTACTAGTTCTATCTTTAAATTCAACATTATGTTTCTAGCTCATCTTCAATCTATCTACCTTTACCTGAATAAAAAAATTATTCTAATCTAATCTAAGATGACCATGGATGTTATCAATAACGTCAGATCACAACGAGGCTGCCTCGTGCCTCGGCTGAGCACGTGTTCACTCATACAGAGTCTTTTCTCAATTCAATTCCTTAATAATTTTCTCACGATCACACAAATTAGATCCAGGCACGATCCATGATAGCAGGGTCACTGCAGTGATAAGGAAATGGTTGATAAAACGGCGATAACGGTGGTTTAGGTGACAACATGCCATCTCCACCCAGAGGCATCCTGCTCAGTCGATCTCCGTTCCTAGACTGCATTTTGGTAAGTCAAAGACACTCGTCTTCTCCCCATTTTGTCTTGTCCAATCGGGGCGAAGCCGGCAAGCCTATGAGATGTCAGCCCCAATCACCGGAGTTCGCACCCAAAACGCCTACAAGGAGAGAGATGCCTTGCCCAATAACAGGGGTCCTCGGCCATGCGGAGTCCCGTGACGTCACAGAATGGGGGAGGCTTGGGATGACATCATCCCCTTAGGGAGAGAGAGGCAGTGAACACCCCTCTTCCCCCCAAAACTGTTGGCCACAGTGAAGTATCCTCTTGTACCACACTCACCCTCTCTCAAGTCCCTGTACACATTTTTCTCAGTAAATATGTTAAATTCTGTAACTCTTTCCCCCAGAGCAGTTACAGACTCCATCATAATCTTAATGAACAGCTCTAAGCATGGGCTTTCAGCAGACTCCACACAAGGGCATGTAGTGTGGGAACTTCTCTAGGGCGCCAGAGTGTACCATACACTCTAGCCTAGTCTAGAAAAAACTAGCTGGGAATTTCATTCCCTCACAAGAATCTTTTTACTTATTAATAGCTTGTGTGATTTATATAATATATTAAAAAATGTAGTATTAAGCCATATCATCCAGCTAGTAATGGGTTAGCAGAGTGTACTAACAGGAAATCAAGTGTTAGATGCCGTGAGAAACATTGAAATTTGATAACAGTAATTGGGATGAGTTCATACCTTTAACCCTTAAGCTGCTCTGGGCAATTTGACCTTCGACACCCACATGCGCATAAAAAAATTCAGATTTTTTTTTTCTTATAAACCTGCTAATTTGTGTTTTCTGACCACAAGAAAATCCAAAAAAAAATTAATTGTACTTACCAATGATGTAAATGAGCCGACAATATGAGTGACGACGTCATGGCCAGCATGATCGCTCATGCACCGTGTGTGGTCTTCAAGCAGCCAGAGTTGCCATGAATTTATTTTCGCAGCATTATTTAACGTGTCTAAGCATATTTTACCCCAAAAATTTCACTAATTGTGTTGCATATAATGTTACTTGATGTTGAATTATAATACAACTTGCATCCATTTGTGAGAGTTTGAGTTTGTTAACTTGTGAGAAGTTTTGGAATAAATTGAAATTGGTATAAGGAATTTTAGCTCGGAAAATTTCTAAGAACTTTCTTTATTCTTTAACCTTTATTCCTGTCGTGATATTCAACTAGGTCGCCTGAGGAAGGACTTGCTTAGCTAACACACCAGTGTAGTAACCAGCTCATTCCTCACTTTGGGACCATGTATGAACAATTGACTAGGCGCGAGCAAACGCCGAGACCCCAATGAAAATTGAAATCCCCCCCACTAGGCCGCCGACCTTCGCTGTCGGAAAATCCGACACCATTTAATATCATACAGATAATAGCTGTGTTGTATAAACAAGTTACCCATAGAAAACGTAACTTGTAGTGGAATTACCGTCTAAAGAAAACGGGATATCATCACCACATACTATTATAATTCACCAGCTATTCTGCTGGGAATTATTCTTAAATACATTAGTCTTTGGACTTTACCATCATAAAAACATCTTATATAAATTAACTTAATTATCAATATTAAAGTAGAGTAAATGTGACCCTTCTATCACTTTCTGAAATCTGGACAAAGTAGGCCAGGCGTCAGGGAGGAAGGAGGGAGCCATTGTTGTGTCACCTCCGAGACGTGTGGAGCAAATTTAGCTCCTATCATATCTGGACAATGTCGGCCAGTAACTGGACAATGTCGGCCAGTAACGTCAATAGTATGGAGTGTTAAACAGCCATTGTTTTATACTAGACCAGAGGCTCACACGGGAGCAAATTCGGCTCCTGTTAATTTTACTAGGACGTAGTGTTATGGAAACCAAAGGTACCATCTCCAACACGATGTCTACAATTCAAGTTAAGTGTCTATCCGAAACCCGTTTATCATTCATTTATGGCCATTAATGTCAGGATATAGGGTGATCCGGTTAGATCGCGAAATCGCCTCAAACTAAAGGTAATTAAGCCAGGTCTTCATGTTCCATGTACTGTATAGTGTTTTCTCTGATATAGCTTGTCATATATAGGATTCTGGCTTCACAGCTAGCGCACTTTTGACAGGTCAAGACGAGGAAGGAAGATTTGTGCACCAGTTACTGGGTGATATGGAAGCTACCTCAAAGAGGATAATTTGGTGTCTACACCCTAGTTATACCTGGTGGACTAACCTGCTGTACTATAAGATAAGGAACCTCATCAAAGTATGTAGTTAATTTTGTAGTTTGATTGGCTGCATATATATTAATTTAATAACCCCCCCTAATGTGTAGAGGATCGATTTGTGAGATTATGAGATTATTGCAGAAATACAGTCCACTTATCATTATACAAATTGCTATCGAAGTATATAAATTAACGTAAATATAAATTCTATATATATTCATATAAATTAAATAAATATAAATCTCACAGGTCGGTTCCCACATTCGCCAATCGCCGAAGCGAATCTAACGAGTAGGTCACGGGCTCTCACAACAATAATTTATTGTTGTTTGGTGCCGTATATTTGATCCAAAGCTCATAAAATTAGTCTCAATTTTATTAGACGAGTGTGAAGAACATTTGCATAACAATAATAATGTGTGGGGGTGTAACGAAAAGACAGTGTTAACCATAACAACTTAGTTTATTCAATAAAGTACTAACTACTACAACAAAACAAAAAGAAATGTCAATGACATTACTCGAAATCCTTCCTGTGACACTATCAATGACAGCTAGACACCAGCCCCTCGGACTGCATAATGAACTAACTCGAACATAAGTGTGACCACAGAGGAATCAACAAGAAACAAGAACTAACAGATCTATAATCACAATTACAACAAATGACACAGTAGGTTCTGAAACACGTCTCCAGTAACCTCCTAACTGTTCCACACCTCAGTGCAGTCTACTCCTGCAACAGCGGTTGCAATGCAATCAAATCAGTAGTCTTTCAATGACAACAATAACTAATGGGTTCGCTGGCAACTCCAGCACCCTTCCTCAAATTAATCCTTACGTTAACACTCCGTCCCACGGACGATCAACAATCAATAACAATTGATTTACGTTAATAACACAATAACATTTACGTTAATAACAAGGTAAAATTTACGTTAAATTAACAACTCTTACAACTGTCACTAGTAACGCGGAAATCAAACAACACTCTACCCGTCGAGCATTCAGTGAGAAAATCCCATTAATCCCTGTACTTCCAGACAGCTGATTAATCTCTTTACTAGTTACGTTAATTTACGTCAATCGGTTACTAATCACTCAGCGATGGTAAACTCTGATTTACAATGTCCAAAGTGCTAAGAGAACGGTAATCACTCGTGATTACCTTTAGAGTAATTAATTACTATCCTCAAGATCAATAATTAAACAATTAAAATACGCAACCTTTCACACTGGCTCAGCAATTTACCTTAAGGTATGAATTCCGTCTAAGCCTTCCATACTCAGACCAATTCAGGCGACTAATAACAGTAATTAGCCCCACGTTTACGTTATTCTAAAATGACGCTACTCCTCCCACGAGTCAATCAAGTGCCGGTACTTCCGGGCAGATAACGACGTTACGTTAATGGAACAATGTAGCCTTCGTGTGAGTCGATCAAACAAGGATCGAGGTTAATTACTTTGACTTCCTGAAACACGTCAATTACCCGGCCCACTGACCGTTAATTACGACAGACAATACTCTTATTCTTATCTGGCTGATGGCTAGGCTCCTCGAGACTACCGTAGCTGCTTACAGGAAAGTAAGTTAACCCAAACGTATTCTACGTTACTCAAATTGTCAAAGAACAAATTCTCTTAAAGCAATGGGCGTTCCCTTGGTTACGTTATATTAATTGCCTCGCAATCACCTCACTGAATACTGGACTTCGATGTCCTACCAGATAACCAGGAGAATATATTTGAATCCAAGTACTCGTCTACAGCCGAGTTCCCCCACGACAATGACAAATCACACTAACAAATCACAGTGATTTACGTTACAATCCGGTTGCAATGACAATACTGCAGAATCTAGTAAAATAACCTACAGGACATGAACCCTCTAGAACACTGCCCCACAATGGCTTTACTGGACTGCAATCACATACGGTGATTGCTCAACACTAGCAACAATCACCATCAAATAACAACCCCCTTTGCAATAGCACACACGGCAAGTGCTCTAATTTCCAAATATTAGGATACTGCACACACTTACTTACTTACTGCTGCAAATGACCCCTAGAACATAGGTCAATATATATCAATCACCTCACAGTAAATAACACAATAACACTGGGCACCGTGACACTACTATTATATATATATATATATAATTATAATTATTGCTGACACATGTAGCCTACAGCTATCAAACGTTATTGGGAACACTAAGGAGAATCTCACACTCCTTAAATCACATGGGTGAGTGATTTATCGGTCACGCATGCCGATAAACACTCGAGAGTTACGTTACTCGACAGAGCGGTGGCGGTCTCTCTAGACGGCCTCGTCACTCACAAAACCTCACCAAAATTACGTTAATTAATACTGCAACCACAATATATATTTATATAAATCACACTTGTCACGGCCCTGGGAACAATACAAGAAATTTAAGTCCACACTGTGGTACACTCCACAATAATCATTGCCAGGAATCACTGGCGTTACACATACCTGAGCGCTCAGTGTTGGAATTCCACACCTGCAAGACCACACATGGAAATGATATCACTCCGTCCCACGGACGATCAAAAATGATTACCACAATGAAATAAAAGAATTTATTACATGGACATCCTCTCAGTCCTTGGCTAATCTATGTATATTCTGTGTTCCCGTGTGTACCCACACACACACACACACTGTACGTCTGTGTACACCAGACTTAAGTCCCTCTGGACTGACAAGATGACAACAAAGGTGATTAATCTCCTCGCCCACAATTCACTCCACCTGAACAGGTGCTGCGTGACAATGTGACGGAACACTTGACCTCGAATTCAAGCTTTTAGAGACTACTAATCACCAGAAATACACACATAGGTACTTACTCATTCACACTGCCGGCTTTACACAATTCCCATACATCAGGCAACCCGCTATAGGTGGCTGGTTCGCTCCGGGTGGCGTAAGCGGTAGTATTTATTCGAAAAGATTGGCGCACACTCGAACCCCTCCCACTCAACACGGCTGAGTTCGCACCCTCGACTCCCCGGTGAAGTGAAGCGTTCATACCCAGGTGACGCGCACAACGATAGCGTCTCCCACAAATATGGGAAATTGGCCTTAACACTGACACGAATTTCCCCGTTCCCATCGACTGCTACAGAGCACTAGCAAGTCTAATCATCACTGGTATGGGATCTACGAGTCTGTTGCTGCTCGTATGCACACTTTCCCCGATCCCAGATCACTGTACCTCTACCCCCTGAATAACAATTTCTTAAACCCCTCCAAGCGACGACTTCGGCCGGATTCTGTGACGACCGTTGTCGTAGGTGAAGCAGGAAGCATCAGCAGATGAGTAGTCCAGCCACCACGACGCCCTATACTCCAATTTGGCCGAATTGAGTACAGGAAGCGTCCTGACAAGGTGGCGGCTGTGTTCAGAATGCTGCTACACCGGCTACTTCCCGCGTCCTTCTCGGAATAACCAATGAGAGGAAGGCATACAGCGGCCTACCCCTCTCATCCAATCAGCGACGGTGTAGCATAGCCCCTAGGGCAGCTCCAAGATGGCCGACCAACATGGCGGCTCAAGATGGTTAACAAGATGGCGGCTGTCTCCATGACAACCACTCAAGTGGCTAGGGAGCGCGGGAGGCCCACATGCCCACGCTGGCGGCCTAGCTGTTTCCCGCGCAAAGCTGAGTCTGGCCTCAAAGCCATACAATGAGATGATGCTATCAGCTCTAGCACTGTCCACAGACATGCCACCCCGGCCAGGGTAACATTTATGGACTGCTGATGACTGGGGCTCTCACATGAGCCCAAACACTAGAGGTTTCGGTTGCTGGTTACCAAACTTAAGTCCGCCCACTTAACAAGTGTACTGGCTCCCACAGGCATAAGAGCACTATTGTAAGTGAGCTGGTGAACCACCTCCTCACACCATTCAATATACACCTGAATATTAGTGTCACAATTATGCACACACAAATATTTTGTATTACACCATATAAAATTTGTATTAAGATTTTTCATCAATATATATATTCGCACACTCACTCAATATTTACAGGTTTTTGCAACATTATTGCATATTTAGAATTCCTGGAGACAGTGGTAGTCATAGAAGTATTTGACAGCACACAAAGGGACGGAACATGCTTTACACCACGTTTGCACCTGTTCACGTTTCTGTTCTCTCATTTGTGTGGTTTTTACAAACTATGCAATCATGTTGGCCTATTGCATGCTTTCTAGGTGATCGCAAATTATTTAGTCTGTGTACTTGAAAGGCTTCCATGTAAGTGAGCCTGGGTGTAGGAGCATGGTGCATTACTGGGTTCTGAATGGGTCTTTGTCTGCCATGAATATCTTTGCTAAACTTTGTTAGTAACTGTGTCACAACTGTAAAACTAAACGTGTGGAAAGTTTTACGACCTGTATTCATCTGATACATATTGAAACTGTTCAGCATGCTTACGTCAATAAGATGGAAAAACATTTTTTTCGTCCACTTCAATGTTTTTCGTACACACTCGACAGCGCCCACCATCATGTCAAATTTATCAACCAAACGCATGTTGATATTACAGTCAAGAACACAATCTGGTTTATATATTGGATGTTTCGTTGCTTGGTTCACTTTGCCACTGTTCACTATTGTACCATTGTGAATGGTTGTCAGCATGTTCACTTGTCTCCTGTCTTTCCACCTAACTGAGAATATTTGATCACATTTTCTTAGCTGGCAGTAACCAACTTCAAGATTATTGTCAAACACTGGCATTTCCCTTATTCTTGCCTTTACTGTGCCACACACACTCCAGTTCTATTTTCAAGCAAGAACCTAGTTAGCAAGGAAATGGCCCCTGCTTTATCTTGTAAAGTGGGGGAGTTTCTGGGAATTGAGAAAAACATTTGCGCAGCGCTCTCCGCGAGCACTACACACGCAGTGGGGGAGCTCTATTTAGGCAAACATACGATGGGTATCTGCCTCATTAACGTTCCAGCTCCGGTCCGCTTCTCTTCGAAACGTAGATATTTAGAAGGTGCACCTCGGGGCCCCTGGGAGCTTCTTTGGGCTTGCTGTGGGCACCCTGGGCCCCAGTGTCCTGCCCCATAGGCCGGCTGGTCCCTGGGGGCCCACTCGGGTGCCCCTGCCCTGCACGTTTCGGCCTCATGCTGCGGGCCCAGGGCTCCTGCCTTATGGGCCGGGTAGTCCCAAGGGGCCCCACAGGCTCCTTCCGTGCCACGTGTTCCAGCCGATGATCCCGCAGCTGATGGTCCAGCTGGCGGTGTTCAAGCAGTGGATGTTCCAGAGCTGATGTCCCGGCTGGCGACGTTTCAGCTGCTGATGTTCCAGCTGAGGAGGTTCCAGCCGATGATCCAGCAGCTGATGCCCCAGCTGGCGGTGTTCCAGCTGAGGATGTTCCAGCCTCTGGTATCCAGCTGTTGATGTTTCGCCTGACGAGGTTCCAGCCAATGATCCATGACCTGTGATCATAGATCTATGTTTGCTGGTCCCGCTGTCGTGACGCTGAACCCCGGTTCATTCCGAACACAGCGATTACACAACACATAACACCTTGCCTCAGCAACCGTTACTACTACCTATATTCCTACACACCAGACCCTTGAGGCGTACCACTAGGCTTGTACTGGAACACAATGAATGAACATATGGAAGGTATTTAAAGGCCGTCGGGTTTTGTCATTTAATTACAAAGAATAGACTCTGACAAATAATAACATATTAACATACTCTATTAGGTCAATACACTTCCAATACCCATAGACCACTTGACCTCCGCGATCACCACCCACACTCGTAACTTCCGCCTAAGTCCCTAATATGGAATGATTACTACAACGCTCCACCCCCGGTTAGTCTTTCATTCAATACTCACATACTGCAGACTTAACTTGGTCACTAAGATCACATCAGGTTCTCGCATAGCTGTCTGCTACACTTCGCCGCTGCCGCAAACGGGGATCCAGAGGACTTGCCAGTTCAACTCCCACAATCAGACTGACTCCAGACAACCATGGCCTCAAACATTTCACCACGCCTCTCGAGGAAGGTATAATCCGATTAATCTTATCCCTAGAGCGGTAACCTTGATCCTAGAAGCCTGACGAAGAATAATTCCTCTTTCCAGGAATTATTAATTTGGCTAAACAGCTTCGGTCTTAATCCATTGACCTTTCTTAGATATGTGATCCATAGTCTGTCTACTTAACATGTACTTCCAATCATCATTCGTTAAGTGTTGTAGTAATGATCCTCTAGCTAATAATTCCTACTAACTTGTGGATTACAACACCACTCCCCTCCTTAAACACGCATATGTCCCCATATGTATCATTGCAATGGTTCCATTAGTGCAAGGACCTGGAGGATGCACCCACCATATATGTACAACTAAAAAATCATCCAATAAGTTCATCATACACACGATGAAATAAATTAAAATTTTCCCCGACATGACTCACAACACTTCTCTAACATATACATTATATTCACATCATAGCACAGGTAAAATAGTCTGTAATAATTTTTCCCATCTCCAACAATGCACATATACCTAAACTGCTGACATATAATTACATACAAACATAACCATAAAATTACATGGACCAGAATGCTGGCACTTAAACAGAAATGACACTAGTCATTAATATATACACAACACACATATATATCTAAGGTTCTTCATCCTTAGTAATAAGTTACTAACAATTCAACATCTTGCCCTGTACTGTTGACATAAGGGCTTACAATGGTCACACAATGTTTCACTGGCCTCCTCCACAATTGGCAGCATCACTTCTCTTGTCTTCGTGTCCCATGGTTGCTAGGTCATAGATCCTCCATGACCCAGACAAAACCCAGGCTGTCCAACCTGGTGAATGTTGTCAATGTCCCATCGTTGCTCTGAGCTAACGTGATCCTGGCCTCCAGAGCAACGGAGATTCCTACCCCAGGGTCATGTTCCCTCGGGTCTATGCTGACGTCTCGTTCCAGGGCACCAATCCCAGAACGCTGTAGATACCTCACTGCTCTCTGGTCATCCTTCCTTGCTGTGCTCACCACAACTGTAGAACATTACTCTAGGCCCATCTGCCCAGAGTGTGTCCACCTGTATTCACACCTTCCCGACCGCTGTACCTGCAAAATATTCCCTAGGAGCCCCCTGGCTCGATCCCATTATTACATGACACCCCCTCGGCTCCTTACTCTCTCCCCGTATATAGCCTGAGCGCAGCTGCAAAGCCATTGCAGCTGGCCCTTATCCCTGCTTTGATGTCAGGGGCGAATTTCGCCTATAACGTCACGTTGGCTTCACTTCCTCCCCTTTTTTTCTAGAATTACTGAGTGTAGTCTCATGGCTTCCCTTGTACTCTACCTGAAGCTCTGTGACATGATCCCGGGGGACCTTCTCAAGCCTAACACTCAGTAATGGTGCCGATGAGGTAATATACAGTATATACATGAACATACATTATCCCAATAAATACCTCATTAAAATCATTTCACAACTAATGTCACTAAAGCATCATACTGCCACTGGCTCGCCTCTAGCGAGATTCCTGTAACAACTTAATTAATGAGAAATTACTTGGCTCGCCCACTGCAACCATCAACACCTGAAATTTTGATATTCTACATTGTAATCTTATCCATAAGACTTACCCACTCCGACATAATTAATGAAAATTTTAATGAAAATAATGAATTTTTATTAGTCTTTTATAAGTCTTGCTAGATATATCGACTTGGCTCGCCTACTGCAGCCACCAACTCCTGCAATTATCCACATTTCATCTTATCTATAAGACTTACCCACTCCGACACACCATTACCTCTGGTCATCCCAACCACTGATTACCTCAATATAACGCCACACATCCCTACAACCACTTCCTGCGTCCTAACGCACCGACCTTGCTACGCCAATACTCACCTTACCGACCACTACCTGGCGCCCCTGCGCCACCATATACTCCACAACACCACACTCCATACCAGGCGTTCAAACGCCACTACACTACACCACCTAATGGCGTCCCCAACGTCCTCAACACAACACCCGGCGTCCCCAACGCCATCAACACAACACACGGCGTCCCCAACGCCCTCAACACAACACACGGCGTCCCCAACACCCTCAACACAACACACGGCGTCCCCAACACCCTCAACACAACACACGGCGTCCCCAACGCCCTCAACACAACATACGGCGTCCCCAACGCTCTCAACACAACACCCGGCGTCCCCAACGCCCTCAACACAACACCCGGTGTCCCCAACGCCCTCAACACAACACCCGGCGTCCCCAACGCCCTCAACACAACACACGGCGTCCCCAACGCCCTCAACACAACACACGGCGTCCCCAACGCCCTCAACACAACACACGGCGTCCCCAACGCCCTCAACACAACACACGGCGTCCCCAACGCCCTCAACACAACACACAGCGTCCCCAACGCCCTCAACACAACACACGGCGTCCCCAACGCCCTCAACACAACACACGGCGTCCCCAACACCATTACCACCACAGGCATATGCCTTGCGCCAGAGCGCATCAAAACACCCCGAGACGTCACCACCGATAACACCACCAATAAGTAACCAGACGCCACACACACTCCCTTTTCTCTGGTAATCCCTTAATTACCTGACCCACACTCGTCAGGTATAATGTCTTGTGTAGTGGCCACCCGCCACACACTACCACCTGCGTTAACATACTTCAACGCTAATGTCTACAATACACCCGGCGTTACAACAACCAGTAACGCTACACATGCTACACCTTGGCGCTACAATGCCAACAATGTCATGCACTATACTACATCCATAATATCAACAGTCAAAACATGCACAATTCACTACAGTAAATACTATGTATTACGCTGGCGTTTAATAAGCCACTACACGTGCATCACACTACACACCCCGGCGTACTAACGCCAATACACAACCATGCACTACACTTGGCGTCCAAACACCAATACACAACCATGCACTACTCCCGGCGCCACACACCCCCACCAACGGGACACGCTCCCCGTGTCCCCCGGTAACACTCTCCATAATCCTACCTGTACCCACAAAAAATCTCCATGGACCTTTTCACGGTACACTAGACGTCGAACCCCAGACGTCAAATTATGCGTCGCTCGCTATGCCAAGGCGTCCATAATTCACTGCGCCTATTTTCTGTATCTACACATGACAACGCCGGAACTCGCACAGTACTTTAGGTAATATTTCATTATCCTTAAAATATTCGATTTACACGTTACATGAAATTTAATTAACTTTAAATTACGTAGTTTTCACGCTTAATTTCACCTTAGCAACGGTTTCTCACTATTTCCGCCTTACCAACGATATAAAACAAGCTCCAAGGTGTGGCTCGCTTGGCCCACCCATCGCTTGGCCCGCACATGGCCGCACATGGCCCACGCTGGCCCACATTCACCCGCGCTAGTTTACCTCGCCACGCTGTATAATCCGCACTACGAACACTGTATAATCCGCACTACGAACACTGTATAATCCGCACTACGAACACTGTATAATCCGCACTACGAACACTGTATAATCCGCACTACGAACACTGTATAATCCGCACTACGAACACTGTATAATCCGCACTACGAACACTGTATAATCCACACTACGAACACTGTATAATCCGCACTACGAACACTGTATAATCCGCACTACGAACACTGTATAATCCGCACTACGAACACTGCACTTGTTTTGGATCCCGATGCTTCAGTGGTCCAGACTTGCCTCTTAGCCGTCTCTGGTTGCGGGAATCTGGAAAGAAAGAAATAAACCCCACATGTGCCCCACAATGGCCTAGTCCCTTTAATTAACTAACTCCTCTGACCTGGTCTCACCTGACCCATCTTTCCTCCGTCTAGTAACCACCATTCTCACCACAACCCGACGTCTACCATTTCCCGAACATTCCCTCACCAACTAAACCAGAACCACACTTCATCTCGCAAAGTGTTCCAAAACCTGTTTGCGCTGCCACCAAATATGTCGTCTACCAATTCCCTAACATTCCCTCACCAACCAAACCAGGAACACTATGAGGGGACAGATGGAAGGTATTTAAAGGCCGTCGGGTTTTGTCATTTAATTACAAAGAATAGACTCTGACAAATAATAACATATTAACATACTCTATTAGGTCAATACACTTCCAATACCCATAGACCACTTGACCTCCGCGATCACCACCCACACTCGTAACTTCCGCCTAAGTCCCTAATACGGAATGATTACTACAACGCTCCACCCCCGGTTAGTCTTTCATTCAATACTCACATACTGCAGACTTAACTTGGTCACTAAGATCACATCAGGTTCTCGCATAGCTGTCTGCTACACTTCGCTGCTGCCACAAACGGAGATCCAGAGGACTTCTCAGTTTAACTCCCACAATCAGACTGACTTTAGCCAACCATGGCCTTAAACATTTCACCACGCCTCTCAAGGAAGGTATAATCCGATTAACCTTATCCCTAGAGCGGTAACCTTGATCCTAGAAGGCTGACGAAGAATAATTCCTCTTTCCAGGAATTATTAATTTGGCTAAACAGCTTCGTCTTAATCCATTGACCTTTCTTAGATATGTGATCCATAGTCTGTCTACTTAACATGTACTTCCAATCATCATTCGTTAAGTGTTGTAGTAATGAACCTCTAGCTAATAATTCCTACTAACTTGTGGATTACAACAACAGCACCTGTATAGTGCTGCAGTAACACTGACAACACCTGTATCGTACTGCAGTAACACTGGCAGGACTTGTGTAGTGTTGCAGTAACACTGACAGGACTTATGTAGTGTTGCGGTAACACCGACAGCACCTGTGTAGTGCAGCGGTAACACTGACAGCACCTGTGTAGTGCAAGGACATCACTGCACGGTAGTAATGGGATAGACAACTTAGTGCCCAATTTTGGTTTTGTTTCCAGATAATAGACCCCTTAGCACTCATTTTTTTTTTAAATAGACCCTTTAGTGCCATTTTTTTTTGTCCATTTACTGCTGTGTTATCCGTTTAAGCACCCAATTTTTCGGAGACCAGTTTAAAATGAACATTTTTGGAGACCAAAAGCAGTTCAGTGTTCCTTATCTTTCTACACTTTCTTAACTACCATTATGCTTCTTTTTATCCAAAAATAGTCAACGGGAATCGTTTCATCATTTCTTAACTAAAATAACACTTCTCTCAACTGAAAATAGTCAAGTGTAACTTCATTCAACAGTTTCTTAACTTACATTATACTTCATGGAGTACGAAAGTAGTCAAAGGTAATTTCTTTAAATCCTTTCTAAACTATAGTTACTCTACGAGATATCTTTGCGCATCAAATGATATCCTCATGTCATCTTTGTGCATCAAATGATACCCTCATGTCATCTTTGTGCATCAAATGATACTCTCATGTCATCTTTGTGCATCAAATGATACCCTCATGTCATCTTTGTGCATCAAATGATACTCTCATGTCATCTTTGCGCATCAAATGATAATCTCATGTCATCTTTGTGCATCAAATGATACTCTCATGTCATCTTTGTGCATCAAATGATACTCTCATGTCATCTTTGTGCATCAAATGATACTCTCATGTCATCTTTGTGCATCAAATGATACTCTCATGTCATCTTTGCGCATCAAATGATACCCTCATGTCATCTTTGCGCATCAAATGATACTCTCATGTCATCTTTGTGCATCAAATGATACTCTCATGTCATCTTTGTGCATCAAATGATACTCTCATGTCATTTTTGCGCATCAAATGATACCCTCATGTCATCTTTGCGCATCAAATGATACCCTCATGTCATCTTTGTGCATCAAATGATACTCTCATGTCATCTTTGCGCATCAAATGATACCTTCATGTCATCTCTGCGCATCAAATGATACTCTCATGTCATCTTTGCGCATCAAATGATACCCTCATGTCATCTTTGTGCATCAAATGATACCCTCATGTCATCTTTGCGCATCAAATGATACCCTCATGTCATCTTTGCGCATCAAATGATACTCTCATGTCATCTCTGCGCATCAAATGATACTCTCATGTCATCTCTGTGCATCAAATGATACTCTCATGTCACCTTTATTCTCCAATGACACGCTCAAAGGCATCAAAATATCACCTTTATTCTCCAATGACACGCTCAAAGGCATCAAAATATCACCTTTATTCTCCAATGACACGCTCAAAGGCATCAAAATACTCTTCATACAGTCAAAAGATATTCTCAGACACATCAAAAGTTATTTTATCAAGGATAAAAAAGAAGCATAATCGGGTCAAGAAAGTGTTGAAAGATGATCAACATGATTATTTTTAGTTGAGAGAGGGATTATTTTAGTTAAGAAATGATGTAATGATGACGAACATGACTATTTTTAAAGTTGAATGAAGAATTATTTAAGTTAAGAAACGTTAAAAGAAAAGATTGTCTTGATAAATTTGTTACTCTATAAAGTGCACATTTGTTTAAGAACAGTGCTGGTAAGAAATGACAAGTTGTTAAGGAGATATATATTGACATAGTTTGTGAAAATAACCCTCGGTAAATGACTTAATAAATGCTTTGTAATAAATAATTTGTAAGTAGCTAAATGTATTATAATTTTTTTTTTTTGTGGGAACAGTAATGCGGGTGATAATATTCGACAAAGAACTAATTACTGAATGACAGAAACAATTGAACATTTGATTTTAAAGGACATATAAGAGAATGTGATGAACACAGCGAACATGTGGGGAATATGAACTTGCAGAGAGCATGAAAACGTGAAAAAGAATATTTAGAGTATACAAAAGATGAACAACGAACTTACGAAGAACAATCTGAGAACATGGAGAATATGAAAAAAGAACACAGAAAACATGGGGGGGAAAATGTAGAGAACATGAAAGAGGGTGCAAAGAACTTGGAGAAACAGGTGAAAATATGAATTGAACTTCAAGAGAACATACTGCTAGCATTTGCAGAACATGGAGAAACAGGAGAAAATATGGAAAGGCCAGTGTAGTGCAGCGGTAACACAGACAGCACCTGTGTAGTGCAGCGGTAACACAGACAGCACCTGTGTAGTGCAGCGGTAACACAGACAGCACCTGTGTAGTGCAGCGGTAACACAGACAGCACCTGTGTAGTGCAGCGGTAACACAGACAGCACCTGTGTAGTGATGCAGTAACATTAAAGGTTGTGGTCAGGTTGGGAGCATTATGCACTAAGGGGTCTATTTTCTGGACCAAACCCAAATTGGGCGCTAAGGGGTCTATTTTCTTGGACCCAAAGCCAAAATTGGGCGCTAAGTTGTCAATTCCACTACTGGCGGTAACACTGACAGCACCTGTATGGTGCAGTGGTAACACTGACAGCATCTGTGTAGTGATGCAATAACACACAAGATTTTGGTCAGTCTGACACACAAGGTTTTGGTCAGTCTGACACACAAGTTTTTGGTCAGTCTGACACACAAGGTTTTGGTCAGGCTGACACACAAGGTTTTGGTCAGTCTGACACACAAGGTTTTGGTCAGGCTGACACACAAGGTTTTGGTCAGGCTGACACACAAGATTTTGGTCAGTCTGACACACAAGGTTTTGGTCAGTCTGACACATAAGGGGATAGTCTAATCTGACACACAAAGGGATAGTCTAAGCTGCTGCACAAAGGGGATAGGCAAATCTGACACACAAGGACAATGTCTAACATGACACAATAGGGGAAAGTCTAATCAGACACAATGTGATAGTCTGATCTAACACACACATGCGTGTTTTAGTCTGTATGTTATTCTAATGTAATATACAAGGGAAATATTCGAAGCTGACACGCAAGGGAATAGTCTTAGCTTACACACAAGAGGGATAGTCTAATGTGACACACAAGGGGATAGTTAAGGTTGACATACAAGGGGGATAGTTTAATGTGATCCACAAGGAGATGCTCTCATCTAACACAAGGGTATAATCTAATCTGACACACAAGGGGATAGTCTTATCTGCAACACAAGGAGATAGTCTAGCCTGACACACAAAAGGATAGTCTTATCTAAAACACAAGGGGATTGTCTAATCTGACTCACAAGAGGATTAGTCTAGCTTGACACTTACAAGGGGGATAGTCTAATCTGAATCACAAGGGGATAATCTAATCTAACACACAAGGGGGTATAGTGTAAGCTGACACTCAAGAGGATAGTCTAATCTAACACACACAAGGACATTGTCTAACTTGACACAATATTAGCTAGTCTAATCTGACACACAATGTG
This sequence comes from Procambarus clarkii, assembly GCF_040958095.1. Taxonomy (NCBI): domain Eukaryota; kingdom Metazoa; phylum Arthropoda; class Malacostraca; order Decapoda; family Cambaridae; genus Procambarus; species Procambarus clarkii. The sequence goes on from NC_091198.1 coordinate 26,879,765, forward strand.
ACAGCCTAATCTGCTACACCAGATGTATGGCCTAATCTGCTACACCAGGTGTATGGTCTAATCTGCTACACCAGATGTATGGCCTAATCTGCTATACCAGGTGTATGGTCTAACCTAACATACATGTGGATAGTCTAATCTAACACATAAGGAGGGATAGTCTAATCTGACACACAGTGGGAGAGTGTATTCTGACACACATGGAGAGATTCAAGTATGACCCCAGACAAGTGGGTGACAGGCATCACACATTAGAAACTTTCAATACACCTGACACTCACACATAAGGGACACAATCAAGTGTGACACATTTATTTTATTTATTTATTTATTTATATTCAAGAAGATACATTAGGTTGTGAGGGGTAATAACATTGGTATTGTTACATTCTTGCAAAGTCACTAACACGAATAGCGTTTCGGGCAGGTCATAAAGCTAACAAATAAAGGTGAGATTATTAATAGGTATACATTGTAGCACAACTTGAGTTTACTATAATAACTACATAATCATTTATGGGAGTGTTAACACTGAAGAATTTGCTTCTCTTAAATACTAAAATTGGGTGAGTGGGTAGCACAAATAACAGTTTGAGTTTGAAACATAATATAGGAAACTATGCGGATGAAGTTTGGTACTTTTAGGTTTTATTTTTGAATAAGGCATAGGTTGAACAATTTTTTAATTCAATAAGAGGTGAGTTCCATAGTCTGGGTCCTTTTATTTGTATGGAGTGTTTGCACATATTTAGTTTGACTCTGGGGATATCAAAGAGATATTTATTTCTGGTGTGGTGCTCATGGGTTCTATTACACCTATAAAGGAAAAGTTTCAGATTAAGATTAGTATATAGGAATGTAGGTTTTGTACATGTAAATAGCACAAGAGAATGTGTGGAGTGAGTTTATGTTTAGCATGTTAAGGAATTTAAACACAGAGGCTGTGTGTTGTCTGAAAACAGAGTTTGTTATAGTTCTGATAGCAGATTTTTTTCTGAGTGAATATTATTAAAGTCGAATTATTATTTCAGAGTACTTATAAAATTTAGAGTATTTATAAAATTATGGCTTGTGCTAATTTGCAGTGGTTGTATCCCGGGTACCGATACCGTATGTAAGATAGGAAAAGATTAATGCGTAGTAAAATGAGAGGCGAGCATAATATCTGACTTTAGAGAGTATATTGACTGTTTTTTATACTTTTTTGGTTATGTGTTGTATGTGGGTGTTGAAGTTTAGCCTCTTGTCTATGTATAAGCCAAGGAACTTTCCTTCATTTTTATTCCTGATGTTAACATTGTCTATCTCAACTGGAATTTGATCTTTTGATTTAGTTTCAAATAAAATATTGTGCAAGGGTTAATTTTGCCAGCTCTCTTATGTTTGTTTTTGCAAGGTTTGCTGTGTAGTAACTACAGTAGTGATGATCAATGTGCTGGTTATTGTAAACATGTGATAGCAGATTCAATTACCGGGGTCAGGGTTAGTGTGCATGCAGTGAGAATAGAGAAGACTTCTTGAGAATATTTGTGTGACAAAAGGGGGAAAATTTGATAATTGTCTACAATATTAAAACAAATGCTGTTGAATAAAAAGTAATAATTTGGTAGTATAAAACCAAGACAGAGTACTGATAGCTAATATTAGGGAGTGAGTATATAACTTCTTTTTTTAATGATACAAGTAAAAATGGTTAGTTAAATATACATAAAACAACGACCTGAATAGTGGAATTGGTTCGTAATTTAGCTGTAATTTCAAGAATAAATAATGAGCTTCAAATTTATAAGTTACTAGCATACAGCAGTTAGATACAATAAAGAAAGTAATTACATTGCAGTAAAAAACTAAATTTAGGAACATTTACAGTAAAAATTTAAAATGATACAAATAAAGTAATATGAAAGATGAAACTAAACTGATATCTAATATTAATGAGAAAATTTATATCTCCTGCGCTTATTAATAATTTAAGTGAAGTAGTATTAGTGCGTAGTGTAAGTGTTTTTGTACTAAAGTGTAAGTACAAAATACACATCAGAACAGTTAATATACAACTGGACTAGGATATGGAATATTGGCTGGCAAAATGAAAATGGAGTAGACGGAATGAAAATTGTATAATATTTAAAGAGTGGTGATGAATGAAATTAAAATTTATACAATTAATTAACTAGGAACCAGAATACTAGATCAAGGAGCAATTATAATAAAAATTAAAATTACAAACAATAATCACAGTGAGATTACTGTGATGCTGGGACCTGAATAAACTTGAGTTTGGTCAGGTCTGACACACATATAAACATGAGTTAGTCAGGTCTGACACACATATATACATGAGTTAGTCAGGTCTGACACACATATATACATGAGTTAGTCAGGTCTGACACACATATATACATGAGTTAGTCATGTCTGACACACATATGAAGACACAAAAGGAACAATTGGTGTGAGAATGTCAGAGCATGAGGTGACATCACTGTCTGTCCGCTACTCTGTAACAGGCTGACAGAGAGCACCGTCATCAACAGCGACACAGAGCAGTAGTACCGTTGACCTCCGTCCTGGCTCCTGGAGCGTCGTTGGAGTGGAACTGAATGAGAATGACCAGGTAGGTGACCACGACGCTCACCACCTGGGGAGGGGGAACAGCTGTCACAAGTCGTGGGAGCATTTAGATTGTTATATTAGTAACTTTGCCTTCAGCAAACAGGTACCTGGGAGTTAGACAACTGCTACTGGCTGCTTCTTGAGGAGTGTGTTAGAGATATATACATGAAGTAGACATAATAGAGAACATAACATGTCACGCTAGTAGCTTTCAAGAGATCACAGATTCAAGCTAAAGAAAAATAGGTGCCAAAAAATATTAGAAAGTGTTCTTTCCCAAACAGAGTAGTTGACGGTTGGGACAAGCTAAGTGAGAACGTGGTAGTGGACAAAACTTTCAGTAGTTTCAAAGCGTTATACAACAAAGAGTGCTGGGAAGACGAGAAACCACGAGCGTAGCTCTCATCCTGTAACTAAATTTAGGTAATTACACTTAGGTAAGCACTCACACACACACACACAGTATGTGCCTACTCATTTGGCACACACACACACACACACAGTATGTCCCTACTCATTAGTAGGGAGTGGCCCTACTAATGAGAAAGGAATAGAATTTCAAGGAGATGGTCATCCTGGGCTGCGAGAGATTCAGAGACTACGTAACAGGCACCTTGCCAATGGAAGGAACAGAAGTAGTAGTAGCAGTGATATATAACCCTCCACCAAATGACAGAAGACCCAGGCAAGAGTATGACAACAACAACACGGCAGTTAACGCTATAATTGAGAAGGCAGCCTCTGCTGCCTGTAGAAATAGATCCCATTTGCTCATAATGGGGAACTTCAATCACGGAAGGATAGACTGGGAGAACAAAGAATCGCATGGAGGTTAGGATACATGGAGAGCCAAACTAGTGGAGGTGGCGACAAGAAACTTTCTAAGCCAACATGTCAGAGAACCCACTAGGATGAGAGGAAACGATGAACCAGCGAGACTACCCAGTTTTCACTCTGAACGACTCCGACATAAGGGAAATCGGTTTTGAGGCCCCAGTAGAAATGAGCGACCACAGTGCACTGGTGTTTGAGTATCTGGTTGAAAAAGGATTATTGAACTCGAGGAGGGGTACTGAAATCAAAAGGCTGGCATTCCGAAAGGGAAACTATGAGGACATAAGAAAATTCCTAACAGATGGGTTGAGAATTTTACCTAACAGATATAACATCACGCAGAAGTACAAGAAAACAGCAAGCAAGTTGTTCCAGTCCAAAAAAGAAAACTATGAAATGAAGATGAGAAACCCATAGTTTAACCAGAGATGTAGGCTAGCTAAGCAGCTAAGTAAAAGGGCGTGGAGAAACTATAAGAATAACAGGACACTTGAGAGCAGAGAAAGATACCAGAATGCCAGGAATGAATATGTCAGGATGAGAAGAGAGGCAGAAAGACAACACGAAAATGATATCGCAAGCAAGGCAAAGACTCAACCTAAATTGCTGCACAGCCACATCAGAAGAAAAAAAAAAAGTTTTTTTTTTTTATTATTATTTTCTACCACAGACGTGGCCACACATTTACAATGCTAACCAGCATATATACATTTTCTTCTGTCCTACATGGACAGGGTTAGAGAAGTGCTAAACATATAGTTCAAGGGTTTATTGAACACTCAACTACAGAAGGTGATTCGGTGCTTTTAAAATGCTAAGCTAACCTACATACGTAAATACATAGATACACAGATTTACGTATGCCCTACATAAAGCGTTAGATGTGTCTTTTACATAGTGTCATTAATGTACATTCACAAAGGTGAAATGTAATTCTGATCAGCTTCCATATATACTTTATACCCATACATATACATACACACACACACACATATACATACATATATACACACACACATGCATTCACATACATTTGTCTCATTTACTCTGACAGGGTGAGGTAGCTGATAAAGAAACTAGTGTGCAATTAAGCACTTAATCACTGAAGGTGATGAAGGTGCTTTTACAAGCACAGGTTATATAGTTACATCATATATATACATTGTATGATTGGTATATTACATGGTCAATCTTGGATACAAGTCCAATATATCATCAAGTATTCCAGTACTCATATAGTAATTACAGAGTTCAGCATACCTTAGCCCAGGAGGGCGAAAGTCAGTCAGTATGGGACATTCTACAATATAATGTTCAAGAGAGTGCATTTTTCTCTTTCACAAAATTGACACATTGTGTACTCGACATTTGGGTTTTGAGAAAGCTGCCAGATACGTCTGTATCCCAGGCGTATTCTGGCCTCTGAAAAAAGCAGTAAAGGAACAGGTAATGAAATTAAGGATAGGGGCGGAAGGATTCACTACAAATGACAAGGAAGTGTGTGAGGAACTGAATAAAAAAATCTAGGAGAGTCTTCACCTTAGAGCAAGGAGAAATTCCAGAGATATGAGAGGGAATAGTTAACCAGGAACCACTAGAAGAGTTTGTGATTACCAGTGTAAGGAAGTTTTCACTAGAGTTGGATGTGACAAAGGCTATAGGTCCAGATGGAATTTCCCCTTGGATACGAAAGGAAGGAGGAGAAGCATTGTGCTTGCCACTCTCCATAGTGTATAACAAATAACTGGCAACAGGGGAACTGCCAGAAATTTGGAAAGCAGCTAATGTAGTCCCGATATACAAGAAAGGGGATAGACAGGAGGCAGTGAACTACAGGCCAGTGTCCCTAACCTGCATACCATGCAAGCTGATGGAGAAGATTGTGCGAAGAAAGCTAGTGGAACATATAGAGCGAAAGAATTTTGTAACACAGCATCAGTGTCCCAGGTTAGGGACACTGGCCTGTAGTTCAGTGCCTCCTGTCTATCCCCTTTCTTGTATATCGGGACTACGTTAGCTGCTTTCCAAATATCTGGCAGTTCCCCTGTTGCCAGTGATTTGTTATACACTATCTTGAGGTTATCTTGAGATGATTTCGGGGCTTTTTAGTGTCCCCGCGGCCCGGTCCTCGACCAGGCCATCACCCCCAGGAAGCAGCCCGTGACAGCTGACTAACACCCAGGTACCTATATTTACTGCTAGGTAACAGGGGCATAGGGTGAAAGAAACTCTGCCCATTGTTTCTCGCCGGCGCCTGGGATCGAACCCAGGTCCACAGGATCACATGTCCAGCGTGCTGTCCGCTCGGCCGACCGGCTCCCTCTATGGAGGGAGAGGGGAGAGTGCCTACCACTATGGAGAGTGGTAGGCACAGTTCTCTTGCTCCTTCCTTTAGAACCCAAGGGGAGATTCCATCTGGGCCTATAGCCTTCGTCACGTCCAACTCTAGTAAACACTTCCTTCCTTACTTCCCCACTGGTAATCTCAAAGTCTTCCAGTGGTTCCTGGTTTGCTATTCCCTCACTTACCTCTGGAATTTCTCCTTGCTCTAAGGTGAAGACCTCCTTGAATTTCTTATTCAATTCCTCACACACTTCCTTGTCATTTGTAGTGAATCCTTCCGCCCCTATCCTTAATCTCATAACCTGTTCCTTTACTGTTGTTTTTCTCCTAATGTGGCTATGCAACAATTTAGGCTGAGTCTTTGCCTTGCTTGCGATGTCATTTTCGTATTGTCCTTCTTCCTCTCTTCTCATCCTGACATATTCATTCCTGGCATTCTGGTATCTTTCTCTGCTCTCCAGAGTCCTGTTATTCCTATAGTTTCTCCATGCCCTTTTACTTTGCTGCTTAGCTAGCCTACATCTCTGATTAAACCATGGGTTTCTCATTTTAATTTCTCTGTTTTCCTTTTGGACTGGGACAAACTTGTTTGCTGCGTCCTTGCACTTCTGCGTGATGTAATCCATCATATCTTGGGCCGTCTTTCCCCTGAGCTCTGTTTCCCATGCTATATCTGTTAGGAATTTTCTTATCTCCTCATAGTTTCCCTTTCGGTATGCTAACCTTTTGGTTTCGGTATCCCTCCTCGAGTTCAATAACCCTTCTTCAATCAAGTACTCAAACACCAGTACACTGTGGTCGCTCATTCCTACTGGGTCCTCAAAACCGATTTCTCTTATGTCGGAGTCGTTCAGAGTGATGACTAGGTCGAGTCTCGCTGGTTCGTCATTGCCTCTCATCCTTGTGGGTTCTCCGACATGCTGGGTTAAAAAGTTGCTTGTCACCACCTCCAATAGTTTGGCTCTCCACGTATCCTCGCCTCCATGCGGTTCCTTGTTCTCCCAGTCAATCTTTCCGTGATTGAAGTCGCCCATGATGAGCAGGTGGGATCTATTTCTACAGGCAGCAGAGGCTGCCCTCTCAATTATAGTGTTAACTGCCATGTTGTTGTTTTCATACTCTTGACTGGGTCTCCTGTCATTTGGTGGAGGGTTGTATATTACTGCTACTACTATTCTTGGTCCTCCCATTGTTATGGTGCCTGCTATGTAGTCTCTGAACTCCTCACAGCCCAGGATGGCCATCTCCTTAAAACTCCATTCCCTTCTCATGAGTAGGGCCACTGCGCCTCCTCCCCTACCTTCCCTCTCTTTCCTTATTACTGTGTACTCCTGGGGAAACACGGCATTCGTTATGATTCCAGAGAGTTTTGTTTCAGTGAGTCTGATTACATCTGGGTTAACTTCTTGTGCTCTTTCCCTTAGTTCACTTGTCTTGCTTGTGATCCCATCTATGTTCGAGTACATCACCCTGAAACTGACTCTCTTCTGCTTCTTTTCTGGGGGGGACCTTTGGGATCTGGGGTGAGTGGGAGCTGGGGGGACCTGGCACGGGGGGATTGGTGGAGGACTGAGGGCTTGGGGTGGTGGGGGAGAGGGGGAGGGTACAGGGGGTGGGTAAGAGGGGGAGGGTACAGGGGGTGGGTAAGAGGGGGAGGGTACAGGGGGTGGGTAAGAGGGGGAGGGTACAGGGGGTGGGTAAGAGAGGGAGAGTTGGGGAAGCATGGGGGGAGGAGAGGCTGTGGGGGATAGGGGAGATGTGGGGGCTTGGGGGGAGTGTGTGTGTGTGTGTGTGTGTGTGTGTACTCACCTAGTTGTACTCACCTAGTTGTGCTTGCGGGGGTTGAGCTCTGGCTCTTTGGTCCCGCCTCTCAACCGTCAATCAACAGGTGTACAGGTTCCGGAGCCTATTGGGCTCTATCATATCTACACTTGAAACTGTGTATGGAGTCAGCCTCCACCACATTGCTTCCTAATGCATTCCATTTGCCAACCACTCTGACACTAAAAAAGTTCTTTCTAATATCTCTGTGGCTCATTTGGGCACTCAGTTTCCACCTGTGTCCCCTAGTGCGTGTGCCCCTTGTGTTAAATAGCCTGTCTTTATCAACCCTGTCGATTCCCTTGAGAATCTTGAATGTGGTGATCATGTCCCCCCTAACTCTTCTGTCTTCCAACGAAGTGAGGTTCAATTCCCGTAGTCTCTCCTCGTAGCTCATACCTCTCAGCTTGGGTACTAGTCTGGTGGCAAACCTTTGAACCTTTTCCAGTTTAGTCTTATGCTTGACTAGATATGGACTCCATGCAGGAGCCGCATACTCCAGGATTGGTCTGACATATGTGGTATATAATGTTCTGAAAGATTCCTTACACAAGTTTCTAAAGGCCGTTCTTATGTTAGCCAACCTGGCATATGCTACTGATGTTATCCTCTTGATATGAGCTTCAGGGGACAGGTCTGGCGTGATATCAACCCCCAGGTCTTTCTCTCTGACTCTTGAAGTATTTCATCTCCCAAGTGATACCTTGTATCTGGTCTCCTGCTTCCTACCCCTATCTTCATTACATTACATTTGCTTGGGTTAAACTCTAACATCCATTTGTTCGACCATTCCTGCAGCTTGTCCAGGTCTTCTTGAAGCCTCAAGCTGTCCTCTTCTGTCTTAATCCTTCTCATAATTTTGGCGTCGTCAGCAAACATTGAGAGGAATGAGTCTATACCCTCTGGGAGATCATTTACGTATATCAGAAACAAGATAGGTCCAAGCACAGAGCCCTGTGGGACTCCACTGGTGACTTAATATAGCACTCCCAATACCATGAGCCTCTATCTTTCTAATCACTCTTTCATGTGGCACTGTATCAAAAGCTTTGCTAAAGTCAAGGTACACAACATCACAATCCCTACCACTATCAACTACCTCAACTATGCCTGAATAAAAAGATAGCAAGTTTGTTAAACATGAATGGCCATTTGTTCTTGGACTCTGCCTTTCTAAACAATTAATTTTTTCTCTATTATGTTTACTACAAATGTCTCTTACACAAGCACACAATCACACACACACACACACACACAACTATTTCAACTATGCCTGAATAAAAAGATATATATATATATATATATATATATATATATATATATATATATATATATATTGTGACGGTAACGCGTTGGTGTTCGGCTGTTCAAAGCTAGGGGTATGGCCTCGTCACATAGAATTAAAAAAAAAATAGAAAATCTGGAACTTCGTCTGTGGTAAGGTAAGGAGAAGACACACAAAACACAAGTAAATTTTAACAATGAAATTTTAACTACGTTAAATAAACAAAACATGAAGAAAATGGACATACAAATTCGTATAATAAAATCAATCAATCAAAATAATAAGAAGAATTAAATGACAAAATGAAAAGTTACGTTAAGACAAGTGAGCAATAACAAGCTGTGCAATATACAATAAAATGAGAGGTGCAGGAATATTGGCTTTAAGCTATCACCTCTCTTAGTACACGTAAGCCAAAGCTTATGTCTACCAGGAAGACGTGTTAACCGTATGAAAGCACTGAATATTCTGAGGACTGAGGTCGTGGCGGCCCCAGACATCAAGTAGTATAGTGGGTGGAGTGCAGTTGCAGCCAGACCGGCGGCCAATCAGCGAGGAGCCGGCAACAAGACAGAAAGTTTGGCGGTTTGAGGTGAGGCAGGTGTTCCTGGCTGCATACGTTTTGCTCTCTGGCAAACCTTGGAGATGTTGTTGTCGTTGTTGGACATTTCTTCCATAGTAGTTTTATATAGATGTATCGACGTATTTTTGGAGGGAAGAGCAGGCTCAATCTCTTGAAGGAGATTATCGTCACAATATATATATATATATATATATATATATATATATATATATATATATATATATATATATATATATATATATATATATATATATATATATATATAGAATATATATATGTCGTACCTAGTAGCCAGAACGCACTTTTCAGCCTACTATGCAAGGCCCGATTTGCCTAATAAGCCAAGTTTTTCTGAATTAATTGTTTTTCGACTACCTAACCTAACTTTTTCTGCTACCTAATCTATAAAGATAGGTTAGGTTAGGTTAGGTAGGGTTGGTTAGGTTCGGTCATATATCTACGTTAATTTTAACTCAAATAAAAAAAATTGACCTCATACATAATGAAATGGGTAGCTTTATCATTTCATAAGAAAAAATGTAGAGAAAATATATTAATTCAGGAAAACTTGGCTTATTAGGCAAATCAGGCCTTGCATAATAGGCCGAGAAGTGCGTTCTGGCTACTAGGTACGACATTATATATATATATGTCGTACCTAGTAGCCAGAACGCACTTCTCGGCCAACTATGCAAGGCCCGATTTGCCTAATAAGCCAAGTTTTCATGAATTAATTGTTTTTCGACTACCTAACCTACCTAACCTAACCTAACTTTTTCGGCTACCTAACCAAACCTAACCTATAAAGATAGGTTAGGTTAGGTTAGGTAGGGTTGGTTAGGTTCGGTCATATATCTACGTTAATTTTAACTCCAATAAAAAAAATTGACCTTATACATAATGAAATGGGTAGCTTTATCATTTCATAAGAAAAAAATTAGAAAAAATATATTAATTCAGGAAAACTTGGCTTATTAGGCAAATCGGGCCTTGAATAGTAGGCCAAAAAGTGAGTTCTGGCTACTAGGTACGACATATATATATATATATATATATATATATATATATATATATATATATATATATATATATATATATATATATATATATATATATATATATGTCGTACCTAGTAGCCAGAACGCGCTTCTCAGCCTACTATGCAAGGCCCGATTTGCCTAATAAACCAAGTTTTAATGAATTAATTGTTTTTCGACTACCTAACCTACCTAACCTAACCTAACCTAACTTTTTCGGCTACCTAACCTAACCTAACCTAAAAAGATAGGTTAGGTTAGGTTGGGTAGGGTTGGTTAGGTTCGGTCATATATCTACGTTAATTTTAACTGCAATAAAGAAAAATTGACCTCATACATAATGAAAAGAATAGATTTATCATTTCATAAGAAAAAAATTTGAGAAAATATATTAATTCAGGAAAACTTGGCTTATTAGGCAAATCGGGCCTTGAATAGTAGGCCAAAAAGTGCGTTCTGGCTACTAGGTACGACATATATATATATATATATATATATATATATATATATATATATATATATATATATATATATATATATATATATATATATATATATATATATATATATATATATATATATATATATATATATATATATATATATATATATATGTCGTACCTAGTAGCCAGAACTCACTTCTCAGCCTACTATTCAAGGCCCGATTTGCCTAATAAGCCAAGTTTTCCTGAATTAATATATTTACTATAATTTTTTTCTTATGAAATGATAAAGCAACCCTTTTCTCTATGTATGAGGTCAATTTTTTTTTATTGGAGTTAAAATTAACGTAGATATATGACCGAACCTAACCAACCCTACCTAACCTAACCTAACCTATATTTATAGGTAAGGTTAGGTTAGGTAGCCAAAAAAAGCTAGGTTAGGTTAGGTTAGGTTGGTTAGGTAGACGAAAAAACATTAATTCATGAAAACTTGGCTTATTAGGCAAATCGCGCCTTGAATAGTAGGCTGAGAAGTGCGTTCTGGCTATTAGGTACGACATATATATATATATATATATATATATATATATATATATATATATATATATATATATATATATATATATATATATATATATGTCGTACCTAATAGCCAGAACGCACTTCTCAGCCTACTATGCAAGGCCCGATTTGTCTAATAAGCCAAGTTTTCCTGAATTAATATATTTTCTCTAATTTTTTCTTATGAAATGATAAAGCTACCCATTTCATTATGTATGAGGTCAATTTTTTTTATTGGAGTTAAAATTAACATAGATATATGACCGAACCTAACCAACCCTACCTAACCTAACCTATCTCTATAGGTTAGGTTAGGTAGCCGAAAAAGTTAGGTTAGGTTAGGTTAGGTAGGTTAGATAGTCGAAAAACAATTAATTCATGAAAACTTGGCTTATTAGGCAAATCGGGCCTTGCATAGTAGGCTGAGAAGTGCGTTCTGGCTACTAGGTACGACATATATATATATATATATATATATATATATATATATATATATATATATATCTATATATATATATATCTATATATATATATCTATATATATATATATATATATATATATATATATATATATATATATATATATATATATATATATATATATATATATATATATATATATATATATATATATATATATATATATATATATATATGTCGTACCTAATAGCCAGAACGCACTTGTCAGCCTACTATGCAAGGCCAGATTTGCCTAATAAGCCAAGTTTTCCTGAATTAATATATTTTCTCTATTTTTTTTCTTATGAAATGATAAAGCTACCCATTTCATCATGTATGAGGTCAATTTTTTTTTATTGGAGTTAAAATTAACGTAGATATATGACCAAACCTAACCAACCCTACCTAACCTAACCTAACCTATCTTTAGAGGTTAGGTTAGGTGAGGTAGCCGAAAAAGTTAGGTTAGGTTAGGTTAGGTAGGTTAGGTTGTCGAAAAACAATTAATTCAGGAAAACTTGGCTTATTAGGCAAATCGGGCCTTGCATAGTGGGCATAAAAGTGCGTTCTGGCTACTAGGTACGACATATATATATATATATATATATATATATATATATATATATATATATATATATATATATATATATATATATATATATATATATATATATATATATATATATATATATATATGCAATTCACGATCACAAAACACTGATCATTTTATGCGGAAAATCCACAGAGAAATATGAAATGAGGTGAACGTTTCGGCTTTGTTAAAGCCTTTGTCAACACCAGACTGACTAAGGAGAAGGGAGAAGGGGGAGGATATATAGGCCGACACCTGACCAACCCATCCCTAGGGTTGGTCAGGTGTAATTAACCAAAAACAGGTATAGCTTAGCTTAGAATGGTCAAAGAGGATTAAGCGGTCAGAGAATAAGGATGAAAGAATAAAGAAAAGCCTCATGAACACACAATATATGAATATACAATTATAATGAGACATTGTAAGCCTCTCTATCAGAGTTGTTTCTTAAATTGTTGTGCAATATTATAACTTAAAAATGGATCAAGTTTGTACATTCCAGTACTAACATTAATGAGGCTTAATGTTCATGAGGCTTTTCTTTATTCTTTCATCCTTATTCTCTGACCGCTTAATCCTCTTTGACCATTCTAAGCTAAGCTATACCTGTTTTTGGTTAATTACACCTGACCAACCCTAGGGATGGGTTGGTCAGGTGTCGGCCTATATATCCTCCCCCTTCTCCCTTCTCCTTAGTCAGTCTGGTGTTGACAAAGGCTTTAACAAAGCCGAAACGTTCACCTCATTTCATATTTCTCTGTGGATTTTCCGCACACATATATATATATATATATATATATATATATATATATATATATATATATATATATATATATATATATATATATATATATATATATATATATATATATATATATATATATATATATATATATATTAGTATATTTTGGTAGCAGTCTTTCCTGTAGACATATATTATTAAATATGACCGAAAAAGTAAGATTAATAATTCTAACACGAATTTTCTCAATCTTTCGTACATTACGCTTCACTGTTGGAGGTAAATCAAAAATCAATTCTCCAAAATTCATTTTTATTTCTAGTCTGACGCGACACGGGCGCGTTTCGTAAAACTTATTACATTTTCAAAGACTTTAGTTCACAAATACAATTATTATTGTATTTGTGCCAATTGTGCCAATTATTGCACAACTATATTCTACCCACCTCAAGACTCCGCTCCAATATAGAAGCATCAAGAAATATGGACCAATAGGCTTTCTACAAACACTTCTATTCAATACCCATTGTTTGTGTTCTGTCTTGTGTTGATACTTTTAATACCCTATTAATATCCCCTCTTGTTCTGTCTTGTGTTAATGCCACATCACCCCTCCCACCTCACTCAAATGTAGATATAAAATCGGAGATACGTAAGTTCTAATCAGTTGTGTATTTGTGAACTAAAGTCTTTGAAAATGTAATAAGTTTTACGAAACGCGCCCGTGTCGCGTCAGACTAGAAATAAAAATGAATTTTGGAGAATTGATTTTTGATTTACCTCCAACAGTGAAGCGTAATGTACGAAAGATTGAGAAAATTCGTGTTAGAATTATTAATCTTACTTTTTCGGTCATATTTAATAATATATATATATATATATATATATATATATATATATATATATATATATATATATATATATATATATATATATATATATATATATATATATATATATATATATATATATATATATATATATATATATATATATATATATATATATTTATATATATTTATATATATATATATATATTTATATATATTTATATATATTTATATATATTTATATATATTTATATATATATATATATATATATATATATATATATATATATATATATATATATATATATATATATATATATATATATATATGCATGTGATGACTTTGTATCTTCCTTTATGTTTTCCTTCGTAGCTTCTTTTGGCTAATCTGATTTCCTGGATGGCTGAACTTAATGCCCTTTTATATATATCTAATAATAATCTATGATGTTCATTGTGGACTTATACAGTCTCCAGAGGTTCCTTTTAGTTAACAAAGCTCATTTTATTACTTGTGTCGTCCATCTTGTTCCCTTTCTTTTATTTCTCCATTTTGTCACATATCTTTAAGTGGGTTCAGTAATGACCTTATGGAAATGTTCCCATCATGTTACCATGCCATGATCACCTATCATCACCCTCCTTGAGGTGTTTTACAACTCCTCTCTCTTCCTTGATGGTCTCCTCGATGGTAATCTTGAAGGTCATCATCCTGGACCTTTACCTGAGTTTCTGTAATTGTATTATATCTTAGAATATTGTGATCACATAACGGGATGAACTTTTCCCCTTACTTGAATTTGATCGATCATGTTCTCTTCTGATTTTAACACAAGGTCCAGAAAGCTGTTACCTCGAGAAGGGTCTACCACATGTTGTATGAGAAATAAATCCTGCAACAGGTCAAGAAATTTATCGCCTTCTCCTTGAGATGTTAAATTTACCCAATCTATTGTCTCGTGGTTAAAGTTGTCCATAATACGATTTTGGTTTTGTAACTCAGCATTGATCCCATTATCAAGATAATGTGCATAATTGACTAATCCTACCAATTGCAAGGCTAGAGTAGCATACACTGCAATTAGGAATAATGCCTTTCAAATCGAACATGAAGAAAAAGCACATATTTTGAACTGTGCCTCTTCAACGCAAACAGAGCTAACTGCCAGTGTTATAGCGTTAAGATTTCTTGAAAAACAAAATAGGTGCAATGATCTGCATTGGTTCAAAAGCAGCACCACAAAGCATTAATAAACGAAGAAATCCACGATGGACATCATGGATTACAAAATGTATAAAAGGGCACTAAACTCAGCCAACAAGGATATCAGATCAGACAAAAGAAGCTATGAAAGAAAACTTGCCTAAAACATAAAGAAAGGTCTAAAATCGTTCTGTGCCTATTTTATAAGTAAAAACAAAACAGGACTCGGTAGGACATTTAAAAGATGAGACTAACCAAGTTATAATGAATGATAAAAGGGCAGCAAACTCCTTGAATGACTATTTTACATCAGTGTTCACTCTAGAAGGATTGGATGACATTCCATCACCCACATAAATTTTTGACGGAGATGAAGGGAATGAATTGGGTGATATACACATAACATGCGACATAATCAGGAAAATCATTGACAATCTAAAACACCCAAAAGTCTTAAGTGTGGAAGGAATCCAGTCCAAAATCTTAAATGAACTTGCAGAAAAACTTTACCTGCAGCTGAAACTACTTTTCACAAATTCCCTGACCCAAAGGATAGTTCCCCTGGATTGGAAATATGCAAATGTTACCCCTATTTTAAAAAAAGGCAGATAGAGCTCGGCAGAAAACCACCGTCCGATCAGCTTGGCATCACACATCGGCAAGCTCATGGAGCGAATCCCAAGGGAGGGAACCATTCACCATCTTTCAGTGAACAATCTTATAAAATCAATACAACATGGGTTTGTTAAAAATGGATTCTGCCTTACAAAACTGTTCACATTTTTGGAAACGGTAACCAGCTACTCAGACAACGGATTTCCTGTTGATGGGAAGTCTTTGGACTTTGCTAAACGTTTGTCAAGGTATCACATGAAAGACTAGCAAGGAAACTACAGCCACATGGAATAAATGGGAGAATGCTGGAATGGATAAAACAATGGATACAATAAAGAAAACATTGAGTGCTGCTAAATGGGAATGAATCTGACTGGAAAAATGTGGTAAGTCGGGGGTTACCACAGCTGTCCAATTTTTGGGTCAACCCTTTTTGTCATATACATCAATGACATAGATGAGAATATTACAAATCACATCATCAGATCTGTAGATGACACTAAGATCTATGGTAAAGTGGGAAATGAAAATTATGTTGAAGCCTTACAAAGAGATCAACATGAACTCCACAAATGGACTGACAAATGCTTTATATTATATATTCATGCAATACCTTGCATGTGAAGAACAGCAACCCAGGCAACAACTACCAAATTAATAATATTAGATTAGAATAATATTATTATAATCGTAGATTGATGAAAAAAAGAAGAAACAGATTGATAAAGAAAAGGACCTCGGAGCCAAATTTCACCATTCACTGAAAGTTGCACAACAATTTGGAGCAGCAATAAAAAAAACTAACCAAATCCTTGGAATAACGAAGCGTACCTTTAACTGTAAGGAAAAGAAGGCAGCGATTCAATTGTATAAATCTCTGGTGTAACCCAATTTGGATTACTGTTTCCATACACGGAAACCACATCTTCAGACGGACATAGCTGCTCAGGAGAAAGTGCAACACTGAGCAACAAAAATCATTCCAGAGCTAAGTCAACTCATGTATCAGGAACGGTTGAGGGCCACAGGGTTAACAACACTGCAAACCAGGCACGACAGGGCGCATCTCAGTTAAACATTTAAAGTATTGAACAAGTTGGAAGATGTTAATCCAGAAAATTTCTTCAGAAGGTCAGATGTAACAAAACAAAGCACCGGTTTCAAGCTCAATAAGCCACAATGCAGGACTGGGAACGGGAGATGCTTCCCACCCACAGAGTTATATAAACCCATGGAACCGCTTACCCGCCGAATCCGTAAATGCCAAAACTCTTTTAAGTTTTAAAATTCAACTGGAAAAGATTATCAGGGCAAATGGGAGACCTTTGACAAGCTGCCGGCTTCATGTCCTTGTCGAGACCAGTAGTGATAGTGGTATTCATGAAAATTCAGGTAATTCAATCTGTTTCCAGCCACTTTTGGTCTTATCAAGCTCCTCCCACTCCCTACTGGTCTTACCAATCACCTCCCACTCACTATTGGTCTTACCAAGCACCTCCCACTCACTACTGGTCTTACCAAACATCTACCACTCACTACTGGTCTTACCAAGCTTCTCCCACTCACTAATGGTCTTACCAAGCACCTCCCACTCACTAATGGTCTTACGAAGCTCCTCCCACTCACTATTGGTCTTACCAAGCACCTCCCACTCACTACTGGTCTTACCAAGCACTTCCCATTCACTAATGGTCTTACCAAGCACCTCCCACTCACTAATGGTCTTACCAAGCACCTTAGGCTACTACTGGTTTTACCAGTAGTGAGTGGGAGCCTTACCATAGGCTACCTTGTGCAGCCTTACCTTAGGCTGCACAATGAAACTGCTATAGGCAATTTTATAGCTGCTGCTGCTAATGTCAACTGAGAGTCCGAATTAGGTAACATAGGAGACATCAACCTAGCAGTGAAATCTTTTCTTCAAAAAACTCTCAGCCTTTATAACACCCACTGTCCTATGCTGACAAAACAAGTCACAACTAAAAGGCTAAACAATCCTTGGCTTACAAAGGGGATACTTAAATCTATTAATAAAAAACATGACCTTGAGAAGAAGTATAGGTTAGGAATCGTCTCCAAAGAATTTTCCAAGAATTACTCATCACTGCTATCAAAAATAATTAGAAGAACCAAAATTAAATACTACGAAGATAAATTTACCCAAACGAAGGACAACATTATGAAAACATGGAGCACAATTTCACAAATATTGGGATCAAAGAAGATTTTAAATAACAAACCAATACTCCTGTCCAATAACGATGTTCAGCTTACAGCCTCTGATACTGCTATTGAGCTCAGTGGGTTCTTCTTTTCCATTGGTTCATCCCTTGCAAATGACATTCCATCTTCCAGTGCTGATGTTCAGGACTATTTTACAGTTAACTATCCACAGTCTCTGTACCTAACACCTGCAAATTCCACTGATGTTAATGAGATAATCCTTTCCCTTAAAATCAAGGCTAGTGCCCTTGAGGAGATACCAACTTTAATTTACAAAAAAGCCTCCAGATCTTTAGCTCCTGCTATTGCATTGCTCTTCAACAAGTCACTTGAACTCCAAACCTTTCCAAATATTCTAAAAAAAAAAAGCGAGAGTAACCCCCCTGTCCACAAATGTGGTGATCTCACTGATGTTAACAACTGAAGATCTATATCAATCCTGCCAAACTTGTAAAAAATATTTGAAAAACTAATCTACAAGCAGCTTTACTCTTATCTAGCCAAACACAATATACTTAGCTTTTGTCAATATGGCTTCAGGCCCAAAAAAGTACTAACAATGCACTTATTAGTATGATTAACTTGATACATGCAGCTCTTGATAAAAATGAGTTCTCTGTTGGGTTATTTGTGGACCTGCGTAAGGCTTTTGACACTCAACCACCAAAACCTTCTTCTTAAATTACATCATTATGGAGTCAGAGGTCACTCCCTGCAATACCTCAAATCTTACCTTACTGACAGGCTCCAGTATGTTTCTGTGAATAATTCAATTTCTCCCACCCTACCCATCAACATTGGTGTTCCTCAGGACAGCATACTTGGCCCTCTCCTTTTTCTCATCTACATTAATGACCTTCCAAATGCCTCCCAACACCGCAAACCAATTCTATTTGTTGACGACACAACCTTCATTTACTCCAGTCCAGGTCCCCCTTGCTCTAAATGTCACAGTGAATACTGAGCTAAATAAAGTCCATCTTTTGCTAACTGCCAACAAACTCACCCTCAACATTGACAAAAATTTCTATATTTTGTTTGGCAATAAATCCTCAAATCAAATAAATCTCAGGATAAATAATACCCAAATTTGTAACAAAGTAGATGGCAAATTCCTTGGCGTTCTCATTAACCACAAGCTGAATTTCCAGGTACACATTCTAAATATAACAAAAAAAGTTTCAAAAACTGTCGGCATTCATTCTAAGATCAGATAATATGTACCTCGCCCTGCCCCGGTGATGCTCTATTAATCCCTCATCTATCCTTATCTCAACTTTGGTATTTGTGCTTGGGGCTCTACTACCCAAAATCATTTACGTCCTCTAATTACTGTTATGATCTCAGCCTGCAGGAGAAACGAGTCTCCCTTCTTGAGAGTTATTCAGCAAGCCTGACCTAACTAGAAGGTCTAGCAAATATTGAGGTGATAACGCATATGTAAAATGGCTGGTTGGATATGTATAACAGTTTGAGATTATGGACAATGCAGAAGAAAATAGATAAATGACTGGCGAGGAGATGTGGACATTTTGCTGGAGGCGTGAGGCTCGCTTCCGGAGGACCTTGACCTCACTTGAGTGCCAGACATCGCAGGGGGAAGCCGCGCTCCATTTGAGCTCCCGCCAGAAGGGAACCCCTAGTGATATATCTCGAAGAGAAGAGAAGTGTGTAGACGTGTCAGCTGTGGAACCGAGCTGGGAACGTTGTGGTATCAAGTCCTGGTCGACGAGCAGAGTTTAATAAGCTACTCAGAGGCATTTTCGTGGGCTGTGTGGAGCGCCCTGACCAGACGCCGTCAGAGGAAAAGCGCCCTCGATCAGTTAATCTGTGGTAAGCACGATATACGCCAGTTCATAGTGATCACTTGTAGTTGGTCGTGTGCCCAGCGACGGTAGCAATGTTTATTTATAAGTTAGACATGTTTTAATAAGGCAGAAAGCCTGAAATAGGAGAGTGAAGAGGGAGGAGCACGGAGCGACGTCCGCCCCCTCTGAGCGCTGGCGGACGACTGAGGGAGCCTGGCTCTTGACGGAGGAAGACCCTCCCAGCGAGTGAGGACCGCCGCCAGGCGAGGTGGAGTATGGACCCGCCCAAAACGGGGGAGTCCACTCTCACTGTATGTAGAGAACAGATAGAGGTTTGAGGCAAACATATTGTGTGAATATTTTTTGTTTATGTGTTAAAGGGGAACATTTTATTGGAGTGTCGATGGGTTGCAGGTTTGTTCTTTGGGGAAGAAGTTGCTGAGAACTTCGAAGCCAGCAGATGAAGTAGCTGATGAGACTCCAAGGTAGTGGAGCAGAGAACCTCGAGCTGTGAGGAGAAGCAGCAGTGAAGAGGAGTGTCACGTGCTTCTGTAGAGGTGGAGAAGCACCATAGTTGCTCGGGGAAACTTCATGGTGTAGCAGCCAAGAGAGCTGTGGAGGACCCTAGCAGAAGGGTGAAGCACCGTAGTTGCTCAAGGAAACTTCATGATAGCAGCCTGGAGGAGCTGCAGAGGATCCTGGTAGTGAAGCCCGGAAGAACCTAAGGATATTAGGGTAGTGAACTTCCAGAGGTGGAAGGGGAAGTTCTGGTGGATTACTTATAGGGAGTTGATAGTGTTTGGTTGTCATTAGCGTGCAAGACGCAGTGAGAGGTGAGTGACTGTTGGCATTCTTATGTCAAGGAGTTTTTTATACTGAAGTATCAATGAACATTTATACTGGTATATGTTATTGCATTCAAATGCTGATTTTCTATATATATATGTTATCTTGCTGATGGTACAACAGTGTATGTAGACTTGATCAACTTGAGGAGGTTGATAGTATCAGGTGGTGAACCAGGAGATAGGATACCACTTGATAAGCTGATAATAGAGTTCTGATGGGGTTGGAGTGCAACCTGATTGTGATATTATAGAGTATAGGATTCATTATTATTATATGTGTGTATGTATCGTGTATGTGCTTTGTCCAGTAAATGTGTCACAATTTGCTGGTGTTTGCCCTTGTCCTAGTGAGGCTTCCCAGGAGGTAGTAAAGAAGGAGAGAGAGAGAGAAAGAACCAAGAACCACTGCCGTGGACAGGGTAGGAGGTAATACTAGTAAGTCATAGGGGATTGAGGAGATCATATCTCATAAGGAGAGAGTGGGGAGTCACAGCGGCTCGAGTGGGTGTGTGCACGTGACAACGAGGCTAAGTGTTGGAGCCGCATCCCCTAAACGTGTGACGTTGAGCCCCTCTCCAAGAGCCAGAAGCGCCAAGGGTGATCTCCTAGTATAAGCACTCTGCCGAGTTGTGGGTTGGGTTGTCCATAGAGAAGGATCAATGACGACAACACCAACCAACCCACAATTTATAATATTACTCAACATAAAGCTGCTAATAGGACAATATCCAACTCTGGCCCCAGACATCACTCGGTACTCCTACTCAAATCTCTGAATATGTTAGATATCAAGTCACTGCACATCCTCTAATGCATATTATATATATATATATATATATATATATATATATATATATATATATATATATATATATATATATATATATATATATATATATATATATATATATGTCGTACCTAGTAGCCAGAATGCACTTCTCAGCCTACTATGCAAGGCCCGATTTGCCTAATAAGCCAAGTTTTCCTGAATTAATATATTTTCTCTAATTTTTTTCTTATGAAATGATAAAGCTACCCATTTCATTATGTATGAGGTCAATTTGTTTTTATTGGAGTTAAAATTAACGTAGATATATGACCGAACCTAACCAACCCTACCTAACCTAACCTATCTTTATAGGTTAGGTTAGGTTAGGTAGCCGAAAAAGTTAGGTTAGGTTAGGTTAGGTAGGTTAGGTAGTCGAAAAACAATTAATTCATAAAAACTTGGCTTATTAGGTAAATCGGGCCTTGCATAGTAGGCTGAGAAGTGCGTTCTGGCTACTAGGTACGACATATATATATTTATATATATATATATATATATATATATATATATATATATATATATATATATTTATATATATATGACTGGGAACGGGAGATGCTTCCCACCCACAGAGTTATATAAACCCATGGAACCGCTTACCCGCCGAATCCGTAAATGCCAAAACTCTTTTAAGTTTTAAAATTCAACTGGAAAAGATTATCAGGGCAAATGGGAGACCTTTGACAAGCTGCCGGCTTCATGTCCTTGTCGAGACCAGTAGTGATAGTGGTATTCATGAAAATTCAGGTAGCATAGGTATCTGTTTTATGTAGAGAAGTGTATATATATATATATATATATATATATATATATATATATATATATATATATATATATATATATATGTATATATATATATATATATATATATATATATATATATATATATATATATATATATATATATATATATATATATACATATTGTGACGGTAACGCGTTGGTGTTCGGCTGTCCAAAGCTAGGGGTATGGCCTCGTCACATAGTATAAAAAAAAAATAGAAAATCTGGAACTTCGTCTGTGGTAAGGTAAGGAGAAGACACACAAAACACAAGTAAATTTTAACAATGGAATTTTAATTACGTTAAAGAAATAAAACATGAATAAAATGGACAAACAAATTCGTATAATAAAATCAATCAATCAAAATAATAAGAATAATTAAATGACACAATGAAAAGTTACGTTAAGACAAAATAACAAGAAGTGCAATATACAAGTATATGAAAGGTGCTGGAATATTGGCTTTAAGCTATCACCTCTCTCAGTATACGTACGCTAAAGCTTACGTCTAGCAGGGAGAAGTGTTAACTGGGAAAGCACGGAATATTCTGAGGACTGAGGTCGTGGCGGCCCCAGACATCAAGTAGTATTGGGGGGGGGGGGGGCGAGTGCAGTTGCAGCCAGACCGGCGACCAATCAGCGGGGAGCCGGCAGTAAGACAGGTAGTTTGGCGGTTTGAGTCTGAGCAGGTGTCCCTGGCTGCATACGTTTTGCTCTCTGGCAAACCTTGCTGGTGTTGTTGTCGTTGTTGGACATTTCTTCCATAGTAGTTTTATATAGTTGTAACGACGTAATTGTGGAGGGAAGAGCAGGCTCAATCTCTTGAAGGAGATTATTGTCACAACTCTCCCCCGAAGCCTGCGGTTCTGGAAGAAGTACGTCGTTATGTGGTGGAGTAATGGATGGAGTCGCTTCTACTTCATAAACTCTGGAGAGGGCATCGGCTATGGTGTTGTCAGAACCCTTGATATAGCGGATCTCCAGGTTGAAATCTTGTAAATACAGAGCCCATCGTAGAAGACGCTGGTTGGTGAATTGGGCTTGATGTAGGAAGCGGAGAGGATTGTGGTCTGAGAAGATGGTGGTAGACCTGGCGCCTTGTAGGTACGGAGCGAAGTGTTGGAGGTTCAGGACGATGGATAGTAGCTCCTTTTCAATAGTGCTGTAGTTCCTCTGGTGTGGTTTCAGTTTGTAGCTGTAGTAGCTGACAGGTAGAACCTCCTCGCCTCGTTGTTGCATCAGGACACCACCAACGCCGGTACCACTGGCGTCGACATGAAGGACGAAAGGCTTGGTGATATCTGGAGAGGCGAGAATGGGGCTAGAACAGAGGAGGAATTTGAGTTGTTCGAAAGCAACGGTTTGCTGCAGGGTCCAATTATACCGTTGCTTGGGACTGGTTAATAGAATTAGAGGTGTGGCGACTGTACTGAAATTCCTCACAAACCTACGGTAGTAGGAGGCAAGACCAAGGAAGCGCAGGAGCTGCTTCCTGGTGGTAGGCTGTGGATACTGTTGGATGGCTTGAGTGTGTGAGTCTAACGGAGCTATGCTGCCACTCCCAATAACATGACCCAGATAACGCACTTTACCTTTCGCGAAAGTGGACTTGCCCAGGTTGATGGTGAGGCCGGCTGTCAGGAGCTTGGAGAACAGACGTCGCAGCTGGAGCAGATGTTCACTCCAGGTGTTGGAGGCTACGACGATATCGTCCAGGTAGGCGTATGTGTTATCCAAGCCCTGGATGACACGGTTGACAGCTCTCTGAAAGGTGGCCGGGGCATTACATAGTCCGAAAGGAAGGCGTTCATATCTGAAAAGTCCAAAAGGAGTGATGAAGGCAGATATCTCTTTAGCGCGCTCCGTTAGACACACTTGATAGTACCCCTTAAGCAAGTCCACTTGGGACAAGTACTGGGCACTACCAATGGCATCAAGGATGTCATCTATCCTTGGCAAGGGGTAAGCATCCTTGACAGTTACATTGTTCAGTTTACGATAGTCGGTACATAACCGCACCTTACCTTGGGGTTTGGGCACCAAGATACAAGGTGAGGCCCAGGGGGACTCACAAGGTGTAGCCAGTCCATGATCCAAGAGGTACTGCACCTCAGCACGCATGACTTCCTTCTTGCTCGGGCTGATTCGGTAGAAGGGTTGACGAATCGGCCGGGTGTCGGGGAGCAGTTGGATGTCGTGCTGGGTAACATTACACTCTTGGGGGTCATCTCGGAACAACTCTTGATGTTCTCTGAAGATCTTGACGAGAGGTGCACTATGATTATCCTGAAAGTATTTGGGAAGATCATTAAGGATTTCGGAATTAGAAAGCGCTGACTCCTTGTCAGTGCTTTCGGGAGGAGAAGCTGGGAAGGTCTCACTGTGGATGTAGGGTTCTGTGAAGGTGGAATAGTTAATTAGGACAGTGGGAGGAGTACCATTATATTGCTTCAGGAGGTTGACGTGGCACAGCTGGGTCTTCCGCCGCCTATCTGGAGTCTCTATTACGTAGTTGTTATTATTCCTGCACTCTTTGACGCAGTAGGGTCCTGAAAACCTGTTTTGTAAAGGTGAACCTGGGATAGGGAAATATGCAAGGACGAAGTCTCCCGGCTTGAATTTTCGTACTTTGCTGGTCTGGTCGTAATGAGTCTTCATTCTCTCCTGGGCTTTCAATAGATTATCATGGGCAAAACGGTGGACTCTCTCTAGAATGTGTTGAAGGTTTTGAAGAAACTGGGGCACATTCTGATGCTCACTGAAGGTGGCATCTCTGAGAGAGTCTTTGAAAGCCTTAAGGGGAGTACGGCACTTACGGCCGTAGAGCATCTCATAAGGAGATACTCCTAGGGACTCATTGGGGAGACTTCTGTAAATACACATTATAAGGTCAATCTGCTTATCCCAATCCTTAGAGGTTTCACTACAAAACTTTTTCAAGAGTGCTTTGATAGTCTGATGACTACGTTCAAGAGAACCCTGTGAAGCAGGATGATAGGGGCTGGACAATACCTGTTTGATGTTGAACTCCTCCAGTGTCCTTTTGAAGAGATCACTGGTGAAGTTGGTACCACAGTCGCTCTGAATCTCCCTGGGAAATCCGTATTGAGTGAAGATCTTCAATAGATGTTTTATAACCGTAGCAGCCGTGATGTTCTTCACTGGAACTGCTATGGGAAATCTGGTGGTAGGACACAGGATGGTTAGGATGTAGGCGTTACCTGAACTGGTCCGAGGTAAAGGACCAACACAGTCTATTATGAGTCTGTGGAAAGGTTCCGCAGGCACCTGTATGGGAATCAGTGGCGCTCTGGGAATGGAGATGTTCGGTTTGCCTGCCATCTGACATGTATGACACTGTTTTACGTACTGTTTGACGTTATTTACCATACCTGGCCAGTAGTAGTCTTGACGAATTCCATGGTAAGTCTTGTTGAAGCCGTAGTGGGAGAGCGCTCCGTGGGCCAGGTTTAGAATAGTGGGCCGCAGGCTGGTAGGAATCACAAGTTGTTCGATGTTGGCCCAATCGTCCTCCTCCTTCAGTTTACTGGGTCTATATCTGCGGTAGAGCAAGTCGTTCTCTAGGAAGAACCCAGGAATACTGTCGGGTTGAGTCTCAGCCTGGAAAAACAATGGTGTTAAAGTAAGATCTTCCCTCTGCAACTTACGGAACTCCAACTTGGTCAGATGCGGGGGGAGTTTCTGAGGGTCTTGAGGGACAGCGGTAGCAGTAGAGTCAGCTGGCTGTGGACGTGCGGCTTGTGCACGGGTGGTCACGAGAACCGGAGGAGAAACTTCATCACTCTCTTGAACCTCTGCTGGAACATACTCTAGAATAGGGTTTATTGGCACAGAGTTACACACCTGGGGTTTGTCCATGACGATCAGGTTGGTCGGTTGCAGGTCTTCTGCCAAGTCGTTGCCTAGGAGAAGTTGCACTCCAGGCATGGGAAAAGGCTTTTCCCTGACGGCGACTTGGACTTCCCCGTTCACGTAGGGACAATCCAGGTGGACTCTGGCGAGAGGGTATGGAGTGGTAGCAGTGAGGTCAGTGATGAAGACAGTTTCTCCGGTGTAGGTGATGTTGGGCACAGCCGACTTCAAGATGATCGATTGAAGAGCCGCTGTGTCCCTCAAGATCTTCAATTTGAAACGTCCCTCCGGATTTGAACCGTTGGCAGAGACAGTTCCAGTATACAGGTGGTTACTGAAAAGAGAAAGATCATTAACATTAACACCAACATTCATCACAGGCTTACCGGACTTAGGAGGAGTTGGTTTGGGTTTTTGTTGGTCAGTGGTTCCCTTGTATTGAGACTTACCACACTTGTCTATGGTATGTCCATAGAGTCTACAATACTTGCAGTACAGTTGTGAACCAGCTTGATCGGGGCTCACTTTCTCGTAACTGTACCACGACTTCTTACTGGAGGATGGTTCGGGTGTCAGCCGGTGGATGAGGCTGTAAGTGTCAGCCGACTTAGCACACTTCAGGTAGTCGGTTTCTTCTTTATCTGCTAAGTAGAGGCGGACAGGAGGCGGCACACGTCTCAAGAATTCTTCAACAAGCATCAGGTTGACGAGTTCTGTAAAAGTAGAGACATGTGCTGCTTCCAGCCATTTCATGAAATACCTCCGTTTCGTGTTAGCAAACTCGAGGAAGGTAGTGGTACTTGCCTTCAGGTGGTCACGGAATTTCCTTCTATAACTTTCTGTGGAAAGTAGGTAGGCGTCTAACACTGCTTGTTTCAGAGTCTGGTAGTCATTCTCAGACGCCAGAGTACTGAGTGTGACTGCCGCTCTACCTGTAAGATGGACTCTGAGAAGTGTGGCCCATTGGTCGACAGGCCAACTGAGTTGATTAGCAAGGGTTTCAAAGGTGGTAAAGAACACATCAACTTCTGCTTCTACAAAGGATGGCATTAACTTACTTGCATGTGATATATTAAAACTGACGGGAAGATTGGCAGTAGCTTGCTGGCGTTGAGTGAAGTGTGAAGTTTCCAAGGCGATTTCGCGTTGACGACACTCTAGAGCCAGAGTCGCTTGTTGCTTGTCATGTTCGCGTTGTATTTCCAACTCGCGTTGTTTGGTTTCAAGCTGTACTC
Source organism: Procambarus clarkii (assembly GCF_040958095.1). Taxonomy (NCBI): domain Eukaryota; kingdom Metazoa; phylum Arthropoda; class Malacostraca; order Decapoda; family Cambaridae; genus Procambarus; species Procambarus clarkii. The sequence continues at coordinate 26,907,333 of NC_091198.1, forward strand.
GTTCACGTTCACGGAGTAATGCGACCTCACGTTCGTGTTCTTCTCTCCTCAAGGCAGCTTCGCGTTCTTGTTCTTCTCTCCTCAAAGTAGTTTCACGTTCTCTGAGGGTGATTTCTCGTTCTTGTTCTTCTCTCCTCAAAGTAGTTTCACGTTCTCTGAGGGTGATTTCTCGTTCTTGTTCTTCTCTCCTCAAAGTAGTTTCACGTTCTCTGAGGGTGATTTCTCGTTCTTGTTCTTCTCTCCTCAAAGTAGCTTCGCGTTCTTGTTCTTCCCTTCGTATGGCAGCTGCTTCTCTTTGCTGCTCACGTTCAATCTTGGCCAGTTCCAATTTGAGTTTCATCGTTGCCAAATCAGTTTTTTCTGCAATATAGTAAGTTTCATGAGTTTCAGAGTCTATCTTACCTTGCTCTAAATAGTAATCCAGCAACAGGTTGTGTAGGTCATTTTTGTTGGCTTGGTAGGGAACTTCTAGTTGATACTCATGTGCAAGAGTTTGTAATTCAGTCTTCTTGGCACGACTTAAAGTCCCTATTTCACCTGCTGGATTTGCACGGAAAGCTTGGAGACGAAACATGGTGAAATTAGCAAATAAAGGTACACGAATATTCAATAGTGAATGTCAGAAACAGGACAACGTGGCAACTGATACCTATCCTGTGAGATCTTTAACAATTAAAGTTAAGTAAAAGATGTTAAATGATTAAATTAAATCAAGGGCGCAGGAAATCTTGTACCCGGTACTCATGTAAGAGGATAAGGGCAAGAAAATCCTACTAACAAATGAAACAGAGTTTCGAAAACAAATGAAACAGTTAAATGCCTCAAAAGTAAAATTGGTAGTCCAAGGATGTAGGCATACCTTGCCAAGTCTCTATAGGACATAAAGCAAGTTTTTCCTACTGAATTTAATATGATACTTACAGAATTAGCGAACTTTTGTGCTCTGAAAAGTAAGCTAATTCCCTACCGTTGTATGTATCATCATCTCTGACTGA
>NC_091198.1:26913327-26949356 GCF_040958095.1 Procambarus clarkii
TGGTAAGCAAGTGGTATGGGACTACACGTGCACTGCCACACTGGCCAGTACCTACCTCCACTACAGCACACGTGAAAGCGGTGGTGCTGCTTCTTTCAGGGAATCGCAGAAAATTATTAAATACAGAGGTCTAGCACACTGCTACAGCTTTGTTCCGATCGGCTCGGAGACCCTCGGTTCGTGGGGAAAATGTGCATTGAAGTTCCTGAAGGAATTGGGGGACAAATTGATCAGCGCTACAAAAGACCAGAGAGCAAAAAGTTTCTTGTTCCAGCGCCTCAGTGTTGCGATTCAGAGGGGAAATGCCTGTTGCGTCTTGGGCACTAGTCCAACTTCAGAGGAATTCGAAGAAGTGTTTGACTTGCAACAATGATCTAACCCGTCTGTGACATTCATCAATGTTTCCCATTGTTGTGTTTTTCAAGAGATCCATAACTTTAAGCACCTTTTTGCATTATTATTTTTGTATCAACCCATGTATATCTTGTAACCATCAAATGCATAATAAAGCACAAAAAATAAAAAAGGAAGGGGGTGGTAGGAGAAAAGCACACAGAAACTGTATTGGAGGGGATCCAAACATTCCCTCTAATGCGTTATGCGTGGTTTCCTCCGAGGCTATGGGTCCCCCTTCTTCCAGCTAGAGGTGGTACTCTGTTTTTTCAAAAAAAAAAAAAAAAAAAAAAAAAATATATATATATATATATATATATATATATATATATATATATATATATATATATATATATATATATATATATATATATATCACCACTGGATCACCACTACATATATATATAATATAAAATATATATAAAAATATATTTTTATATATAAAAATATATATATATATATATATATATATATATATATATATATATATATATATATATATATATATATATATATATATATATATATATCACCACTGGATCACCACTACAATTTTGTCCCCATTGCTTCTGAGACGCTCGGCGCCTGGGGTAAAAGTGCTACCAGTTTTTTGAAGGAATTGGGTTCTAGGCTCATTGAAACAACAAGGGACCCGAGAGCTGCAAGCTTTCTTTTCCAGCGCCTCAGTGTGGCGATACAGAGGGGAAATGCGCACTGCATCCAGGGTTCCTGTCCGCCATCTGAGGAGCTGGAGGAACTCGACAACCTATGATAACCATCTTTGTAACCCATATGTAACTCCTTTTTTGTAACAAAGTTCAAATAAAGTAAATATATATGTGTACATACAAAAGAATGGGGGTGGTAGGAGAAGATAATATTAGTGTTCAGTGAGAGACCACAAGGTCTCCTCTGAATACTTTTTATTTTCTTCTCCGAGGCTATGGGTCCCCACATTGGCACCAGAGGTGGTACCCTCACAACCTATAATATATATATATATATATATATATATATATATATATATATATATATATATATATATATATATATATATGCGGAAAATCCACAGAGAAATATGAAATGAGGTGAACGTTTCGGCTTTGTTAAAGCCTTTGTCAACACCAGACTGAGTCAGTCTGGTGTTGACAAAGGCTTTAACAAAGCCGAAACGTTCACCTCATTTCATATTTCTCTGTGGATTTTCCGCATAAAATGATCAGTGTTTTGTGATCGTCAATTGCATATATATATATATATATATATATATATATATATATATATATATATATATATATATATATATATATATATATATATATATATATATATATATATATATATATATATATATATATTTCACCAATTCTTTGCCTGTGGTTGGGGGTCAAGAAGTGTAAAAAGTAGGAGGTCACAGTAACAAATGAGGGTGTGAATTTACCCGTAGTGTTTTTGTAAACAGAGTGGGTGGGGCACCTCTCTCCCTCCCCTCCCTTACCTTGCATTAGGAGTAGGGCCACATACTGCTACATAGGTCTGAGGAGTGTCACCACATTGCATATGGATGTGTGCAGGACCGAATGTTTTGAACCGCTCTCCTCCTGAAGGGTGACACGCAATTGCTGGGAATGACAGCAATACAGCGTACCATACTCACTCCTGTCACAGCTCACATCGCCACATAGCAGCAGTGGCACATAGGCCATGAGGCAGCCCACATACCGCGATGTAGGAGAACTGTACCGGTGTGTGGGGTCTTTGACGGCCCGTGCATGAGTGGACTGTGTTCGTGTTAAGGTGGTGTCATATGTCGCACCCTCCCCTCACTCCCCTCCCATGCAGGTGAAAGTTATCAATTCCCCACTTTACATTCCCCAGTCCTCCATAAATGAGTCAAAAAATTAGTAAACACATTATATATATATCGTTGTATTTATATGGAGCACGTGGCAGCCTGTGATCTTGTATGTCTTTCAGCAGTCAATAAGTAGTTTAAAAGCGTAAACTCTGTTAAATATAATTTGGCCAAGGAGGAAGCCTTTGGGGCCGGCGGTTCACCTCTTGGGAGTTTGACACATAACTGGACTAAATGATTCGATACCACTCACCATACCCAGCAGGTCCCCCCCCCCATACCCCCCTACACCTAGCACTCAAGTCTGTTTACATCTTTCCCTCCGAGGTTGAGGGGGGCTTACACGTGTGTCTCTATATTCCCAACAAATAATGACTATAGCCCGAGGTATAGATCTTTTAATTTCGCTTGGACTCTTAGTAATAGTCTCGTCGCATAACAGTCTTCAATTTTCTTCTATCTAATCAAATTACTGGCCCGGCATTTAAATAGCATTTAGCATCACTCAGTAAACTCAAAGTCAGTAGGTAAGCGTTTACTAAATGAGGGAAATTTTTTTTACATCTTAAAGGGTGTCTACCAGTCTTCAATTTTTTTTATATCATATCAATTCAGTGCCAGCATCAATCAGTAAACTCAGTCAAAGTCAGTAAGTAAGCGTTACTGAATGAGGGAAACATTTTTTTACATCTTAAAAGGTGTCTACCAGTCTTCAATTTTTTTTTCTTTCTATCAAATCAAATCAGTGGTTATCTTGAGATGATTTCGAGGCTTATAGTGTCCCCGCGGCCCGGTCCTCGACCAGGCCTCCACCCCCAGAAAGCAGCCTGTGACAGCTGACTAACACCCATGTACCTATTTTACTGCTAGGTAACAGGGGCATAGCGTGAAAGAAACTCTGCCCATTGTTTCATGCCGGCGCCTGGGATCGAACCCAGGACCACAGGATCACAAGTCCAGTGTGCTCTCCGCTCGGCCGACCGGCTCCCTGGTAGTAAGCTGGTCTTCAATATATGTTTGTTTGTTTTTAAAAAGTAGAGTTTACATTTTCAAGCTAACTTGGTAGACTAGTTTTAAGGTTCTACATACGTACATTCCAAGTCGAGGCAGATCACTTCAGCAAATGCGTAATTCATTATTTTAAAGTTTTTTTTGTTTGCCTGGATGCCTAGGTTAAAGACTCCATTCTCTCTCTCTCCACATAGGCAACCTTTATTCCCCACATACAAATTTCTCTCTATGCGTGTCTACTCAATCTTATACTCAATCGTGACTACATATATTAATCAACTTTCAAATTCTTTACAACTTCAGTTCAGTTTCTTTTCAATATCACAGCTTTTTGTTGTTTTTCCCCTGTCAGTATCTAATTCAAGACCTCGTATTATCAGTGTCATTACCGTTTGTCAACAAACAATTTTGAAAGAACAAACAGAAAGATTAGACACCTGCTGGAGCGAGCACTAATGGGGATATGAGAGAAGGGTGGTGCTGAGTGACAAACTCAACGATAAGGAGACACGACCGAGCTCTAAAGAAGGCTTGACCCTAACGAGACAGAATGACGGACAGACAACGCTGACGCCCCATAAATATGCTTCACATTTTCAAAAATGTTATTTGGTCATCAGACAGAAAGTTGATTTCCACGTTACGTTACGTAACTATATAATGTGTTACAAGAACTAAACAGGCGTGCAATAATATTTGTTTGGTGTTTGGATGTAATAGAGCTAGGGCTAAACATGCTTCACATTTTCAATAATGTTATTTGGTCATCAGACAGAAAGTTGATTTCCACGTTACATTACTAAGTGTAGGAGGGAGAGGTATGCCAGAGCAGGTATGGTGTGGGATATTGTGGTCATTAACCCAGTCACGCGACAGATAGACATCAAGAGGTGCACCGCTCGAATGCTCGCTCCCCCGCAGTCATGTGGTAGTGGTCTTCATGTCTATTTGATTTGACAGAAGAAAAATTGAAGACTGGAAGTCTCCTTTTTTAAGAAGTAAAAACTTTAAACTATAAAAATGTTTGGCTGACTGACTGACTGCTTTTCTGGTCAGGTCTGCAGGTCTGCAAGAAATATTAGAATTGTAGGTAGCCAACGTGTCTCCTCAGCTCTTTAATCTTCTGCAAAGCTTTTCCTCCAATCTCAACCCTATTAGTTCATGTTCTTGTGTTTCACCTTTTGTTTTAAATTGAAATGAATATGAAATGTGAAAAAAATCTTACATTATGCTATATTATCAGTGCTTGAATAAAAATATTAAGAGTGCTGTACATTCTGTGTCATTGTGTTGCTATGATATTAAAAGTCTATGTTTTCGCTGGGCTTATGTTGCGCGCAATCACCTTGCTAAGGCGGGTCACTGTCACTCAGTGCTAATGGCATAGGGTCAACCTGATGGAACTGTAGATCCTATGTCCTAGCAAATTGAAGCCGGGTATTTCACTAATGGCTCAGCACGAGAGAGAAGCGGTCTATCCATATAGCATATTAGAGTCTTCAGTCCACTGTTGCTGTTTGACTGATTGACCGATTGCCTTTACTGAGTTACTGAGTGATGGTAGAAGCCAGGAGAAATGTAGACAGACTACAGGGTTAAGGAAATGACGTGTGATGGACGAGAGGGCATGTGTCGTCAGATGTGAGGGTAGGTTAGCTGAGATGAGAGCAGGCCTGCGTCGACCACAGCTGGGAGTTAAACACCGTCGGGGGTTGACAGAGAGAGGCAGACAGGCAGCACTATTGCCTTTGTGAGTTACAAGGACTGCACAGTAATATTTGGTGTTAGTGTTGGATGTAGAGGCGACGGAGATTGAGTAGACACGCATACAGATAAATTTGTATGTGGGGAATAAAGGTTGCCTATGGGGAAAGAGAGAGAATGAGGTCTTTAACCTAGGCATCCAGGCAAAAAAAAAAAAAAAACTTTAAAATAATGAATGACGCATTTGCTGAAGTGATCTGCCTCGACTTGGAATGTATGTATGTAGAACCTTAAAACTAGTCTACCTAGTTAGCTTGAAAGTGTAAACTCTACTTTTTAAAAACAAACAAAAAAATATTGAAGACCATCTTACTACCACTAATTTGATTTGATAGAAAGAAAAAAATTGAAGACTGGTAGACACCTTTTAAGATGTAAAAAAATGTTTCCCTCATTCAGTAAACACTTACTTTCTGATTTTGACAGAGTTTACTGGGTTATGCTAAATGCTATTGAAATGCGGGGCAGTAATTTGATTAGATAGAAGAAAATTGAAGACTGCTATGCGATGAGGCTCATTACTCAGAGTCCATGCAAAATTAAAAGATCTATACCTCGGGCTATAGTCACTATTTGTTGGGAATATAGAGACACATGTAAGCCCCCCTCAACCTCGGAGGGAAAGATGTAAACAGACTCGAGTGCTAGGTGTAGGGGGGTGGGGATGGAGGACCTGCTGGGTATGGTGTGGTATCGAATCATTTAGTCCAGTTATGTGTCAAACTCCCAAGAGGTGAGCCGCCTCCCCTGAAGGCTTCCTCCTCAGCCAAATTATATACATAAGGGTTTACGCCCTTTAACTACTTACTGACTGCTGAAAGACATACAAGATCACAGGCTGCCACATGCTCCATATGAATACAGCGATATATATATATAATGTGTTTTCTATTTTTTTGCCTCATTTATGGAGAACCGGGGAATGTGAAGTGGGGAATTGATAACTGTCACCTGCATGGGAGGGGAGTGAGGGGAGGGTGCGACATATGACACCACCTTAACGTGAACACAGTCCACTCATGCACGGGCCGTCAAAGACCCCACACACCGGTACAGTTCTCCTACATCGCGGTATGTGGGCTGCCTCATGGCCTACGTGCCGCTGCTGCTATGTGGCGGTGTGAGCTGTGACAGGAGTGAGTATGTGTTACGGCCCTGCTGGGGCGTAACCGGGTTCTTTTCTTGTGTTAGTAGAATTTGGGAATCCGGCCCCAAGTTAGTAGAGGCTTTCAAGGGATGTGTTCCATAATGCAAGTTAAATTAAAGGGGGAGGGATACAAATGCTCTAATTTATATATATTATTTCACCACCACCATAAATAAATAACAATCAGTCACACGGGGTTATAAATACACTCTAATGTACAGAATTGTCTTCCTCTGAAGACACAGGATGCTCCACGGTGCTCACGATGAGTAGCCCTGGTTCTCTTCTTCGGCCCACGATGAATCCTCTTGGATTCTCTCGGCGAATCTACCCTGGCCACAGGCCAGCCAAATCACAGTCCCACTGGGTGCTCCGTCGTGGAGGCCTTCAACCACAATCCAGCCTGTAGCTGGCAGGTACCGATCAGCTCCGCTGTGTAGGCCACTCCACGACCAATACTAGGGTTGCGAGCCCTAGGCAGGAGCCTCGTGTGATTCCGCTGATCACTCTCCTCTCTCAACACCCCAGTGGCTAGTCTCTTCCACCAGCCAGCCCCGGATAAGGCGATTCCTGATACTGCCACGTCACAGGCAGGCTAACACTCTCAGCAGTGTTCGTCCGGGGGTGACTCACAGCTTCTTCAGCAAACTTGTGGAGAGACCTTGGCTGCCTTGGGTAGACTGATCCATCATCCAATACAGCAGTCCCAGGTCGGCTCTGTAATCAGACACGCCATTAGTACTAGGGACGCTCTAGGGCACCTCACTTACAGGCTTAGACACAAACGTCCACCTATCCACTCCATAGATGGCGTTGCTGTCTAAGCGCCACCTCACCAGAGGTCAGCAGCGGCTACGTTACGAGCTGATTAAGACGGGAAACCAGCCCCTGTGGCCGGTATATCCCGTCCTCATTAAATGGCGTTGTCCATGTTGTGGGGTTTTCGGCTGGCGATTCACAGATGGCGCTGATTTCATGGCTCCGTGCTCTGACGCTGGATTCGGGTCCGTAGCAGTATGGTATGCCGTTTTGCTGTCAATCCCAGCAGTTGAGTCTCACCCTTCAATAGGAGAGCGGTTCAAAACACTCACTACTGCACACATCCTTGTGCCATGTGGTGACACTCCTCAGGTCTATGTGGCGGTATGTGGCCCTATGTCTTAAGCAAGGTAAGGGAAGGGAGGGAGAGGGATGCCCCACCCACTCTGTTTACAAAAACACTACGGGTAAATTCACACTCTCATTTGTTACTATGACCTCCTACCGTGTACACCTCTCGACTCTGACATGAAGATATTGGAGACCCCCACCACAGGCAAAGAATTAGTAAAATACATATACACTTCTCTACATAAAACAGAGACCTGTGCTATCAGTCAAAGCTACCGCCCACTCCCCACCCTTCCCCTCTCCCCTTAACCTCCTTTATGTGCCTTACCCCTAACCACCCATCTAAAAAGCTCCCTGGAAACACAAACCGAAACTGTCTCTATTTTCCGCTTGTTACAACTTGTAATAAAGTTGTTACATCTTGGCTTAACGTGTTTATGACGTATTAGAACGTTGTAACAACTTGCTATATTGGTTGTTATAACTGGTTAGGAGATGTTAAAGCCTGTTCGAACGTTGTACCAACGTCGTAGTTTCGGTGTGTGTTTGTCCTACCATGTCTGGGGTAGGGGCCCCCCCCCTCAACATATCCTACATACTGTTATATAACTATACATCTACATGCGATTAACTCTACGGCACATACTCATACATATTCATCTACTACTATTACTCACCAGTTCAAACCACACCTGTTCCTATACTTACACTTTACCCTACATGACCCAAAACGTCCCACATGCCGCTATCCCAATCCAACACAATTCTACCGGGTGACTAGTGCCGCGCGGCCGGACGGCACGCGCACCCACCCCGGGGAACCCCCAGATCTCTTTGTAACTAGACACCTGCGCACCACCTGAGCACGCGGGCCTAACTTCCTCACCTGCTCAGGTGCGCGCATGGTTCTAGTCACATATTTCACTACTATCCCACTCCCTAATGGTCCTACCAATCACCTCCCACTCACTACTGGTATTATTAAGCACATCCCACTACACGACTGGTCTTACCACGCACCTCCCACTACACGACTCTACCACCCATTAGCCTCGAACACGATCAAGACGTTACCTCACTTCCTGACAATGTCTACGTTCCTGTCAATTCTCTCATCCTTCAATGATGCAATTCTCCTGCAAATGCTTGCTTTACTGTTCTATCAGTTGGTTTATGAGTTCCTTCAACACTCTTACTGGCCATGTCAATAAAATATATTTTTTTATTAAATTCAAACAGAAATGCTTAATAAGACCAGTTCATGTGGAATGTTGGTGAGGCAGACTTTGGTCAGACGTGCGCCAAGACCTTGAGACTTACTCCAACAAGTTTGGACTTGTCAACAATGAAGATTCCTGCCATGTCGAAGCCTGGGAAGTGGTCCATGAGTGTGATGAGTCGTCCCAGCTGCCAGGGAGAGACACTCATCTTAGTTCCTTACACTGGTTCCTTCTGCTCGTGCTCAAGGGCTCTCCTCATTACTGGTAAACACTGATTGGCTTAATTAATTTATACCATAATTTTGATTACAAAGCCAAATTTTCTGAAATTCAAGTTGTTAAATTTTAATTATTTTTTTGACATAATGGAACTGTTAGAACCCTCCTACTGACAAAAGTTTCAGCTCCGTTAGACGTATATTAGATATAATAAAATCAACAATTTTCAACGATAAAAATGATAGTTTTGTAATTCAAAATCGAAAACTAGTTTGCATAAAATGTACAGCTTTTGTACAATGTACAACTATCATAATAGCATTTAATCTTGAATTCACATTGTAGTTTATATTCAATATTTTTCTTGTTGAGCTATAAACAAGCATTTATGTGAATCCCAGGAATTTTACACCAGATTTATGCACCTGAAAATGTATAATTAAAAAAAAAGAAAATGTATTATAAAATGCATAAGATTTCTGCTTTAAATTTTAAAACTTTAAATGTCTGTTGTAGAACTATATCCTGTGCACATATTCTATTGGACTCATAAGAATTGCTGGGAAATTAAGCTTGGAGTTAGAGATTGTAGTTGTAAAAAAAACTACTTTCCGAAAGTTAATGTCAAATATTCAGGTAATATTTCGGTACGCTACAAATTTACTTGTTTCCTTCAAAATGGTGGTACTTATTGTTGGAGATATGTATTCCTTCATCTCAAATTTTCACTTAAATATCTCTTGTAAGAACTGAGGAAAAAAATATTTATCCTACAAAATTTTTTTATTTAAGTAAATTTCAATTGTATTTAGACATAAATTCGCAAATGTCATTGCATTTGTTTTGTACCCGAATGACATTATTAACACTGATATACCATTTATTGCCTTGTATTTAGTCTTGCAATTTTATTGCAATATAATTACAACTCCCTTGAATCTTATTGTTTTATAACAATATTCTTCGCTTACAAGGTGTGAATATTTATAATTCATTCCAAAATACATTTGTAATTTCAAAAAACTATCGTATATATCGTAGTAATAATTAGGCACCCAGAGAGAAGGGACCAAAGAGAGCAAACAAGGAGTGTCATAATTTTACTTTCATCCTTAAAAAAACAAGAGTAACGCCAGTTCATAAAGGAGGCGAGATAGCTGACATAAACAATTACTGACCAATTTCCAATCAACGTATACTATCAAAAGTATTTTTAAAAATAATATTTACAAACTTATATTTCTACCTTGTAAAATTCAACATATTAAGTCCCTGTCAGTTTGGCTTCTGTTCCCAAAAGAGTACCAATGATGCCATTATTAATCTGCTTGATATAATCTACTCAGGCTTTGACAAAAATTAGTTCCCAAATGACCACTTCAGTGACCTAAGAAAGGCCTTTGATACTGCAAACCGTAACTACCACTTACTTTAAACTCCACCATTATGGAATCCTAGGCCTTGCCCTGAAGTATATTCGAGCCAATCTGTTTTTGACAAACACCAATATGTAGCCAACAATGACATAACCTCGCCCACGCTACCATTAACAGTAGGGGTACTACAATGCAGGATCCTAGGACCTCTCCTATTTCTTATATACATCAATGATTTGCCAAATGTTTCTAACATTCTTAAACCTATACCATTTGCTGACAATACTACCTTCATCTCTTCAGAGCCCAACCCCCACATTCTAAATAATATTTTAAATAACAAATGAAAAAAAATCCACTAATGGATATTAATCAGTAAACTCACTAAACAGAGAAAATACCTACTACATTTTATTTGGAAGTAAATCACCAAATCAAATGTAACTTCAGAAACACAATGTTAACATTACCAATAATAATGAGGGAAAGATTCTTGGACTATAAATAAATATAATATATAAACAGAATATATATATATATATATATATATATATATATATATATATATATATATATATATATATATATATATATATATATATATATATATATATATATATATATATATATATATATATATATATATATATATATATTGTGACGGAGTTCCCCCCTTATAATTCTCCCACGCCTGCAGTAAGAGTCATGTCTACTTTTCCCAAGCGTTCTCTACGTTGCAGGCTACAATTTGATATATGGGAGAGAGTGAAGTGTTCTCGGAGAGCCGAGAAATTTGTGAAATAGTAATATTTTGGCCTGTGGTATAGGCCCTTTAGGGAGCCAAGATGGCGCTTGCCTCCCTGATCTCCCGCCAAAACCGTGTGACGTCAGTGGCACCGGATTGGTCACCGACAGCAGTGTGGCACCGGGAGCCAATGAAAACCTCCCGTGGCAAAAGTGACGTCACGAAGGAAGGGGGTCCGGCCCGCGAGCCAGGTACTGTGCAAGAAGCAGTGAAGCCGTGCAGTGACGTATGTGACGTCTGTGGCAGTTCGCCAGTTCGTGACAGCGTAGTGGCTGACAGAGCCACTGGGTAGCTGAGGAAGGAGAGGACTATTTGGGGAAACCGGACGACTGTAGCTGAGACGTAGGCGACAGCCGTTGATGGGAGAAGACGACGGCCAGGAGACCGACTCCAACCTTTCAAGAAGTCAAGAAGGAGGACGGACCTGCAGTGAAGAGGGCACGGAGACGACGCGCTAAACGGTGGGACGACGAGAGGCTCTGGTAGGACACGACGACGTGTGTGTGGGGGGCGTTCCCGACACGAGGACCAGGAGCTGCATCTCGACTCTCATCGGAGGATAGGGTGAAGTAGGTGTTTCTAGTTCCCTCCCCATTCCCCTTTAGTTAGCTATGTTATTCGGATATATTATCTAGCCTGAGGATTTTATATGTTGTGAGCAAGTCTCACCCATGTCACGGTAAAGCATCAGTGTGCTAGGCAGTACTATCAAGAGTACTTGTAATATTCACGTTGATTATTGGTGTGTACAGGCACCAGGAACAAGTGATAAATTTACTGTGTTGTGTATGTCTTTCTATAGATTTTGATATGAACATATAGTGGTAAATTATATATAATATTATGCCAGTATTTGGAAGTTAGGCTGTGTGCCCAGAAACTATTTATTTTCCGTGTATTGATATTTGATGTATCTACATTATATATGCTATGTTCATGCAGTGATTAGTCATTTGTGAGTACAGTGAATTATTGCGTTATCGCCCGCGAGAGAAAGTACTGAAAACTCCAGTGTTAATAGTTCATAATATATTGTTGAGTGAAGAACAATGTAAAGCCATTACAGTGAGTCATTGTAGCATTGATTGTAGAAAAGACTGTTTGAGCCTGAGTACAGTGTAACTAAGTGATACGTGCTATTGTGCCAATAACGAGTGTGCTAGTTTATAGTAATATTGGAGAACTTAAAGAAACGGCGTGCGTGAATCTAGGAAACAAGCAAACGCTTTCGCGCGCGGAGGCCAGGCGATCAGCTGTTCTTGACATTTGACAAGGAGGGAAGGTGTTGCCACTTAGTGGTCGCGTACTAACCGTGGGAATTACCGGCCGCGTCAGGATCAGTTGATTTATTTGTTATTGTTTGGCCTTGTGACATCTTACATACATTTTAAGTAAAATAAAAAATTACCATTGTGTTTTTATCATCTCCTCCATTGATCTTGTGGCTATATTATACTGAAAGCATAGAGTGATAACAGTAAGTACCTGCCTGGATTCATGATATATTGAGTGTGACCTTGCCAATGCTACCATTGACTCCACCAGTCCACTGATGGTGTTACTGGCCACCTAAAACACCAGTTGGCGACCTTGTGGTTAACCGTAGAGCCCGATTGTTGGGGAGGGCACACGACAGTCAAGTGAACGAGTCGTGTTCTCACTCTTTCTTAATCAGAGGCCGTTAAGATTGACTGGGAGACTCTCCTGGCGTGCAGTGGCGCCGTGAGGATCGAGTGAAGACCCGCAGGGCTACGGTGAGTGACCTTGAGCATAACTATTGCTCACCCCAGAGTAAGGATAGAGAAGGTGAAACCCCAACAATATATATATAGACAGAATATAAATAGAAGAGACTAAACTTCAGCACCTACACAGAACACATAGTCAAAAGTACCATTCTATCAAACAATTTACCATTTCGACCTGAAACAAAGAGTTTCAAAAACTGTTAGTAAACGTTCTGAAATCAGATATTATGTTTCTGGATAGTACCTGGATGGGGTTCTGGGAGTTTTACTCCTCAAGCTCGGCCCTGGCCCAGGCTTGATTTAAATAAATAAATAATAATAAATGTTTATTCAGGTAAAGTACATACATACATACATACAAGAGGTTTCACAAAAATTGATAGATTTATAGATAGAGCTAGTATATACAATGCCTAAAGCCACTATTACACATAGCGTTTCGGGCAGGAAACCCGACAGTGACAGCTACAACTTGTGACTTGTGACAGCAACCCGACAGTGACAGCTACAACTTGTGACTTGTGACAGCTACACCTATACTAACTCTCAACTCCTTTTACCAGTCAGCCTGACAGACATTATATCCATTATTCACTCGTCTAAAACCAAATCTGGGAACATTAGTGAAATATCATCTATGATATATAAGAGTGCTGCCCCCTGCTCTTGCACTACCCATAGCTCTGTTTTTTTCACAAATCTCTAGTGTCACTCCACTAGAGATTTTTAGTGGAGTGAAATCCCCACTTTACCTCACCACTCTGCTCTCTCATTATACTACTCGCAAATCTATCCCTATCTTACATACGGTATCTGTGCTTGGGGTTCAGCGACTGCAGCTTATCTCTGCCCATCATCACCATGCAAACTCTACTGTCAGAACTATAACAAACTTTGTTTTCAGGCAACATTCATCCCATCTGTTTAAGTCACTAAAAATGCTAAACATATACTTAATCCTCACATCCTCTTGTGCCATATACATGAACAAAACATTGTTCCTAAATGCTAATCCTGACTTGAACCTCTTCCTTAGAAGATGTAATACAACGCTTGAGCACCACACCAGAAATAACTATATCTTTGACATTACCAGAGTCAAACTAAATCTGTGCAAAGACTCCATGCAAATAAAAGGATCAAGTCTATTAAACTTACTTCCTAAGGAATTAATCAAAATTCCAACCTATGCCTTATTCAAAAGTAAAACCAAAAAGGGCCTAATTTCATCCTCATAGTTTCCTGCCTTGTGCTTCAAACTCGCACTGTATCTTGTGCTACCCACTTCCCCAACATTAGTAATTAAGACATATATCTTCACCAGTGTAATCACCTCTATAAATTTACATAGTAGTTATTACGTTGAACTAAAATTTTGCTACAATATTACTCTTCATCTTACCTTATCTGTTAGATTAAGGACCTGCCCGAAACGTTATGCTGTTAGTGGCTTTGCAAGAATGTAGGAGCACCAGTGTTATGTACTCTCACAAACCCAATGTACCTTCTTGTATATAAATTAATAAATACACAATAAATATATAATAAAGATAAGGATAGATTAGCGAGTAGAATAGTAAAAGGAGTGCAGAGTGGGAACCTAATATCTGATTTTAGAAAGTATATCGACAGTTTTTGAGAAGTTTTTTGGGAATGTTGTATGAGGGTGCTGAAGTTTAGTCCCTTGTCTATGTAAAGACCAATGAACGTATCATTTTTATTGGTGATGTTAAGAGTTAATGTAAGAGTTGGATCTCTCAGACCACAACTGTATGGCTTGCATAAGTGCTTCCAACATCTAAATTCGTTATTTGACAGAAATACAAAGTGTCAAGCTGAATGTCATTGGACGCTTTTGCACACGAGGAGTCCAAAAAGAGCCTCAGTTTTGACCTGGGTCATCTGGATCTGTTGCAATGGAGTCGCAACAGCTCCATGACCCGACCAGAGGTACCAGTACCCAGGGGGTACCCAGATGGCTACAGTGTAGTGGGAAGGGGGGGGGGGGGTAAGAGAGAGGCCTCACCTCACAAGGACCGTTTGTTTTGTGACCACAAGGCCTCCACCCATCCCCCTCTGAGACAGTATGGCCTTCTAGCGGGACACTGTGGAACTAGCCACGTGGTATGACGTCACGTGGTATCCACGTGCCGCTGTCAATCAGAGGAGTTCATAATAAAGCGTGGGACTGTGATTGGGCAACAGGTGAAGACGTCACGGAATCCTGGAGGACGCTCAAGGTCCCCAGGACACGCATTCGGACTCCAGATCCTGTGGTGGAAACCACGCTAGCCAGGATCTCTGGGCAAGAAAGTCTCACCTAAGTCTGGATGCACAGTATTCTTTGAGACCAAGAACCAAGCCAGATCCGAATCACTGCTAACTTTCGCAGTGCAATTGTATTATACATCATACTGTAAGTGTAATTACGACGCCAGCAACGGTTCGAGGACAAGCCTTAGACCACCGGTGGTGTATGTAAAATACTAGCAGTGTGAAATATATATAGAAGAGATACACGTGTGATTTCAGAGAAACAGAGCTTGAGGTGAAATCTCGAGTAACCAACTAAGGGGGAATAATGTACTCTCGTTGCATATCTTGATTCACAGTGGAAAGACTGTGGACTGTCACGTGGAGTCTCAGAGGAAGTGATTGTCAGTCAAGCAGTGAAGCATCTTTGGGGACAATTGACTGGGAAAGGTCCCAAAAAGCAGTGTGAAAAGCTTTGACGACAGTGAACGAGTGGTGGTTCACAATATCGGGGGTCAAGAGGAGGCGAGAAGGCATCCCTCGCACAGGTGTGTATGTGTACGTGCGTGTGAATACTGTGTATGTCTACGTGCATGCACATATTATGTATGTGTACGTGCATGCACATATTATGTATGTGTACGTGCGTGCGTATACAGCCGCACAGACCGAAGTGGGGCTCATCTCTGTCACGAAGTGGGGTTTATTGTTCCATCATTCTAAAGACTGTTGAGTGAGGGTGGTAATTTACACTACAGCCATTGATGGTCGTATCAAGGTGAGACAGCTTCTCACATGATGTAACCAAGTTACTCGTGGATTTACCTTGTTATTTGGAAAGCTGGAGGTTCGTTTGATCCATCATTGTGGTGGATTCAGTGTTGGGCTCCCTGGCTTATATCTGCAGTCTTACTGGACGTTGGGAGTATTAATGAAGTGATGGAATGTGTGTGAATTTTCCTTATTGCTCTCTTGATTTTCGTTAAGAAATGAGATTTGAACATTAATACAAATGTCCTCAGTCAGACACGACTGCACCAGAGCAGCTTGTACTTTAAGACTGAATGCAGATAGGCGAGAGCAACTGCCAGGTTCCCAAAATGGGAGTTCTAATTTACTAGGTCGTTGAGTTCCTCAAATGCCAAGTGCACTATTAAGGGTAACTCACGAGTTCTCACCAAATGTAATATGATGTGTGCGGCTATGAATCAGGTTTGAATCCAGAAGCCTGCCATCATTAAAGAATGCAAGAACAGTTTTAACATGTTGCAGAATATTTGTGGGGCAATAGTCTTGGAAAGGTAATGATATAAAGACAGTTCTCTTTTCAACAATAACCATTTATTCATAAATAACTAAATCTAATACAAGACAACAATCTTAACGTTGCGTTATTGTCCGTAACTGACACGTTAAAGACAGCTGCTTAACAGCCAAGTGTAGCATAAACTTATGTCTATGCCACTTTCAAGTGGCATGGACCTCATTAGTTCCCTTGATAAGTTTGTCAATTCTAACTCTAGTGCTCTTTCGGACTTATCTGCCTTTAGGAGGGCCCTTATCCCCGTTCTTGACAGCTATTTTTCTTCTAAATATCACCACCTTCCTCGTCACTTCCATCTTGCCCTTGCCTCCCTGAAATCTAACAACTCTATTCTTAATCTTCCTTCCGACAGAGGCAATTCTGTGGTTGTCCTTGACCGTGAGGACTACCTCCCGAAAGCAGATGTCTTGCTCTCTGACTCCCGCACATATGCTCCCCTGACTTCTAACCCTTTGGAACGCCTTAAAACTTCCTTCAATCGCAAACTAAGCCAGCTTTCTGGTCTTTGTCGTTCTGGCTTCCATCTTATTAAACGGTTCCATGTCATCTTCCCCTCTCCTTATTTTTATGGTCTACCTGAGATTCATAAACCTGGAGTTCCTCTTTGTCCAATCATTTCCTCAAGGGTCGGTGTTATGATCTCAGCCTACAGGAGAAACGAGTCTCCCTCCTTGAGAGTTATTCAGCAAGCCTGACCTGATTAGGTCTAGCAAATATTGAGGTGATAACCCATATGGAAAATAGTTGGTAGGATTTAAATAACAATTTAAGATTATGGGCAGTGTAGAAGAAAACAGATAAATGACTAGTTAGGAGATGTGGACATTTTGCTGGAGGCGTGAGGCTCGCTTCTGGAGAGGCTTTGACCTCACTTGAGGCCAGACATCGCAGGGGGAAAGCCGCGCTCCGTTGAGCTCCCGTCAGAAGGGAACCCCTGGTGATATATCTCGAAGAGAAGAGAAGTGTGCAGACGTACCAGCTGTGGAATCGAGCTGGGGACGTGTGGTCTCAAGTCGTGGGCGATAATTAGTGAATATTAAGCCGCCCAGAGACATTATCGTGGGCCGTGGCAGCGCCCTGACCAAGCTCCGTCAGAGGGAGGAGCGCCCTCGACGAGACGATCTGTGGTTTGTCTTTGGGGAAGAAGTTGTTGAGAACTTCGAAGCCAGCCCAGATGAAGTAATTGATGAGACTCCAAGGTGATGGAGCAGAGGACCTTGAGCTGTGAGGAGAAGCAGTGAAGAGGAGTGTCACGTGCTTCTGTAGAGGAGGTGAAGCACCATAGTTGCTCGAGGGAACTTCATGGTGTAGCAGCCAAGAGAGCTATGGAGGACCCTAGCAGAAGGGTGAAGCACTGTAGTTGCTCAAGGAGAACCTCATGGTAGCAGCCTGGAGGAGCTGCAGAGGATCCTGGTAGTTAAACCCGGAAGAACCTGAAGATATCAGGGTAGTGAACTTCCAGATGTGGAAGGGGAGTTCTAAATGATTACTTGTAGGGAGGTGATAGAGTGTTTGTCATTAGCGTGCAAGACGCAGTGAGAGGTGAGTGATTGTTGGCATTCTTATGTCAAGGAGTGTTTTACACTGAAGTCTAGAGTTACAGTCGTAGGCTGGATTACCTACTGATGTATGTGTTCGAGGACTGATAGAGTGATCGATTGATCATTGTTGTGTATCAAGGAACGTTTATAATGATATATGTTATTGCATTCAAATGCTGATTTTCTTTGTACACATTTATAGATACATATATATATTCTCTTGCTGATAGTGCAACAGTGTATGTAGACTTGATCTACTTGAGGAGGTTGATAGTATCAGGTGGTGAACCAGGAGATAGGACACCACTTGATAAGCTGATGATAGAGTTCTGATGATGTTGGAGTGCAACCTGATTGTAATATTATAGAGTATAGGATTCATTATTATTATATGTGTGTATGTATCGTGTATGTGCTTTGTCCAGTAAATGTATCCCAATTTGCCGGTGTTTGCCCTTGTCCTAGTGAGGCTTCCCAGGAGGTAGTAAAGAAGGAGAGAGAGAGAGAAAGAACCAAGAACCACTGCTCTGGACAGGGTAGAAGGTAATACTAGTAAGTCAAAGGGGGATTGAGGAGATCATATCTCATAAGGAGAGAGTGGGGAGTCACAGCGGCTCGAGTGGGTGTGTGCACGTGACAACGAGGCTAAGTGTGGGAGCCGCATCCCCTAAATGTGTGACGTTGAGCCCCTCTCCAAGAGCCAGAAGCGCCTAGTGTGATATCCTAGCGAGGTATAAGCACTCTACCGAGTTGAGGGTTGGGTTGTCTGCAAAGGAGGAACAACGACGACAACACCACCAACCCACGACTATAATAGTCGGCTATCCTCTTGCCTCCTGGCTAGCTAAAACTTTGAGGGCCATACCTTGGTACTTTTTCTCCTGCCCACCTTCGTCACTCTCAGGACTTCATAGAAAGACTGCGCTTGCAGCCCTCCTGTAAGATGCTTAGTCTTGATGTCGTCTCTCTGTTTACTAATGTTCCCTTTGATGACGTTCTCTCTTTCCTCAGACAGAAGGAAGGCGACTGAGGGCCTTCTTCCACTCCAGTTTCCCGCTGACGTTTTCCTCGACCTCATTAGACTCTGTGTTGACTCTTAGAGAACTTATTCTCTTTTAATGGTAAACACTACTCTCAAACTTTCGGTGTCACTATGGGTTCCCCTCTCTCCCCCGTTCTTGCCAATCTCTACAGGGAATACTTCAAAACTGTTCTTCTTCCTTCTATTGATACTCGTCCCTCTCTCTAGCTTCGCTATGCTGATGACATTTTTGCTTTATGGACTTATGACCTTAGCCTTTTCCAGCCTTTCCTCTCTCTTAACAATCTGGCTCCTTCCATCCTTTTCAAAACTGAATGGGAATCTAATTCCCTCCTTCCTTTTCTTGACGTCGTTCACGCTCATAGCTCTGTGTCTGGGTTCTCATTCTCTGTCTACCGCAAACCCCATGCATAGTGGCGTGTACATTCACTTCTTTTCCTACCATCCCCCTTCTGTTAAGAAAAGTGCAGTCGTCTCTCTCTTCCTCCGCGCTCTACGCATCAGCGACCCTCAGTTTCTTGATTCTAAAATTTCCTCTATTTACAAATCTTTCTCTTGCCTTGGTTACCCTTTCCATTTTATCAACTGTGCCTATTCTCAAGCTAAACGAAATTTTCTTCATCCTAAACCTACTTTCAACAATTGTAGCACTGTGCTCTGCCTTCCCTTCATATCTGAACTCAAAACTTTTACTAATACCTTTCGTCCTCTTGACATAAAGCTCGCCTTTCAACAAATTAACATCCTTCATAGTAATCTAGTTCACACTGCTCCTCCTGCTTCTAATGCTGCTGGTGTCAACTCTATATCCTGTTCGTCTAGTCCTCTCCAATACTTTGGTGAAAGTAAGTAAGTAATTATCAAAAGAAGGCTCCAAACCGGGAATGCTATGTAGCACCATCAAATGTGTGGAATAATCAGAGGGCGCTAAATATCACCAAGGATGCCAATACGAGAACAAAAACGCATAAGGCGAACGATATCAAAAGCATCCGAGTCACCAAGAATTCTATTGAGGGACAGGTGACCGCGAGGGGCGGCCGGAAAGCAAGACACATGTTCATCCTGGAAGTCAGGACATTCAAGAAGGATATGCACGACCGTATGAGGGACAATGCAATTAGGACAATAAGGAACAGGGCGACGCTCCATCAAGTGACCATGGGTTAAGCGAGTATGGCCAATACACAACCTCGCCAGAGCCGTTTCCCATCGCCGGTTATGGTGGTAGGAGTACGGCCACGAGGAAACACAACATTTAAGAGTACCTAGTTTGTTACCAGTAACAGACGACCAAGAAGCCTGCCAACAGGTAAGGATGGAGGAATGGATAACCGGGTAAAAGTCGGAATATGGAATACCTTTACGAGAGATGGGACAAGAGCGGACAGCTTCCTTGGAGGCAGCATTCGCACGCTCATTTAAAGAGACACCAATATGGCTGGGAACCCAACAAAACTCAACCGACTTAAATTTATTGTGAACAAGAAACAGCCAATGCTGGATCTCGACAACTACTGGATGAACCGGATTAAAGGACCCGAGAGCCATGAGGGCACTACGAGAGTCAACAACAACTACAAAGGAAGACTGACAACGAGAAAGCAGGAGACGAAGAGCATAGAGAATAGCATAAAGCTCCGCTGTGAAGATGCTAGTCTCCGGAGGTAAGCAACACATATAAGTGCGATCAGGAAAAACAACAGAGTAGCCAATACCGTCCGCAAACTTAGACCCATCGGTGAAGACAAACGGAGCGGGAGTGAGAAGAAAAGTGCTCAAGGAAAAGGCGTTTTAGAACCTTAGGAGGGGTAAAAGCTTTAGTGATGCGGATCAAGGATGTACAAAACTGCGGAAGGGGAACTCTCCACGGGGGCAAAGAAGGAACAACACAAGGAGAAATATTAGAAATACGAACGGATACTTTGTTGAAACTGGCCGTACACTTAATGACAAACTTAAAGAACACAAACGAAGCGTTAAGTCTGCAGACACAAACAATGCTCTGTTCTGTCATGTTAGGGATTCTAATCATCCTATTGATTGGTCTTCATCCAAAATAATCATTCCTGCCTCTACACAGACGCCGTCTTGTCGAATCGGCTCTGATACACAATATACCCAACATGAATCTGAGTCCTGGCTTTGTTGCTGTTGACTCTTCCTTTTCACAGTATATACTCAAATTTTTTAAACTTTCTAACAAACGTGACCTAACATAAGCCTGCCCTTCCTTTTATCTTTCTTTTGTTTTCAGTTATTCCCTTTTTTATTCCAATTATTACAACTTACCTTCCATATCTTTGCCCTGCTCTTCTCTCCATCTAAGATTTCCATCTCCTCACCTCTCTCTTGCCTATTTATTGCCATTGCCTCCTTCGTCTCACTTCAGTCTGGTCACCATTTGGTCCGGGAGACATCTCCCGTCACGCTGGGTGTAGTCGCACCTCCACAGATCTCCAGTATCATCTATTGATACTGGTGATGGCTCAAAAGGGCCACCACTTACGAGCTATTCATGCCCGTGCCACCTTTTGGGTGGCTTCATCTTCATCTTAACACATTCACAAGGGAGACATCTCCCGTCATGCAGGGTGCATTCGCACCTCCACAGATCTTCAGTATCAGCTCTTGATACTGGTAATGGCTTAAAATGGCCACCACTTACGGGCTATTTATGCCCGTGCCACCTTTTGGGTTGCTTCATCTTCATCTTAACACATTCACAAGGGAGACATCTCCCGTCATGCAGGGTGCATTCGCACCTCCACAGATCTCCAGTATCAGCTTTTTGATACTGGTAATGGCTTAAAAGGGCCACCACTTACGGGCTATTCATGCCCGTGCCACCTTTTGGGTGGCTTAATCTTCATCAATCAATCAATTCGTCTCACACAAAAAATCACATTGCTACCCTTTGAGGGTGTGGATACAATGCGACCCCAAACGTCTGAAGTTTAAGATACCCTTCTTCATGGTCATGCTTTCGAGAGAAGCAATATTCTTAAGGTCCTGAAGGACGTTACCGGCATCACACTCACTGACATTAGTCATGAAGGTGATGATATCGTTCTCTTCTTTTCATGTAAGGAAGAGATGCGAAACCAATCGCAAATTGGTTTCTGACAGCAATTCACGGAAGCGGGAATCAGAATGGATTAAGAGATTGATGTATACACCATGTTGACGGAGATTTTGGATGTGGCCAACAGCATAAAATTTTACACAACTTAGCAAGACAGTCATAGCGTCCAGAATGGCGGGCTGGGGTGAAGCGGGAACGTAGCACAGCTGCTTTCCCTCTCTCTTGAATCCACCAATCAGAGGGAAACGCGAGAAACGGCCTACTGGTGCCGCTTCGAATCACAGGGTTCCCCTCGGGTCACGTGATGCTTGGGCTGACGTCACGTCACTCAGCCAGGCGCCGGACACAAGCCAGGAACCGTTGGTTTATGACCGAAAATTTCCTACGTGCATCTCACTGCACACATTTTCGCGTAATACATGATAATGCCTGTATCTCTACTCACAGATGAGCTACAGCGGCCACTGTAGTCTCGCTGGACGCGCCCTGGTCTGTGCTTCCTATAAAATCCAAACAAGAGAGGTTTCGTGAAGGAGTTAAGGAATCTAGAAAGAGTGCACGACTGAGCATTTGTGCTCAGAGTGCAACCTGACGGCTTGTGCTCTAACATTTAGTCTAGAAGCTAGCTGACAATTCCTCCTTTCACAGAATGTAAGTACAAGACCCGGGCTTAAATTGTTCAGAGCCTCAGATACCATTTTTTTTTTTTTTTTTTTTTTTTTGAGATATATACAAGAGTTGTTACATTCTTGTACAGCCACTAGTACGCGTAGCGTTTCGGGCAAGTCCTTAATCCTATGGTCCCTGGAATACGATCCCCTGCCGCGAAGAATCGTTTTTTCATCCAAGTACGCATTTAAACAGAGGCTACAGTTAAGGAATTGCGCCCAGTAAATCCTCCCCGGCCAGGATACGAACCCATGACATAGCGCTCGCGGAACGCCAGGCGAGTGGTGAAGTTTAAGTAAGAGGTAGTTATAGTTAACAGTATCAAAGGCCTTTCTCAGGTCAATGAAGAGGTCAATTAGGAAACCATTTTTGTCAATGCCTGTCTAGATTATATCAAGCAGACTAATAATGGCATCGTTGGTACTCTTTTGGGAACGGAAGCCAAAATGACAGGAACTTAATACGTTGAATTTTACAAGGCAGGAGTAGAGCTGTTTGTAAATCATTTTTTCAAATATTTTTGAAACTATAGGTACATTTGATATTGCTCTGTAATTGTTTGTCAGCTGTCTCGCCTCTTTAATGAACTGGCGTTACTCGTGTTTTTTTAAGGGTATCAAGCAAAGTATGGGACTCTTGAGATTTGTTGAATAGCAGAGCTATGGGTAATGCAAGAACAGGGACAGCATTCTTTTATATGATAGATGGTATTTCATTAATGTTCCCAGCTTTGGTATTTATTGACTCTCCCACTTTGGCTCACAACCACTGTTGAATTTCAAAATCAAGCTCGACAAACTCAATAGGACAAATGAGGACAACTCCTACGACAAGCCGGCGGCTTCCTGCCCTCGTGGACATCAATAGAGACATAGTAGCCCTCAGGTAAATTCAGGTAAGTAATATAAGGGTCCAGAACGGACCCAAATATCGTTATTTTAATTTCACCTCGTATGTGTAGGTTGGGTTATTTCTACTTGGAGGAGGACTTACTTGTGCAGCAAGAGCATCTTCAGCGACCTTGACCTGCAGCGCTAGGATCATATCCCGAGTCTCCTCTCTCTGAAAATAATGCATTTTACGTAGAAGTATGAACCAATGGTGAGTGTTCCTCAACACCGCTAATGATATACCTCCATATATACCACGCGTTACTGTTAACACAAGTGTCAAGATACATCCCCACACAAACCTTTTGAGTTACTGTGTGAGGGGCGGAGAAGAGAAGCAGGGTGAGTGAGACGTCCATCAGCACCCTCGTCAGTCTTATCAACAACAGACCATATCCCTTCATATTCGTTGTTATTATTGAAAAAGGATTTTTTATTGTGAATACAAGTAAATTTAGAATGCAATAACAGATGGGTAATGCAAAGTAGCAGTTGAAGTCTCGCTGGAAATGCTGGATGGCAAGGAGGCGGTTGGCAGCGAGTGTGACTTCCTCCCTTGTCAGTGTGATGGACGCCTGGTCCTGGTCACCCTGGTGTGGGTGGCTCACCTCACCTCTAACACAGTCATCCACCACACCTCTAACACAGTCATCCACCACACAAATGTTGCTTCTATTACTTTTGTTGCAACTTTGAGTTATTTCATCGCTTTGTACCTTGTGAGGAAAAATATTGGAATATGCGGATGAAGTGAGCGCCGCAATGCAGTAGAAGAGCGATACGACTGTAATAATGCAAACATTCCTCAGATACAGTAGTATTAAGTAGATTACATCTCGTCCTACTTTTAAAATATTATACCCATTATTTTTATAAACAATATTAAATGGAATTAATAATTCAGCAAACAGCGAAACTTCACAGATAACGAGCACGAAGAATATGGTGTCGTTGTGGGGCTTCCAGGAGGAGCGTCGGGTGTGAGCAAGCAGAGTGTGCAGACGCTCAGTCAACTGCGCCAGCTCACCGCTTCTCCACACCAGGAAGAAGAAAAGCACTTGCAAGCTCATGGACATTACAAATGATAGACGACCGGCATAAAACATGGTGGAGTGCCTATCTGTCTTGCCAGGTTCTGGATATAAAAGAGATATGACATTGACAATTAACTGAAGAAGAGACCAGAGTGTCACGAAGAGCAATAAGGCCTTGGATAACCTTTCCATGAAAGGTCGTCTCTTGAGTGAGTGAGGAAGAGCCAGGTCAGCTTCGGGACACGAGTCGAGAGTCCTCCCATTGTCAAGGTCCAGGTCGGAGGTGAGCCAGGCGACGGGTGCTGGTTTGCTCGTAGCCTGGTCCTCGCCTGTCGACCAGCTGTATGGCAACCCTCCTAACATTCGGCTCACCTTAAGGAAAAATATTAAGAGCGTATCAGGCTTCATTCTGCCACGAGCGACGACTGTACAGATGACCATCTCGATGCTCGTTTTGAGTAGGTGACTCTTACAAACAAACAAAAATAAAAAGGTTGTCACTGACTTTAGTTGCGATAAGAAACACCATATGTAGATTCTTCTCTGTGAACGTTCTATAGGCGCGGAGGACAGACGCAGACTGCAAAAATACCTCACCCAGCAAATGTCGAGGAGTAGTATTTTATTGACATTTTTTTTACAGCTGATAATCAGGCAAACATTATAGGCGTTGCCCTCGTAGCTATATAACGTGATAGATAGACTCACCGATAAAAAAAAACGAGTTTCATAAGAGTTAATGGGAAGAAGTGCATGGCGACACTGGTGTGGACATTGTGGCTGATTGATTTAATACATTATCTGAGTGGTAGTGTGATGAGGTGGGGACTGTGTGGTGGTGGTGGGGCTGTGTGGTGGTAGGGACTGTGTTGACGGGGGCTGTATGGTGGTGGGGGCCGTGTGTTGGCGAAGGCTGTATGGTGTTAGGGACAATTAGATGCTGGGGGCTGTGTGGTGGTAGGGGCAGTTAGATGGTGGGACTGTGTGTTCTAGGGGGCTGTATGTTGGTAGGGACTGTGTGTTGGTGGGGACTGTGTGTTGGTGGGGACTGTATGTTGGTGGGGACTGTGTGTTGGTAGGGACTGTGTGTTGGTAGGGACTGTGTGTTGGTGGGGACTGTGTGTTGGTAGAGACTGTGTGTTGGTGGGGACTGTGTGTTGGTGGGGACTGAGTGTTGGTGGGGACTGTGTGTTGGTAGAGACTGTGTGTTGGTGGGGAATGTGTGTTGGTGGGGACTGTGTGTTGGTGGGGGCTGTATGTTGGTGGGGACTGTGTGTTGGTGGGGACTGTGTGTTGGTGGGGACTGTGTGTTGGTGGGGACTGTGTGTTGGTAGAGACTGTGTGTTGGTGGGGACTGTGTGTTGGTGGGGACTGTGTGTTGGTGGGGACTGTGTGTTGGTGGGGACTGTGTGTTGGTGGGGACTGTAGTGTTGGTGGGGACTGTGTGTTGGTGAAGACTGTGTGTTGGTGGGGACTGTGTGTTGGTGGGGACTGTGTGTTGGTGGGGACTGTGTGTTGGTGGGGACTGTGTGTTAGTGGGGACTGTGTATTGGTAGGGACTGTGTGTTGGTGGGGACTGTGTGTTGGTAGAGACTGTGTGTTGGTGGGGACTGTGTGTTGGTGGGGACTGTGTGTTGGTGGGGACTGTGTGTTGGTGGGGACTGTGTGTTGGTGGGGACTGTGTGTTGGTGGGGACTGTGTGTTGGTGGGGACTGTGTGTTGGTGGGGACTGTGTGTCGGTGGGGACTGTGTGTTGGTGGGGACTGTGTGTTGGTGGGGACTGTGTGTTGGTGGGGACTGTGTGTTGGTGGGGACTGTGTGTTGGTAGGGACTGTGTGTTGGTAGGGACTGTGTGTTGGTGGGGACAGTGTGTTGGTGGGGACTGTGTGTTGGTGGGAACTGTGTGTTGGTGGGGGCTGTGTGTTAGTGGGGACTGTGTGTTGGTGGGGACTGTGTGTTGGTAGAGACTGTGTGTTGGTAGAGACTGTGTGTTGGTGCGAACTGTGTGTTGGTGGGGACTGTGTGTTGCTGGGGACTGTGTGTTGGTAGAGACTGTGTGTTGGTGCGAACTGTGTGTTGGTGGGGACTGTGTGTTGGTGGGGACTGTGTGTTGGTGGGGACTGTGTGTTGGTGGGGACTGTGTGTTGGTGGGGACTGTGTGTTGGTGGGGACTGTGTGTTGGTGGGGACTGTGTGTTGGTGGGGACTGTGTGTTGGTGGGGACTGTGTGTTGGTGGGGACTGTGTGTTGGTGGGGACTGTGTGTTGGTGGGGACTGTGTGTTGGTGGGGACTGTGTGTTGGTGGGGACTGTGTGTTGGTGGGGACTGTGTGTTGGTGGGGACTGTGTGTTGGTGGGGACTGTGTGTTGGTGGGGACTGTGTGTTGGTAGAGGACTGTGTGTTGGTGGGGACTGTGTGTTGGTGGGGACTGTGTGTTGGTAGGGACTGTGTGTTAGTGGGGACTGTGTGTTGGTGAGGACTGTGTGTTGGTGGGGACTGTGTGTTGGTGGGGACTGTGTGTTGGTGGGGACTGTGTGTTGGTAGAGACTGTGTGTTGGTGGGGACTGTGTGTTGGTGGGGACTGTGTGTTAGTAGAGACTGTGTGTTGGTGGGGACTGTATGTTGGTGGGGACTGTGTGTTGGTGGGGACTGTGTGTTGGTGGGGACTGTGTGTTGGTGGGGGCTGTGTGTTGGTGAGGATTGTGTGTTGGTTGGACTGTGTTGGTGGGGACTGTGTGTTGGTGGGGACTGTGTGTTGGTGGGGACTGTGTGTTGGTGTGGACTGTGTGTTGGTGGGGACTGTGTGTTGGTGGGGACTGTGTGTTGGTAGAGACTGTGTGTTGGTGGGGACTGTGTGTTGGTGGGGACTGTGTGTTGGTGGGGACTGTGTGTTGGTGGGGACTGTGTGTTGGTGGGACTGTGTGTTGGTAGGGGACTGTGTGTTGGTGGGGACTGTGTGTTGGTGGGGACTGTGTGTTGGTGGGGACTGTGTGTTGGTGGGGACTGTGTGTTGGTGGGGACTGTGTGTTGGTGGGGACTGTGTGTTGGTGGGGACTGTGTGTTGGTGGGGACTGTGTGTTGGTGGGGACTGTGTGTTGGTGGGGACTGTGTGTTGGTGGGGGACTGTGTGTTGGTGGGGACTGTGTGTTGGTGGGGACTGTGTTGATGGGGACTGTGTGTTGGTGGGGACTGTGTGTTGGTGGGGACTGTGTGTTGGTGGGGACTGTGTGTTGGTGGGGACTGTGTGTTGGTGGGGACTGTGTGTTGGTGGGGACTGTGTTGTGGTAGGGGCTGTGTGTTGGTGGGGACTGTGTGTTGGTGGGGACTGTGTGTTGGTGGGGACTGTGTGTTGGTGGGGACTGTGTGTTGGTGGGGACTGTGTGTTGGTGGGGACTGTGTGTTGGTGGGGACTGTGTGTTGGTGGGGACTGTGTGTTGGTGGGGACTGTGTGTTGGTGGGGACTGTGTGTTGGTGGGGACTGTGTGTTGGTAGAGACTGTGTGTTGGTAGGGACTGTGTGTTGGTGGGGACTGTGTGTTGGTGGGGACTGTGTGTTGGTGGGGACTGTGTGTTGGTAGGGACTGTGTGTTGGTGGGGACTGTGTGTTGGTGGGGACTGTGTGTTGGTGGGGACTGTGTGTTGGTGGGGACTGTGTGTTGGTGGGGACTGTGTGTTGGTAGAGGACTGTGTGTTGGTAGAGGACTGTGTGTTGGTGGGGACTGTGTGTTGGTGGGGACTGTGTGTTGGTGGGGACTGTGTGTTGGTAGAGACTGTGTGTTGGTGGGGACTGTGTGTTGGTAGGGGACTGTGTGTTGGTGGGGACTGTGTGTTGGTGGGGACTGTGTGTTGGTGGGGACTGTGTGTTGGTAGGGACTGTGTGTTGGTAGAGGACTGTGTGTTGGTGGGGACTGTGTGTTGGTGGGGACTGTGTGTTGGTGGGGACTGTGTGTTGGTAGGGACTGTGTGTTGGTGGGGACTGTGTGTTGGTAGAGACTGTGTGTTGGTGGGGACTGTGTGTTGGTGGGGACTGTGTGTTGGTGGGGACTGTGTGTTGGTGGGGACTGTGTGTTGGTGGGGACTGTGTGTTGGTGGGGACTGTGTGTTGGTGGGGACTGTGTGTTGGTGGGGACTGTGTGTTGGTGGGGACTGTGTGTTGGTGGGGACTGTGTGTTGGTGGGACTGTGTGTTGGTGGGGACTGTGTGTTGGTGGGGACTGTGTGTTGGTGGGGACTGTGTGTTGGTGGGGACTGTGTGTTGGTAGAGACTGTGTGTTGGTGGGGACTGTGTGTTGGTGGGGACTGTGTGTTGGTAGAGACTGTGTGTTGGTGGGGACTGTGTGTTGGTGGGGACTGTGTGTTGGTGGGGACTGTGTGTTGGTGGGGACTGTGTGTTGGTGGGGACTGTGTGTTGGTGGGGACTGTGTGTTGGTGGGGACTGTGTGTTGGTGGGGACTGTGTGTTGGTGGGGACTGTGTGTTGGTGGGGACTGTGTGTTGGTGGGGACTGTGTGTTGGTGGGGACTGTGTGTTGGTAGGGACTGTGTGTTGGTAGGGGACTGTGTGTTGGTGGGGACTGTGTGTTGGTGGGGACTGTGTGTTGGTGGGACTGTGTGTTGGTGGGGACTGTGTGTTGGTGGGGACTGTGTGTTGGTGGGGACTGTGTGTTGGTAGAGACTGTGTGTTGGTAGAGACTGTGTGTTGGTGGGAACTGTGTGTTGGTGGGGACTGTGTGTTGGTGGGGACTGTGTGTTGGTAGAGACTGTGTTGGTGCGAACTGTGTGTTGGTGGGGACTGTGTGTTGGTGGGGACTGTGTGTTGGTGCGGACTGTGTGTTGGTGGGGACTGTGTGTTGGTGGGGACTGTGTGTTGGTGGGGACTGTGTGTTGGTGGGGACTGTGTGTTGGTGGGGACTGTGTGTTGGTGGGGACTGTATGTTGGTGGGGACTGTGTGTTGGTGGGGACTGTGTGTTGGTGGGGACTGTGTGTTGGTGGGGACTGTGTGTTGGTGGGGACTGTGTGTTGGTGGGGACTGTGTGTTGGTGGGGACTGTGTGTTGGTGGGGACTGTGTGTTGGTAGAGACTGTGTGTTGGTGGGGACTGTGTGTTGGTGGGGACTGTGTGTTGGTAGAGACTGTGTGTTGGTGGGGACTGTGTGTTGGTGAGGACTGTGTGTTGGTGGGGACTGTGTGTTGGTGGGGACTGTGTGTTGGTGGGGACTGTGTGTTGGTAGAGACTGTGTGTTGGTGGGGACTGTGTGTTGGTGGGGACTGTGTGTTGGTAGAGACTGTGTGTTGGTGGGGACTGTGTGTTGGTGGGGACTGTGTGTTGGTGGGGACTGTGTGTTGGTGGGGACTGTGTGTTGGTGGGGACTGTGTGTTGGTGAGGACTGTGTGTTGGTGGGACTGTGTGTTGGTGGGGACTGTGTGTTGGTGGGGACTGTGTGTTGGTGGGGACTGTGTGTTGGTGGGGACTGTGTGTTGGTGGGGACTGTGTGTTGGTGGGGACTGTGTGTTGGTAGGGACTGTGTGTTGGTGGGGACTGTGTGTTGGTGGGGACTGTGTGTTGGTGGGGACTGTGTGTTGGTGGGGACTGTGTGTTGGTGGGGACTGTGTGTTGGTGGGGACTGTGTGTTGGTGGGGACTGTGTGTTGGTGGGGACTGTGTGTTGGTGGGGACTGTGTGTTGGTGGGGACTGTGTGTTGGTGGGGACTGTGTGTTGGTGGGGACTGTGTGTTGGTGGGGACTGTGTGTTGGTGGGGACTGTGTGTTGGTGGGGACTGTGTGTTGGTGGGGACTGTGTGTTGGTGGGGACTGTGTGTTGGTGGGGACTGTGTGTTGGTGGGGACTGTGTGTTGGTGGGGACTGTGTGTTGGTGGGGACTGTGTGTTGGTGGGGACTGTGTGTTGGTGGGGACTGTGTGTTGGTGGGGACTGTGTGTTGGTGGGGACTGTGTGTTGGTGGGGACTGTGTGTTGGTGGGGACTGTGTGTTGGTGGGGACTGTGTGTTGGTGGGGACTGTGTGTTGGTGGGGACTGTGTGTTGGTGGGGACTGTGTGTTGGTGGGGACTGTGTGTTGGTGGGGACTGTGTGTTGGTGGGGACTGTGTGTTGGTGGGGACTGTGTGTTGGTGGGGACTGTGTGTTGGTGGGGACTGTGTGTTGGTGGGGACTGTGTGTTGGTGGGGACTGTGTGTTGGTGGGGACTGTGTGTTGGTGGGGACTGTGTGTTGGTGGGGACTGTGTGTTGGTGGGGACTGTGTGTTGGTGGGGACTGTGTGTTGGTGGGGACTGTGTGTTGGTGGGGACTGTGTGTTGGTGGGGACTGTGTGTTGGTGGGGACTGTGTGTTGGTGGGGACTGTGTGTTGGTGGGGACTGTGTGTTGGTGGGGACTGTGTGTTGGTGGGGACTGTGTGTTGGTAGAGGACTGTGTGTTGGTGGGGACTGTGTGTTGGTGGGGACTGTGTGTTGGTGGGGACTGTGTGTTGGTGGGACTGTGTGTTGGTGGGGACTGTGTGTTGGTGGGGACTGTGTGTTGGTGGGGACTGTGTGTTGGTGGGGACTGTGTGTTGGTGGGGACTGTGTGTTGGTGGGGACTGTGTGTTGGTAGGGACTGTGTGTTGGTGGGGACTGTGTGTTGGTGGGGACTGTGTGTTGGTGGGGACTGTGTGTTGGTGGGGACTGTGTGTTGGTGGGGACTGTGTGTTGGTGGGGACTGTGTGTTGGTGGGGACTGTGTGTTGGTGGGGACTGTGTGTTGGTGGGGACTGTGTGTTGGTGGGGACTGTGTGTTGGTGGGGACTGTGTGTTGGTGGGGACTGTGTGTTGGTGGGGACTGTGTGTTGGTGGGGACTGTGTGTTGGTGGGGACTGTGTGTTGGTGGGGACTGTGTGTTGGTGGGGACTGTGTGTTGGTGGGGACTGTGTGTTGGTGGGGACTGTGTGTTGGTGGGGACTGTGTGTTGGTGGGGACTGTGTGTTGGTGGGGACTGTGTGTTGGTGGGGACTGTGTGTTGGTGGGGACTGTGTGTTGGTGGGGACTGTGTGTTGGTGGGGACTGTGTGTTGGTGGGGACTGTGTGTTGGTGGGGACTGTGTGTTGGTGGGGACTGTGTGTTGGTGGGGACTGTGTGTTGGTGGGGACTGTGTGTTGGTGGGGACTGTGTGTTGGTAGAGACTGTGTGTTGGTGGGGACTGTGTGTTGGTGGGGACTGTGTGTTGGTGGGGACTGTGTGTTGGTGGGGACTGTGTGTTGGTGGGGACTGTGTGTTGGTGGGGACTGTGTGTTGGTGGGGACTGTGTGTTGGTGGGGACTGTGTGTTGGTGGGGACTGTGTGTTGGTGGGGACTGTGTGTTGGTGGGGACTGTGTGTTGGTGGGGACTGTGTGTTGGTGGGGACTGTGTGTTGGTGGGGACTGTGTGTTGGTAGGGACTGTGTGTTGGTGGGGACTGTGTGTTGGTGGGGACTGTGTGTTGGTGGGGACTGTGTGTTGGTGGGGACTGTGTGTTGGTGGGGACTGTGTGTTGGTGGGGACTGTGTGTTGGTGGGGACTGTGTGTTGGTGGGGACTGTGTGTTGGTGGGGACTGTGTGTTGGTGGGGACTGTGTGTTGGTGGGGACTGTGTGTTGGTGGGGACTGTGTGTTGGTGGGGACTGTGTGTTGGTGGGGACTGTGTGTTGGTGGGGACTGTGTGTTGGTAGGGACTGTGTGTTGGTGGGGACTGTGTGTTGGTGGGGACTGTGTGTTGGTGGGGACTGTGTGTTGGTGGGGACTGTGTGTTGGTGGAGGACTGTGTGTTGGTGGGGACTGTGTGTTGGTGGGGACTGTGTGTTGGTGGGGACTGTGTGTTGGTGGGGACTGTGTGTTGGTGGGGACTGTGTGTTGGTGGGGACTGTGTGTTGGTGGGGACTGTGTGTTGGTGGGGACTGTGTGTTGGTGGGGACTGTGTGTTGGTAGGGACTGTGTGTTGGTGGGGACTGTGTGTTGGTGGGGACTGTGTGTTGGTGGGGACTGTGTGTTGGTGGGGACTGTGTGTTGGTGGGGACTGTGTGTTGGTGGGGACTGTGTGTTGGTGGGGACTGTGTGTTGGTGGGGACTGTGTGTTGGTGGGGACTGTGTGTTGGTGGGGACTGTGTGTTGGTGGGGACTGTGTGTTGGTGGGGACTGTGTGTTGGTGGGGACTGTGTGTTGGTGGGGACTGTGTGTTGGTGGGGACTGTGTGTTGGTGGGGACTGTGTGTTGGTGGGGACTGTGTGTTGGTGGGGACTGTGTGTTGGTGGGGACTGTGTGTTGGTGGGGACTGTGTGTTGGTGGGGACTGTGTGTTGGTGGGGACTGTGTGTTGGTGGGGACTGTGTGTTGGTGGGGACTGTGTGTTGGTGGGGACTGTGTGTTGGTGGGGACTGTGTGTTGGTAGAGACTGTGTGTTGGTGGGGACTGTGTGTTGGTGGGGACTGTGTGTTGGTGGGGACTGTGTGTTGGTGGGGACTGTGTGTTGGTAGGGACTGTGTGTTGGTGGGGACTGTGTGTTGGTGGGGACTGTGTGTTGGTGGGGACTGTGTGTTGGTGGGGACTGTGTGTTGGTGGGGACTGTGTGTTGGTAGAGACTGTGTGTTGGTAGGGACTGTGTGTTGGTGGGGACTGTGTGTTGGTGGGGACTGTGTGTTGGTGGGGACTGTGTGTTGGTAGAGACTGTGTGT
Organism: Procambarus clarkii; assembly: GCF_040958095.1. NCBI lineage: Eukaryota > Metazoa > Arthropoda > Malacostraca > Decapoda > Cambaridae > Procambarus > Procambarus clarkii. Next base: position 26,946,502 of record NC_091198.1, read on the forward strand.
TGGTGGGGACTGTGTGTTGGTAGGGACTGTGTGTTGGTGGGGACTGTGTGTTGGTGGGGACTGTGTGTTGGTGGGGACTGTGTGTTGGTAGAGACTGTGTGTTGGTAGAGACTGTGTGTTGGTGGGGACTGTGTGTTGGTGGGGACTGTGTGTTGGTGGGGACTGTGTGTTGGTGGGGACTGTGTGTTGGTGGGGACTGTGTGTTGGTAGAGACTGTGTGTTGGTGGGGACTGTGTGTTGGTGGGGACTGTGTGTTGGTGGGGACTGTGTGTTGGTGGGGACTGTGTGTTGGTGGGGACTGTGTGTTGGTGGGGACTGTGTGTTGGTGGGGACTGTGTGTTGGTGGGGACTGTGTGTTGGTGGGGACTGTGTGTTGGTGGGGACTGTGTGTTGGTGGGGACTGTGTGTTGGTGGGGACTGTGTGTTGGTGGGGACTGTGTGTTGGTGGGGACTGTGTGTTGGTGGGGACTGTGTGTTGGTAGAGACTGTGTGTTGGTGGGGACTGTGTGTTGGTGGGGACTGTGTGTTGGTGGGGACTGTGTGTTGGTGGGGACTGTGTGTTGGTGGGGACTGTGTGTTGGTGGGGACTGTGTGTTGGTGGGGACTGTGTGTTGGTGGGGACTGTGTGTTGGTGGGGACTGTGTGTTGGTGGGGACTGTGTGTTGGTGGGGACTGTGTGTTGGTGGGGACTGTGTGTTGGTGGGGACTGTGTGTTGGTGGGGACTGTGTGTTGGTGGGGACTGTGTGTTGGTGGGGACTGTGTGTTGGTGGGGACTGTGTGTTGGTGGGGACTGTGTGTTGGTGGGGACTGTGTGTTGGTGGGGACTGTGTGTTGGTGGGGACTGTGTGTTGGTGGGGACTGTGTGTTGGTGGGGACTGTGTGTTGGTGGGGACTGTGTGTTGGTGGGGACTGTGTGTTGGTGGGGACTGTGTGTTGGTGGGGACTGTGTGTTGGTGGGGACTGTGTGTTGGTGGGGACTGTGTGTTGGTGGGGACTGTGTGTTGGTGGGGACTGTGTGTTGGTGGGGACTGTGTGTTGGTGGGGACTGTGTGTTGGTGGGGACTGTGTGTTGGTGGGGACTGTGTGTTGGTGGGACTGTGTGTTGGTGGGGACTGTGTGTTGGTGGGGACTGTGTGTTGGTGGGGACTGTGTGTTGGTGGGGACTGTGTGTTGGTGGGGACTGTGTGTTGGTGGGGACTGTGTGTTGGTGGGGACTGTGTGTTGGTGGGGACTGTGTGTTGGTGGGGACTGTGTGTTGGTGGGGACTGTGTGTTGGTGGGGACTGTGTGTTGGTGGGGACTGTGTGTTGGTGGGGACTGTGTGTTGGTGGGGACTGTGTGTTGGTGGGGACTGTGTGTTGGTGGGGACTGTGTGTTGGTGGGGACTGTGTGTTGGTGGGGACTGTGTGTTGGTGGGGACTGTGTGTTGGTGGGGACTGTGTGTTGGTGGGGACTGTGTGTTGGTGGGGACTGTGTGTTGGTGGGGACTGTGTGTTGGTGGGGACTGTGTGTTGGTGGGGACTGTGTGTTGGTGGGGACTGTGTGTTGGTGGGGACTGTGTGTTGGTGGGGACTGTGTGTTGGTGGGGACTGTGTGTTGGTGGGGACTGTGTGTTGGTGGGGACTGTGTGTTGGTGGGGACTGTGTGTTGGTGGGGACTGTGTGTTGGTGGGGACTGTGTGTTGGTAGGGACTGTGTGTTGGTGGGGACTGTGTGTTGGTGGGGACTGTGTGTTGGTGGGGACTGTGTGTTGGTGGGGACTGTGTGTTGGTGGGGACTGTGTGTTGGTGGGGACTGTGTGTTGGTGGGGACTGTGTGTTGGTGGGGACTGTGTGTTGGTGGGGACTGTGTGTTGGTGGGGACTGTGTGTTGGTGGGGACTGTGTGTTGGTGGGGACTGTGTGTTGGTGGGGACTGTGTGTTGGTGGGGACTGTGTGTTGGTGGGGACTGTGTGTTGGTGGGGACTGTGTGTTGGTGGGGACTGTGTGTTGGTGGGGACTGTGTGTTGGTGGGGACTGTGTGTTGGTGGGGACTGTGTGTTGGTGGGGACTGTGTGTTGGTGGGGACTGTGTGTTGGTGGGGACTGTGTGTTGGTGGGGACTGTGTGTTGGTGGGGACTGTGTGTTGGTGGGGACTGTGTGTTGGTGGGGACTGTGTGTTGGTGGGGACTGTGTGTTGGTGGGGACTGTGTGTTGGTGGGGACTGTGTGTTGGTGGGGACTGTGTGTTGGTGGGGACTGTGTGTTGGTGGGGACTGTGTGTTGGTGGGGACTGTGTGTTGGTGGGGACTGTGTGTTGGTGGGGACTGTGTGTTGGTGGGGACTGTGTGTTGGTGGGGACTGTGTGTTGGTGGGGACTGTGTGTTGGTGGGGACTGTGTGTTGGTGGGGACTGTGTGTTGGTGGGGACTGTGTGTTGGTGGGGACTGTGTGTTGGTGGGGACTGTGTGTTGGTGGGGACTGTGTGTTGGTGGGGACTGTGTGTTGGTGGGGACTGTGTGTTGGTGGGGACTGTGTGTTGGTGGGGACTGTGTGTTGGTGGGGACTGTGTGTTGGTGGGGACTGTGTGTTGGTGGGGACTGTGTGTTGGTGGGGACTGTGTGTTGGTGGGGACTGTGTGTTGGTGGGGACTGTGTGTTGGTGGGGACTGTGTGTTGGTGGGGACTGTGTGTTGGTGGGGACTGTGTGTTGGTGGGGACTGTGTGTTGGTGGGGACTGTGTGTTGGTGGGGACTGTGTGTTGGTGGGGACTGTGTGTTGGTGGGGACTGTGTGTTGGTGGGGACTGTGTGTTGGTGGGGACTGTGTGTTGGTGGGGACTGTGTGTTGGTGGGGACTGTGTGTTGGTGGGGACTGTGTGT
>NC_091198.1:26949856-27092075 GCF_040958095.1 Procambarus clarkii
CTACCAACACACAGTCCCCACCAACACACAGCCCCCACCAACACACAGTCCCCACCAACACACAGTCTCTTCCAACACACAGTCCCCACCAACACACAGTCCCCACCAACACACAGTCTCTACCAACACACAGTCCCCACAAACACACAGCCCCCACCAACACACAGTCCTCACCAACACACAGTCTCTACCAACACACAGTCTCTACCAACACACAGTCCCCACCAGCACACAGTCTCTACCAACACACAGTCCCCACCAACACACAGTCCCCACCAACACACAGTCTCTACCAACACACAGTCCCCACCAACACACAGCCCCCACCAACACACAGTCCCCACCAACACACAGCCCCCACCAACATACAGTCCCCACCAACACACAGTCCCCACCAACACACAGTCCCCACCAACACACAGCCCCCACCAACATACAGTCCCCACCAACATACAGTCCCCACCAACACACAGTCCCCACCAACACACAGTCCCCACCAACACACAGTCCCCACCAACACACAGTCCCCACCAACACACAGTCCCCACCAACACACAGTCCCCACCAACACACAGCCCCCACCAACACACAGTCTCTACCAACACACAGTCCCCACCAACACACAGTCCCCACCAACACACAGTCCCCACCAACACACAGCCCCCACCAACACACAGCCCCCACCAACACACAGCCCCCACCAACACACAGTCCCCACCAACACACAGTCCCCACCAACACACAGTCCCCACCAACACACAGTCCCCACCAACACACAGTCCCCACCAACACACAGTCTCTACCAACACACAGCCCCCACCAACACACAGTCTCTACAACACACAGTCCCCATCCAACACACAGTCCCCACCAACACACAGTCCCCACCAACACACAGTCCCCACCAACACACAGTCTCTACCAACACACAGCCCCCACCAACACACAGTCTCTACCAACACACAGTCCCCACCAACACACAGTCTCTACCAACACAGTCCCCACCAACACACAGTCCCCACCAACACACAGTCCCCACCAACACACAGTCCCCACCAACACACAGTCCCCACCAACACACAGTCCCTACCAACACACAGTCCCCACCAACACACAGTCCCCACCAACACACAGTCCCCACCATCACACAGTCTCTACCAACACACAGTCCCCACCAACACATAGTCCCCACCAACACACAGTCCCCACCAACACACAGTCTCTACCAACACACAGTCCCTACCAACACACAGTCCCCACCAACACACAGTCCCTACAAACACACAGTCCCCACCAACACACAGTCTCTACCAACACACAGTCCCCACCAACACACAGTCCCCACCAACACACAGTCCCCACCAACACACAGTCCCCACCAACACACAGTCTCTACCAACACACAGTCCCCACCAACACACAGTCCCCACCAACACACAGTCCCCACCAACACACAGTCCCCACCAACACACAGTCCCCACCAACACACAGTCCCCACCAACACACAGACCCACCAACACCCAGTCCCCTCCAACACACAGTCCCCACCAACACACAGTCTCCACCAACACACAGTCTCCACCAACACACAGTCCCCACCAACACACAGTCCCCACCAACACACAGCCCCCACCAACACACAGCCCCCACCAACACACAGTCCCCACCAACACACAGCCCCCACCAACACACAGCCCCCACCAACACACAGTCCCCACCAACACACAGTCCCCACCAACACACAGTCCCCACCAACACACAACCCCCACCAACACACAGTCTCTACCCACACACAGCGTCCACCAACACACAGTCCCCACCAACACACAGTCCCCACCAACACACAGTCCCCACCAACACACAGCCCCCACCAACACACAGTCCCCACCAACACACAGCCCCCACCAACATACAGTCCCCACCAACACACAGTCCCCACCAACACACAGTCCCCACCAACACACAGTCCCCACCAACACACAGTCCCCACCAACACACAGTCCCCACCAACACACAGTCCCCACCAACACACAGCCCCCACCAACACACAGTCTCTACCAACACACAGTCCCCACCAACACACAGTCCCCACCAATACACAGTCCCCACCAACACACAGCCCCCACCAACACACAGCCCCCACCAACACACAGTCTCTACCAACACACAGTCCCCACCAACACACAGCCCCCACCAACACACAGTCCCCACCAACACACAGTCCCCACCAACACACAGTCTCTACCAACACACAGTCCCCACCAACACACAGTCCCCACCAACACACAGCCCCCACCAACACACAGTCTCTACCAACACACAGTCCCCACCAACACACAGTCCCCACCAACACACAGTCCCCACCAACACACAGTCCCCACCAACACACAGTCTCTACCAACACACAGCCCCCACCAACACACAGTCTCTACCAACACACAGCCCGCACCAACACACAGTCACCACCAACACACAGTCCCCACCAACACACAGTCCCCACCAACACACAATCTCTACCAACACACAGCCCCCACCAACACACAGTCTCTACCAACACACAGTCTCTACCAACACACAGCCCCCACCAACACACAGTCTCTACCAACACACAGTCCCCACCAACACACAGTCTCTACCAACACACAGTCTCTACCAACACACAGCCCCCACCAACACACAGTCTCTACCAACACACAGTCCCCACCAACACACAGTCTCTACCAACACACAGTCCCCACCAACACACAGCCCCCACCAACACACAGTCCCCACCAACACACAGTCCCCACCAACACACAGTCCCCACCAACACACAGTCCCCACCAACACACAGTCTCTACCAACACACAGCCCCCACCAACACACAGTCACCACCAACACACAGTCCCCAGCAACACACAGTCTCTACCAACACACAGTCGCTATCAACACAGTCCCCACCAACACACAGTCTCTACCAACACACAGTCCCCACCAACACACAGTCTCTACCAACACACAGTCTCTACCAACACACAGTCCCCACCAACACACAGTCTCTACCAACACACAGTCCCCACCAACACACAGTCCCCACCAACACACAGTCTCTACCAACACACAGTCTCTACCAACACACAGCCCCCACCAACACACAGTCTCTACCAACACACAGTCCCCACCAACACACAGTCCCCACCAACACACAGCCCCCACCAACACACAGTCCCCACCAACACACAGTCCCCACCAACACACAGTCTCTACCAACACACAGTCCCCACCAACACACAGTCCCCAATAACACACAGTCTCCACCAACACACAGTCTCTACCAACACACAGTCCCCACCAACACACAGTCTCCACCAACACACAGTCTCTACCAACACACAGTCTCTACCAACACACAGCCCCCACCAACACACAGTCTCTACCAACACACAGCCCCCACCAACACACAGTCTCTACCAACACACAGCCCCCACCAACACACAGTCACCACCAACACACAGTCCCCAGCAACACACAGTCTCTACCAACACACAGTCTCTATCAACACAGTCCCCACCAACACACAGTCTCTACCAACACACAGTCTCTACCAACACACAGTCCCCACCAACACACAGCCCCCACCAACACACAGTCCCCACCAACACACAGTCTTTACCAACACACAGTCCCCACCAACACACAGTCCCCACCAACACACAGTCTCTACCAACACACAGTCCCCACCAACACACAGCCCCCACCAACACACAGTCACCACCAACACACAGTCCCCACCAACACACAGTCCCCACCAACACACAGTCCCCACCAACACACAGTCCCCACCAACACACAGTCCCCTCCAGCACACAGTCTCTACCAACACACAGCCCCCACCAACACACAGTCTCTACCAACACACAGTCCCCACCAACACACAGTCCCCACCAACACACAGTCCCCACCAACACACAGTCCCCACCAACACACAGTCTCTACCAACACACAGCCCCCACCAACACACAGTCTCTACCAACACACAGCCCCCACCAACACACAGTCACCACGAACACACTGTCTCTACCAACACACAGTCTCTACCAACACACAGTCCCCACCAGCACACAGTCTCTACCAACACACAGTCCCCACCAACACACAGCCCCCACCAACACACAGTCCCCACCAACACACAGTCTCTACCAACACACAGTTCCCACCAACACACAGTCCCCACCAACACACAGTCTCTACCAACACACAGTCCCCACCAACACACAGCCCCCACCAACACACAGTCCCCACCAACACACAGCCCCCACCAACATACAGTCCCCACCAACACACAGTCCCCACCAACACACAGTCCCCACCAACACACAGTCCCCACCAACACACAGTCCCCACCAACACACAGTCCCCACCAACACACAGTCCCCACCAACACACAGCCCCCACCAACGCACAGTCTCTACCAACACACAGTCCCCACCAACACACAGTCCCCACCAACACACAGTCCCCACCAACACACAGCCCCCACCATCACACAGCCCCCACCAACACACAGTCCCCACCAACACACAGTCCCCACCAACACACAGTCCCCACCAACACACAGTCCCCACCAACACACAGTCCCCACCAACACACAGTCCCCACCAACACACAGTCCCCACCAACACACAGTCCCCTACCAACACACAGTCCTCTACCAACACACAGTCCCCACCAACACACAGTCCCTACCAACACACAGTCCCCACCAACACACAGTCCCTACCAACACACAGTCCCCACCAACACACAGTCTCTACCAACACACAGCCCCCACCAACACACAGTCACCACCAACACACAGTCCCCAGCAACACACAGTCTATACCAACACACAGTCTCTACCAACACACAGTCTCTACCAACACACAGTCCCCACCAGAACACATCTCTCTACCAACACACAGTCCCCACCAACACACAGCCCCCACCAACACACAGTCCCCACCAACACACAGTCTCTTCCAACACACAGTCCCCACCAACACACAGTCCCCACCAACACACAGTCTCTACCAACACACAGTCCCCACAAACACACAGCCCCCACCAACACACAGTCCTCACCAACACACAGTCCCCACCAACACACAGTCCCCACCAACACACAGCCCCCACCAACACACAGTCCCCACCAACACACAACCCCCACCAACACACAGTCCCCACCAACACACAGTCCCCACCAACACACAGTCCCCACCAACACACAGCCCCCACCAACACACAGTCCCCACCAACACACAGTCCCCACCAACACACAGTCCCCACCAACACACAGTCCCCACCAACACACAGTCCCTACCAACACACAGTCCCCACCAACACACAGTCCCCACCAACACACAGCCCCCACCAACACACAGTCTCTACCAACACACAGCCCCCACCAACACACAGTCCCCACCAACACACAGTCCCCACCAACACACAGTCCCTACCAACACACAGTCCCCACCAACACACAGTCCCCACCAACACACAGTCCCCACCAACACACAGTCCCCACCAACACACAGTCCCCACCAACACACAGTCCCCACCAACACACAGTCCCCACCAACACACAGTCCCCACCAACACACAGTCCCTACCAACACACAGTCCCCACCAACACACAGTCCCCACCAACACACAGTCCCCACCAACACACAGTCCCCACCAACACACAGTCTCCACCAACACACAGTCCCCACCAACACACAGCCCCCACCAACACACAGTCCCCACCAACACACAGTCCCCACCAACACACAGTCCCCACCAACACACAGTCTCTACCAACACACAGTCCCCACCAACACACAGTCCCCACCAACACACAGTCCCCACCAACACACAGTCCCCACCAACACACAGTCTCTACCAACACACAGCCCCCACCAACACACAGTCCCCACCAACACACAGTCCCCACCAACACACAGTCCCTACCAACATACAGTCCCCACCAACACACAGTCCCTACCAACACACAGTCCCCACCAACACACAGCCCCCACCAACACACAGTCCCCACCAACACACAGTCTCCACCAACACACAGTCCCCACCAACACACAGTCCCCACCAACACACAACCCCCACCAACACACAGTCCCCACCAACACACAGTCCCCACCAACACACAGTCCCCACCAACACACAGCCCCCACCAACACACAGTCCCCACCAACACACAGTCCCCACCAACACACAGTCCCCACCAACACACAGTCCCCACCAACACACAGTCCCCACCAACATACATTCCCCACCAACACACAGTCCCCACCAACACACAGCCCCCACCAACACACAGTCTCTACCAACACACAGCCCCCACCAACACACAGTCCCCACCAACACACAGTCCCCACCAACACACAGTCCCCACCAACACACAGTCCCCACCAACACACAGTCCCCACCAACACACAGTCCCCACCAACACACAGTCCCCACCAACACAGTCCCCACCAACACACAGTCCCCACCAACACACAGTCCCCACCAACACACAGTCCCTACCAACACACAGTCCCCACCAACACACAGTCCCCACCAACACACAGTCCCCACCAACACACAGTCCCCACCAACACACAGTCTCCATCAACACACAGTCCCCACCAACACACAGCCCCCACCAACACACAGTCCCCACCAACACACAGTCCCCACCAACACACAGTCCCCACCAACACACAGTCCCCACCAACACACAGTCCCCACCAACACACAGTCCCTACCAACACACAGTCCCCACCAACATACAGTCCCCTCCAACACACAGTCCCCACCAACACACAGCCCCCACCAACACACAGTCCCCACCAACACACAGTCCCCACCAACACACAGTCCCTACCAACACACAGTCCCCACCAACACACAGTCCCCACCAACACACAGTCCCCACCAACACACAGTCCCTACCAACACACAGTCCCCACCAACACACAGTCCCCACCAACACAGTCCCCACCAACACACAGTCCCCACCAACACACAGTCTCCACCAACACACAGTCCCCACCAACACACAGCCCCCACCAACACACAGTCCCCACCAACACACAGTCCCCACCAACACACAGCCCCCACCAACACACAGTCCCTACCAACACACAGTCCCTACCAACATACAGTCCCCTAGAGCACACAGTCCCACCATCTAACTGCCCCTACCACCACACAGCCCCCAGCATCTAATTGTCCCTAACACCATACAGCCTCCGCCAACACACGGCCCCCACCACCATACAGCCCCCGCCAACACAGTCCCTACCGCCACACAGCCCCACCACCACCACACAGTCCCTACCTCATCACACTACCACTCAGATAATGTATTAAATCAATCAGCCACAATGTCCACACCAGTGTCGCCATGCACTTCTTCCCATTAACTCTTATGAAACTCGCTTTTTTTATCGGTGAGTCTATCTATCACATTATATAGCTACGAGGGCAACGCCTATAATGTTTACCTGATTATCAGCTGTAAAAAAAATGTCAATAAAATACTACTCCTCAGCATTTGCTGGGTGAGGTATTTTTGCAGTCTGCGCCTGTCCTCCGCGCCTATAGAACGTTCAGAGAGAAGAATCTACATATGGTGTTTCTTATCGCAACTAAAGTCAGTGACACCCTTTTTATTTTTGTTTGTTTGTAAGAGTCACCTACTCAAAACGAGCATCGAGATGGTCATCTGTACAGTCGTCGCTCGTGGTAGAATGAAGCCTGATGCGCTCCTAATATTTTTCCTTAAGGTGAGCCGAATGTTAGGAGGCTTGCCATACAGCTGGTCGACAGGCGAGGACAAGGCTACGAGCAAACCAGCACCCGTCGCCTGGCTCACCTCCGACCTGGACCTTGACAATGGGAGGACTCTCGGCTCGTGTCCCGAAGCTGACCTGGCTCTTCCTCACTCACTCAAGAGACGACCTTTCATGGAAAGGTTATCCAAGGCCTTGTTGCTCTTCGTGACGCTCTGGTCTCTTCTCCAGTTAATTGTCAATGTCATATCTCTTTTATATCCAGAACCTGGCAAGACAGATAGGCACTCCACCATGTTTTATGCCGGTCGTCTATCATTTGTAATGTCCATGAGCTTGCAAGTGCTTTTCTTCTTCCTGGTGTGGAGAAGCGGTGAGCTGGCGCAGTTGACTGAGCGTCTGCACACTCTGCTTGCTCACACCCGACGCTCCTCCTGGAAGCCCCACAACGACACCATATTCTTCGTGCTCGTTATCTGTGAAGTTTCGCTGTTTGCTGATTTATTAATTCCATTTAATATTGTTTATAAAAATAATGGGTATAATATTTTAAAAGTAGGACGAGATGTAATCTACTTAATACTACTGTATCTGAGGAACGTTTGCATTATTACAGTCGTATCGCTCTTCTACTGCATGGCGGCACTCACTTCATCCGCATATTCCAATATTTTTCCTCACAAGGTACAAAGCGATGAAATAACTCAAAGTTGCAACAAAAGTAATAGAAGCAACATTTGTGTGGTGGATGACTGTGTTAGAGGTGAGGTGAGCCACCCACACCAGGGTGACCAGGACCCGGCGTCCATCACACTGACAAGGGAGGAGGTCACACTCGCTGCCAACCGCCTCCTTGCCATCCAGCATTTCCAGCGAGACTTCAACTGCTACTTTGCATTACCCATCTGTTATTGCATTCTAAATTTACTTGTATTCACAATAAAAAATCCTTTTTCAATAATAACAACGAATATGAAGGGATATGGTCTGTTGTTGATAAGACTGGCGAGGGTGCTGATGGACGTCTCACTCACCTTGCTTCTCTTCTCCGCCCCTCACACAGTAACTCAAAAGGTTTGTGTGGGATGTATCTTGACACTTGTGTTAACAGTAACGCGTGGTATATATGGAGGTATATCATTAGCTGTGTTCAGGAACACTCACCATTGGTTCATACTTGTACATAATATGCATTATTTTCAGAGAGAGGAGACTCGGGATATGATCCTGGCGCTGCAGGTCAAGGCCGCTGAAGATGCTCTTGCTGCACAAGTAAGTCCTCCTCCATGTAGAAATAACCCAACCTACACATACGAAGTGAAATTAAAATGACGATATTTGGGTCCGTTCTGGACCCTTATATTACTTACCTGAATTTACCTGAAGGCTACTATGTCTCTTTTGATGTCCACGAGGGCAGGAAGCCGCCGGCTTGTCGTAGGAGTTGTCCTCATTTGTCCTATTGAGTTTGTCGAGCTTGATTTTGAAATTCAACAGTGGTTGTGGGCCAAAGTGGGAGTCAATAAAAACAAAGCTGGGAACATTTGTGAAATACCATCTATCATATAGAAGAATGCTGTCCCTGCTCTTGCATCACCCATAGCTCTGCTATTCAACAAATCTCAAGAGTCCCATACTTTGCTTGATACCCTTAAAATAACACGAGTAACGCCAGTTCATTAAGGAGGCAAGACAGCTGACAAACAATTACAGACCAATATCAAATGTTCCTATAGTTTCAAAAATATTTGAAAAAACGATTTACAAACAGCTCTACTCCTACCTTGCAAAATTCAACGTATTAAGTTCCTGTCATTTTGGCTTCCGTTCCCAAAAGAGTACCAACGATGCCATTATTAGTCTGCTTGATATAATCTAGACAGGCATTGACAAAAATGGTTTCCTAATTGACTTCTTCATTGACCTGAGAAAGGCCTTTGATACTGTTAACTATAACTACCTCTTACTTAAACTTCACCACTATGGTATCTGAGGCTCTGAACAATTTAAGCCCGGGTCTTGTACTTACATTCTGTGAAAGGAGGAATTGTCAGCAAGCTTCTAGACTAAATGTTAGAGCACAAGCCGTCAGGTTGCACTCTGAGCACAAATGCTCAGTCGTGCACTCTTTCTAGATTCCTTAACTCCTTCACGAAACCTCTCTTGTTTGGATTTTATAGGAAGCACAGACCAGGGCGCGTCCAGCGAGACTACAGTGGCCGCTGTAGCTCATCTGTGAGTAGAGATAGGCATTATCATGTATTACGCGAAAATGTGTGCAGTGAGATGCACGTAGGAAATTTTCGGTCATAAACCAACGGTTCCTGGCTTGTGTCCAGCACTGGCTGAGTGACGTGACGTCAGCCCAAGCATCACGTGACCCGAGGGGAAGCCCTGTGATTCGGAGCAGCACCAGTAGGCCGTTTCTCGCGTTTCCCTCTGATTGGTGGATTCAAGAGAGAGGGAAAGAAGCGTGCTACGTTCCCGCTTCACCCCAGCCCGCCATTCTGGACGCTATGACTGTCTTGCTAAGTTGTGTAAAATTTTATGCTGTCGGCCACATCCAAAATCTCCGTCAACATGGTGTATACATCAATCTCTTAATCCATTCTGATTCCCGCTTCCGTGAATTGCTGTCAGAAACCAATTTGCGATTGGTTTCGCATCTCTTCCTCACATGAAAAGAAGAGCACGATATCATCACCTTCATGACTAATGTCAGTGAGTGTGATGCCGGTAACGTCCTTCAGGACCTTAAGAATATTGCTTCTCTCGAAAGCATGACCATGAAGAAGGGTATCTCTAAACTTCAGACGTTTGGGGTCGCATTGTATCCACACCCCTCAACGGGTAGCAATGTGATTTTTTGTGTGAGACGAATTGATTGATTGATGAAGATTAAGCCACCCAAAAGGTGGCACGGGCATGAATAGCCCGTAAGTGGTGGCCCTTTTAAGCCATTACCAGTATCAAAAAGCTGATACTGGAGATCTGTGGAGGTGCGAATGCACCCTGCATGACGGGAGATGTCTCCCTTGTGAATGTGTTAAGATGAAGATGAAGCAACCCAAAAGGTGGCACGGGCATAAATAGCCCGTAAGTGGTGGCCATTTTAAGCCATTACCAGTATCAAGAGCTGATACTGAAGATCTGTGGAGGTGCGAATGCACCCTGCATGACGGGAGATGTCTCCCTTGTGAATGTGTTAAGATGAAGATGAAGCCACCCAAAAGGTGGCACGGGCATGAATAGCTCGTAAGTGGTGGCCCTTTTGAGCCATCACCAGTATCAATAGATGATACTGGAGATCTGTAAAGGTGCGACTGCACCCAGCGTGACGGGAGATGTCTCCCGGACCAAATGGTGACCAGACTGAAGTGAGACGAAGGAGGCAATGGCAATAAATAGGCAAGAGAGAGGTGAGGAGATGGAAATCTTAGATGGAGAGAAGAGCAGGGCAAAGATATGGAAGGTAAGTTGTAATAATTGGAATAAAAAAGGGAATAACTGAAAACAAGAGAAAGATAAAAGGAAGGGCAGGCTTATGTTAGGTCACGTTTGTTAGAAAGTTTAAAAAATTTGAGTATATACTGTGAAAAGGAAGAGTCAACAGCAACAAAGCCAGGACTCAGATTCATGTTGGGTATATTGTGTATCAGAACCGATTTGACAAGACGGCGTCTGTGTAGAGGCAGGAATGATTATTTTGGATGAAGACCAATCAATAGGATGATTAGAATCCCTAACATGACAGAACAGAGCATTGTTTGTGTCTGCAGACTTAACGCTTCGTTTGTGTTCTTTAAGTTTGTCATTAAGTGTACGGCCAGTTTCAACAAAGTGTCCGTTCGTATTTCTAATATTTCTCCTTGTGTTGTTCCTTCTTTGCCCCCGTGGAGAGTTCCCCTTCCGGAGTTTTGTACATCCTTGACCCGCATCACTAAAGCTTTTACCCCTCCTAAGGTTCTAAAACGCCTTTTCCTTGAGCACTTTTCTTCTCACTCCCGCTCCGTTTCTGTCTTCACCGATGGGTCTAAGTTTGCGGACGGTATTGGCTACTCTGTTGTTTTTCCTGATCGCACTTATATGTGTTGCTTACCTCCGGAGACTAGCATCTTCACAGCGGAGCTTTATGCTATTCTCTATGCTCTTCGTCTCCTGCTTTCTCGTTGTCAGTCTTCCTTTGTAGTTGTTGTTGACTCCCGTAGTGCCCTCATGGCTCTCGGGTCCTTCAATCCGGTTCATCCAGTAGTTGTCGAGATCAAGCATTGGCTGTTTCTTGTTCACAGTAAATTTAAGTCGGTTGAGTTTTGTTGGGTTCCCAGCCATATTGGTGTCTCTTTAAATGAGCGTGCGAATGCTGCCTCCAAGGAAGCTGTCCGCTCTTGTCCCATCTCTCGTAAAGGTATTCCATATTCCGACTTTTACCCGGTTATCCATTCCTCCATCCTTACCTGTTGGCAGGCTTCTTGGTCGTCTGTTACTGGTAACAAACTAGGTACTCTTAAATGTTGTGTTTCCTCGTGGCCGTACTCCTACCACCATAACCGGCGATGGGAAACGGCTCTGGCGAGGTTGTGTATTGGCCATACTCGCTTAACCCATGGTCACTTGATGGAGCGTCGCCCTGTTCCTTATTGTCCTAATTGCATTGTCCCTCATACGGTCGTGCATATCCTTCTTGAATGTCCTGACTTCCAGGATGAACATGTGTCTTGCTTTCCGGCCGCCCCTCGCGGTCACCTGTCCCTCAATAGAATTCTTGGTGACTCGGATGCTTTTGATATCGTTCGCCTTATGCGTTTTTGTTCTCGTATTGGCATCCTTGGTGATATTTAGCGCCCTCTGATTATTCCACACATTTGATGGTGCTACATAGCATTCCCGGTTTGGTGCCTTATTTTGATAATTACTTACTTACTTTCACCAAAGTATTGGAGAGGACTAGACGAACATGATATAGAGTTGACACCAGCAGCATTAGAAGCAGGAGGAGCAGTGTGAACTAGATTACTATGAAGGGTGTTAATTTGTTGAAAGGCGAGCTTTATGTCAAGAGGACGAAAGGTATTAGTAAAAGTTTTGAGTTCAGATATGAAGGGAAGGCAGAGCACAGTGCTACAATTGTTGGAAGTAGGTTTAGGATGAAGAAAATTTCGTTTAGCTTGAGAATAGGCATAGTTGATAAAATGGAAAGGGTAACCAAGGCAAGAGAAAGATTTGTAAATAGAGGAAATTTTAAAATCAAGAAACTGAGGGTCGCTGATGCGTAGAGCGCGGAGGAAGAGAGAGACGCCTGCACTTTTCTTAACAGAAGGGGGATGGTAGGAAAAGAAGTGAATGTACATGCCACTATGCATGGGGTTTGCGGTAGACAGAGAATGAGAACCCAGACACAGAGCTATGAGCGTGAACGACGTCAAGAAAAGGAAAGAGGGAATTAGATTCCCATTCAGTTTTGAAAAGGATGGAAGGAGCCAGATTGTTACGAGAGAGGAAAGGCTGGAAAAGGCTAAGGTCATAAGTCCATAAAGCAAAAATGTCATCAGCATAGCGGAACTAGAGAGAGGGACGAGTATCAATAGAAGGAAGCAGAACAGTTTTGAAGTTTTCCCTGTAGAGATTGGCAAGAACGGGGGAAAGAGGGGAATCCATAGTGACACCGAAAGTTTGAGAGTAGTGTTTACCATTGAAAGAGAATATGTTCTCTAAGAGTCAACACAGAGTCTAATGAGTTCGAGGAAAACGTCAGCGGGAAACTGGAGTGGAAGAAGGCCCTCAGTCGCCTTCCTTCTGTCTGAGGAAAGAGAGAACGTCATCAAAGGGAACATTAGTAAACAGAGAGACGACATCAAGACTAAGCATCTTACAGGAGGGCTGCAAGCGCAGTCTTTCTATGAAGTCCTGAGAGTGACGAAGGTGGGCAGGAGAAAAAGTGCCAAGGTATGGCCCTCAAAGTTTTAGCTAGCCAGGAGGCAAGAGGATAGCCGACCCTTGAGGAAATGATTGGACAAAGAGTAACACCAGGTTTATGAGTCTTAGGTAGACCATTTAAATAAGGAGAGGGGCAGATGACATGGAACCGTTTAATAAGATGGAAGCCAGAACGACAAAGACCAGAAAGCTGGCTTAGTTTGCGATTGAAGGAAGTTTTTAGGCGTTCCAAAGGGTTAGAAGTCAGGGGAGCATATGTGCGGGAGTCAGAGAGCAAGACATCTGCTTTCGGGAGGTAGTCCTCACGGTCAAGGACAACCACAGAATTGCCTCTGTCGGAAGGAAGATTAAGAATAGAGTTGTTAGATTTCAGGGAGGCAAGGGCAAGATGGAAGTGACGAGGAAGGTGGTGATATTTAGAAGAAAAATAGCTGTCAAGAACGGGGATAAGGGCCCTCCTAAAGGCAGATAAGTCCGAAAGAGCACTAGAGTTAGAATTGACAAACTTATCAAGGGAACTAATGAGGTCCATGCCACTTGAAAGTGGCATAGACAGAAGTTTATGCTACACTTGGCTGTTAAGCAGCTGTCTTTAACGTGTCACTTACGGAAAATAACGCAACGTTAAGATTGTTGTCTTGTATTAGATTCAGTTATTTATGAATAAATGGTTATTGTTGAAAAGAGAACTGTCTTTATATCATTACTTTTCCAAGACTATTGCCCCACAAATATTCTGCAACATGTTAAAACTGTTCTTGCATTCTTTAATGATGGCATGCTTCTGGATTCAAACCTGATTCATAGCCGCACACATCATATTACATTTGGTGAGAACTCGTGAGTTACCCTTAATAGTGCACTTGGCATTTGAGGAACTCAACGACCTAGTAAATTAGAACTCCCATTTTGGGAACCTGGCAGTTGCTCTCGCCTATCTGCATTCAGTCTTAAAGTACAAGCTGCTCTGGTGCAGTCGTTTCTGACTGAGGACATTTGTATTAATGTTCAAATCTCATTTCTTAACAAAAATCAAGAGAGCAATAGGGAAAATTCACACACATTCCATCACTTCATTAACACTCCCAACGTCCAGTAAGACTGTGGATATAAGCCAGGGAGCCCAACACTGAATCCACCACAATGATGGATCAAACGAACCTCCAGCTTTCCAGATAACAAGGTAAATCCACGAGTAACTTGGTTACATCATGTGAGAAGCTGTCTCATCTTGATACGACCATTAATGGCTCTAGTGTAAGTTACCACCCTCACTCAACAGTCTTTAGAATGATGGAACAATAAACCCCACTTCGTGACAGAGATGAGCCCCACTTCGGTCTGTGCGGCTGTATACGCACGCACGTACACATACATAATATGTGCATGCACGTAGACATACACAGTATTCACACGCACGTACACATACATAATATGTGCATGCACGTAGACATACACAGTATTCACACGCACGTACACATACATAATATGTGCATGCACGTAGACATACACAGTATTCACACGCACGTACACATACACACCTGTGCGAGGGATGCCTTCTCGCCTCCTCTTGACTCCCGATATTGCGAACCACCACTCGTTCACTGTCGTCAAAGCTTTTCACACTGCTTTTTGGGAACTTTCCCAGTCAATTGTCCCCAAAGATGCTTCACTGCTTGACTGACAATCACTTCCTCTGAGACTCCACGTGACAGTCCACAGTCTTTCCACTGTGAATCAAGATATGCAACGAGAGTACATTATTCCCCCTTAGTTGGTTACTCGAGATTTCACCTCAAGCTCTGTTTCTCTGAAATCACACGTGTATCTCTTCTATATATATTTCACACTGCTAGTATTTTACATACACCACCGGTGGTCTAAGGCTTGTCCTCGAACCGTTGCTGGCGTCGTAATTACACTTACAGTATGATGTATAATCCAATTGCACTGCGAAAGTTAGCAGTGATTCGGATCTGGCTTGGTTCTTGGTCTCAAAGAATACTGCACATCCAGACTTTGGTGAGACTTGCTTGCCCAGAGATCCTGGCTAGCGTGGTTTCCACCACAGTATCTGGAGTCCGAATGCTTGTCCTGGGGACCTTGAGCGTCCTCCAGGATTCCGTGACGTCTTCACCTGTTGACCAATCACAGTCCCACGCTTTATTGTGAACTCCTCTGATTGACAGCGGCACGTGGATACCACGTGACGTCATACCACGTGGCTAGTTCCACAGTGTCCCGCTAGAAGGCCATACTGTCTCAGAGGGGGGATGGGGGAGGCCTTGTGGTCACAAAACAAACGGTCCTTGTGAAGTGAGGCCTCTGTCTTACCCCCCCCCCCCTCCCACTACACTCTGTAGCCATCTGGGTACCCCCTGGGTACTGGTACCTCTGGTCGGGTCATGGAGCTGTTGCAACTCCATTGCAACAGATCCAGATGACCCAGGTCAAAACTGAGGCTCTTTTTGGACTCCTCGTGTGCAAAAGAGTCCAATGACATTCAGCTTGACACTTTGTATTTGTGTCAAATAACGAATTTAGATGTTGGAAGCACTTATGCAAGCCATACAGTTGTGCTCTGAGAGATCCAACTCTTACATTAACTCTTAACATCACCAATAAAAATGATAAGTTCATTGGTCTTTACATAGACAAGGGAGTAAACATCAGCACCCTCATACAACATTCCCAAAAAACTTCTCAAAAACTGTCGATATACTTTCTAAAATCAGATATTAGGTTCCCACTCTGCACTCCTTTCACTATTCTACTCGCTAATCTATCCTTATCTTTATTATATATTTATTGTGTATTTATTAATTTATATACAAGAAGGTACATTGGGTTTGTGAGAGTACATAACACTGGTGTTCCTACATTCTTGCAAAGCCACTAACATTCATAACTTTTCGGGCAGGTCCTTAATCTAACAGATAAGGTAAGATGAAGAGTAATATTGTAGCAAAATTTTAGTTCAACGTAATAACTACTATGTAAATTTATAGAGGTGATTACAACTGGTGAAGATATATGTCTTAATTACTAATGTTGGGGAAGTGGGTAGCACAAGATACAGTGCGAGTTTGAAGCACAAGGTAGGAAACTACGAGGATGAAATTAGGCACTTTTTGGTTTTACTTTTGAATAAGGCATAGGTTGGAATTTTGTTTAATTCTTTAGGAAGTAAGTTTAATAGACTTGACCCTTTTATTTGCATGGAGTCTTTGCACAGATTTAGTTTGACTGGTAATATCAAAGATTTAGTTATTTCTGATGTGGTGCTCAAGCGTTGTATTACATCTACCAAGGAAGAGGTTCAAGTCAGGATTAGCATTTAGGAACAAATAATAATAATATTTTATTTAGGTAAGGTACATACATACAATAAATTTTTACAAAGATTGGTTGACTTATAGGTAGAGCTAGTACATACAATGCCTAAAGCCACTATTACGCAAAGCGTTTCGGGCAAGGTTTTGTTCATGTAAATGGCACAAGAGGATGTGAGGATTAAGTGTATGTTTAGCATTTTTAGTGACTTAAACAGATGGGCTGAATGTTGCCTGAAAACAAAGTTTGTTATAGTTCTGACAGTAGAGTTTGCATGGTGATGATGGGCAGAGATAAGCTGCAGTCGCAGAACCCCAAGCACAGATACCGTATGTAAGATAGGGATAAATTTGCGAGCAGTATAATGAGAGAGCAGAGTGGTGAGGTAAAGTGGGGATTTCACTCCACTAAAAATCTCTAGTGGAGTGACACTAGAGATTTGTGAAAAAAACAGAGCTATGGGTAGTGCAAGAGCAAGGGGCAGCACTCTTATATATCATAGATGATATTTCACTAATGTTCCCAGCTTTGGTTTTAGGCGAGTGAATTATGGATATAATGTCTGTCAGGCTGACTGGTAAAAGGAGTTGAGAGTTAGTATAGGTGTAGCTGTCACAAGTCACAAGTTGTAGCTGTCACTGTCGGGTTTCCTGCCCGAAACGCTTTGTGTAATAGTGGCTTTAGGCATTGTATGTACTAGCTCTATCTATAAATCTATCAATTTTTGTAAAACCTCTTGTATGTATGTACTTTACCTGAATAAACATTTATTATTACTTATTTATTTAAATCAAGCCTGGGCCAGGGCCGAGCTTGAGGAGTAAAACTCCCAGAACCCCATCCAGGTACTATCCAGAAACATAATATCTGATTTCAGAACGTTTACTAACAGTTTTTGAAACTCTTTGTTTCAGGTCTAAATAGTAAATTGTTTGACAGAATGGTACTTTTGACTATGTGTTCTGTGTAGGTGCTGAAGTTTAGTCTCTTCTATTTATATTCTGTCTCTCTCTCTCTCTCTCTCCCTCTCTCTCTCTCTCTCTCTCTCTCTCTATATATATATATATATATATATATATATATATATATATATATATATATATATATATATATATATATATATGTCGTACCTAGTAGCCAGAACGTACTTCTCAGCCTACTATGCAAGGCCCGATTTGCCTAATAAGCCAAGGTTTCCTGAATTAATATATTTTCTCTAATTTTTTTCTTATGAAATGATAAAGCTACCCATTTCATTATGTATGAGGTAATTTTTTTTTTTATTGGAGTTAAAATTAACATAGATATATGACCAAACCTAACCAACCCTACCTAACCTAACCTATCTTTATAGGTTAGGTTGGGTTAGGTAGCCTAAAAAGTTAGGTTTATATCAGTTTAAAAAGTTAGGTTTAAAATTAACCCATTAAAATTAGGTTTAAAAAGTTAGGTTTATATTAACCTATCTTTATAGGTTAGGTTGCAAAAAAAGCTAGGTTAGGTTAGGTAGGTTAGGTAGTCGAAAAACAATTCATGAAAACTTGGCTTATTAGGCAAATCGGGCCTTGCATAGTAGGCTGACAAGTGCGTTCTGGCTACTAGGAACGACATATATATATATATATATATATATATATATATATATATATATATATATATATATATATATATATATATATATATATATATATATATTATATATATATATATTATATATATATGTTATATATATATATTATATATATATATATATATATATATATATATATATATATATATATATATATATATATATATATATATATATATATATATTCTGTTTATATATTATATTTATTTATAGTCCAAGAATCTTTCCCTCATTATTATTGGTAATGTTAACATTGTGTTTCTGAAGTTACATTTGATTTGGTGATTTACTTCCAAATAAAATGTAGTAGGTATTTTCTCTGTTTAGTGAGTTTACTGATTAATATCCATTAGTGGATTTTTTTTCATTTGTTATTTAAAATATTATTTAGAATGTGGGGGTTGGGCTCTGAAGAGATGAAGGTAGTATTGTCAGCAAATGGTATAGGTTTAAGAATGTTAGAAACATTTGGCAAATCATTGATGTATATAAGAAATAGGAGAGGTCCTAGGATCCTGCATTGTAGTACCCCTACTGTTAATGGTAGTGTGGGCGAGGTTATGTCACTGTTGGCTACATATTGGTGTTTGTCAAAAACAGATTGGCTCGAATATACTTCAGGGTAAGGCCTCGGATTCCATAATGGTGGAGTTTAAAGTAAGTGGTAGTTACGGTTTGCAGTATCAAAGGCCTTTCTTAGGTCACTGAAGTGGTCAACTGGGAACCAATTTTTGTCAAAGCCTGAGTAGATTATATCAAGCAGATTAATAATGGCATCACTGGTACTCTTTTGGGAACAGAAGCCAAACTGACAGGGACTTATTATGTTGAATTTTACAAAGTAGAAATATATGTTTGTAAATATTATTTTTAAAAATACTTTTGATAGTATACGTTAATTTGAAATTGGTCAGTAATTGTTTATGTCAGCTATCTCGCCTCCTTTATGAACTGGCGTTACTCTTGCTTTTTTAAGGATGAAAGTAAAATTATGACACTCCTTGTTTGCTCTCTTTGGTCCCTTCTCTCTGGGTGCCTAATTATTACTACGATATATACGATAGTTTTTTGAAATTACAAATGTATTTTGGAATGAATTATAAATATTCACACCTTGTAAGCGAAGAATATTGTTATAAAACAATAAGATTCAAGGGAGTTGTAATTATATTGCAATAAAATTGCAAGACTAAATACAAGGCAATAAATGGTATATCAGTGTTAATAATGTCATTCGGGTACAAAACAAATGCAATGACATTTGCGAATTTATGTGTAAATGCAATTGAAATTTACTTAAATAAAAAATTTTTGGAGGATAAATATTTTTTTCCTCAGTTCTTACAAGAGATATTTAAGTGAAAATTTGAGATGAAGGAATACATATCTCCAACAATAAGTACCACCATTTTGAAGGAAATAGGTAAATTTGTAGCGTACCGAAATATTACCTGAATATTTGACATTAACTTTCGAAAGTAGATTTTTTTTACAACTACAAGCTCTAACTCCAAGCTTAATTTCCCAGCAATTCTTATGAGTCCAATAGAATATGTGCACAGGATATAGTTCTACAACAGACATTTAAAGATTTAAAATTTAAAGCAGAAATCTTATGCATTTTATAATACTTTTTTTTTTTTAATTATACATTTTCAGGTGCATAAATCTGGTGTAAAATTCCTGGGATTCACATAAATGCTTGTTTATAGCTCAACAAGAAAAATATTGAATATAAACTACAATGTGAATTCAAGATTAAATGCTATTATGATAGCTGTATATTGTACAAAAGCTGTACATTTTATTCAAACTAGTTTTTGATTTTGAATTACAAAACTTTATCATTTTTATCGTTGAAAATTGTTGTTTTTATTATATCTAATATACGTCTAACGGAGCTGAAACTTTAGTCAGTAGGAGGGTTCTAACAGTTCCATTATGTCAAAAAAATAATTAAAATTTAACAACTTGAATTTCAGAAAATTTGGTTTTGTAATCAAAATTATGGTATAAATTAATTAATCCAAGCAGTGTTTACCAGTAATGAGGAGAGCCCTTGAGCACGAGCAGAAGGAACCAGTGTAAGGAACTAAGATGTGTGTCTCTCCCTGGCAGCTGGGGCGACTCATCACACTCATGGACCACTTCCCAGGCTTCGACATGGCAGGAATCTTCATTGTTGACAAGTCCAAACTTGTTGGAGTAAGTCTCAAGGTCTTGGCGCACGTCTGACCAAAGTCTGCCTCACCAACATTCCACATGAACTGGTCTTATTAAGCATTTCTGTTTGAATTTAATAAAAAAATATATTTTATTGACATGGCCAGATAATAGTAAGAGTGTTGAAGGAACTCATAAACCAACTGATAGAACAGTAAAGCAAGCATTTGCAGGAGAATTGCATCATTGAAGGATGAGAGAATTGACAGGAACGTGGACATTGTCAGGAAGTGAGGTAACGTCTTGATCTTGTTCGAGGCTAATGGATGGTAGAGTCGTGTAGTGGGAGGTGCGTGGTAAGACCAGTCGTGTAGTGGGAGGTGCATGGTAAGACCAGTCGTGTAGTGGGATGTGCTTAATAATACCAGTAGTGAGTGGGAGGTGATTGGTAGGACCATTAGGGAGTGGGAGAGTAGTTAAATATGTGACTAGAACCATGCGCGCACCTGAGCAGGTGAGGCAGTTAGGCCCGCGTGCTCAGGTGGTGCGCAGGTGTCTAGTCACAAAGAGATCTGGGGGTTCCCCGGGGTGGGTGTGCGTGCCGTCCGGCCGCGCGGCACTAGTCACCTGGTAGAATCGTGTTGGACTGGGATAGCGGCATGTAGGACGTTGTGGGTCATGTAGGATAAAGTGTAAGTATAGGAACTGGTGTGGTGAATAGGTGAGCAATAGTAGTAGATGAATATGTATGAGTGTGTGCTGTAGAGTTAATCGTGTGTAGATATATAGTTAAATAACAGTATGTAGGATATGTTGAGGGGGGGGGGGCCCTACCCCAGACATGGTAGGACAAACACACACCGAAACTACGACGTTGGTACAACGTTCGAACAGGCTTTAACACCTCCTAACCAGTTATAACAACCAATATAGCAAGTTGTTACAACGTTCTAATACGTCATAAACACGTTAAGCCAAGATGTAACAACTTTATTACAAGTTGTAACAAGCGGAAAATAGAGACAGTTTCGGTTTGTGTTTCCAGGGAGCTTTTAAGATGGGTGATTAGGGGTAAGGCACATAAAGGAGGTTAAGGGGAGAGGGGAAGGGTGGGGAGTGGGCGGTAGCTTTGACTGATAGCACAGGTCTCTGTTTTATGTAGAGAAGTGTATATATATTTTACTAATTCTTTGCCTGTGGTGGGGGTCTCCAATATCTTCATGTCAGAGTCGAGAGGTGTACGCGGTAGGAGGTCATAGTAACAAATGAGAGTGTGAATTTACCCGTAGTGTTTTTGTAAACAGAGTGGGTGGGGCATCCCTCTCCCTCCCTTCCCTTACCTTGCTTAAGACATAGGGCCACATACCGCCACCTAGACCTGAGGAGTGTCACCACATGGCACAAGGATGTGTGCAGTAGTGAGTGTTTTGAACCGCTCTCCTGTTGAAGGGCGAGACTCAACTGCTGGGATTGACAGCAAAACAGCATACCATACTGCTACAGACCCGAATCCAGCGTCAGAGCACGGAGCCATGAAATCAGCGCCATCTGTGAATCGCCAGCCGAAAACCCCACAACATGGACAACGCCATTT
The DNA here is from genome assembly GCF_040958095.1 of Procambarus clarkii. Lineage (NCBI taxonomy): Eukaryota > Metazoa > Arthropoda > Malacostraca > Decapoda > Cambaridae > Procambarus > Procambarus clarkii. The sequence continues at coordinate 26,972,304 of NC_091198.1, forward strand.
AACAAGGACGGGATATACCGGCCACAGGGGCTGGTTTCCCGTCTTAATCAGCTCGTAACGTAGCCGCTGCTGACCTCTGGTGAGGTGGCGCTTAGACAGCAACGCCATCTATGGAGTGGATAGGTGGACGTTTGTGTCTAAGCCTGTAAGTGAGGTGCCCTAGAGCGTCCCTAGTACTAATGACGTGTCTGATTACAGAGTCGACCTGGGACTGCTGTATTGGATGATGAATCAGTCTACCCAAGGCAGCCAAGGTCTCTCCACAAGTTTGCTGAAGAAGCTGTGAGTCACCCCCGGACGAACACTGCTGAGAGTGTTAGCCTGCCTGTGACGTGGCAGTATCAGGAATCGCCTTATCCGGGGTTGGCTGGTGGAAGAGACTAGCCACTGGGGTGTTGAGAGAGGAGAGTGATCAGCGGAATCACACGAGGCTCCTGCCTAGGGCTCGCAACCCTAGTATTGGTCGTGGAGTGGCCTACACAGCGGAGCTGATCGGAACCTGCTAGCTACAGGCTGGATTGTGGTTGAAGGCCTCCACGACGGAGCACCCAGTGGGACTGTGATTTGGCTGGCCTGTGGCCAGGGTAGATTCGCCGAGAGAATCCAAGAGGATTCATCGTGGGCCGAAGAAGAGAACCAGGGCTACTCATCGTGAGCACCGTGGAGCATCCTGTGTCTTCAGAGGAAGACAATTCTGCACATTAGAGTGTATTTATAACCCCGTGTGACTGATTGTTATTTATTTATGGTGGTGGTGAAATAATATATATAAATTAGAGCATTTGTATCCCTCCCCCTTTAATTTAACTTGCGTTATGGAACACATCCCTTGAAAGCCTCTACTAACTTGGGGCCGGATTCCCAAATTCTACTAACACCAGAAAAGAACCCGGTTACGCCCCAGCAGGGCCGTAACACATACTCCTGTCACAGCTCACACCGCCACATAGCAGCAGCGGCACGTAGGCCATGAGGCAGCCCACATACTACGATGTAGGAGAACTGTACCTGTGTGTGGGGTCTTTGACGGCCCGTGCACGAGTGGACTGTGTTCGCGTTAAGGTGGTGTCATATGTCGCACCCTCCCCTCACTCCCCTCCCATGCAGGTGACAGTTATCAATTCCCCACTTCACATTCCCCAGTCCTACATAAATGAGGCAAAAAAATAGTAAACACATTATATATATATATATCGCTGTATTCATATGGAGCACGTGGCAGCCTGTGATCTTGTATGTCTTTCAGCAGTCAATAAGTAGTTAAAGGGCGTAAACCCTTACGTATATAATTTGGCTGAGGAGGAAGCCTTTGGGGGAGGCGGCTCACCTCTTGGGAGTTTGACACATAACTGGACTAAATGATTCGATACCACACCATACCCAGCAGGTCCTCCATCCCCACCCCCCTACACCTAGCACTCAAGTCTGTTTACATCTTTCCCTCCGAGGTTGAGGGGGGCTTACATGTGTCTCTATATTCCCAAGAAATAGTGACTATAGCCCGAGGTATAGATCTTTTAATTTTGCATGGACTCTGAGTAATGAGCCTCATCGCATAGCAGTCTTCAATTTTCTTCTATCTAATCAAATCAGTGCCAGCATCGCTCAGTAAACTCAGTCAAAGTCAGTAAGTAAGCGTTTACTGAATGAGGGAAAGATTTTTTATACATCTTAAAAGAAGTCTACTAGTCTTCAATTTTTTTCTTTCTATCAAATCAAATCAGTGGCAGTATCACTCAGTAAACTCAGTCAAAGTCAGTAAGTAAGCGTTACTGAATGAGGGAAACAGTTTTTTACATCTTAAAAGGTGTCTACCAGTCTTCAATTTTTTTCTTTCTATCAAATCAAATTAGTGGTAGTAAGATGGTCTTCAATATTTTTCGTTTGTTTTTAAAAAGTAGAGTTTACACTTTCAAGCTAACTAGGTAGACTAGTTTTAAGGTTCTACATACATACATTCCAAGTCGAGGCAGATCACTTCAGCAAATGTGTCATTCATTATTTTAAAGTTTTTTTTTTTTGCCTGGATGCCTAGGTTAAAGACCCCATTCTCTCTCTTTTCCCATAGGCAACCTTTATTCCCCTCATACAAATTATGTATGCATGTCTACTCAATCTCCGTCGCCTCTACATCCAACACTAACACCAAATATTACTGTGCAGTCCTTGTAACACACAAAGGCATTAGTGCTGCCTGTCTGCCTCTCTCTGTCAACCCCCGGCGGTGTTTAACTCCCAGCTGTTGTCGACGCAGGCCTGCTCTCATCTCAGCTAACCTACCCTCACATCTGACGACACATGCCCTCTCGTCCATCACACGTCATTTCCTTAACCCTGTAGTCTGTCTACATTTCTCCTGGCTTCTACCATCACTCAGTAACTCAGTAAAGGCAATCGGTCAATCAGTCAAACAGCAACAGTGGACTGAAGACTCTAATATGCTATATGGATAGACCGCTTCTCTCTCGTGCTGAGCCATTAGTGAAATACCCGGCTTCAATTTGCTAGGACATAGGATCTACAGTTCCATCAGGTTGACCCTATGCCATTAGCACTGAGTGACACTGACCCGCCTTAGCAAGGTGATTGCGCGCAACATAAGCCCAGCAAAAACATAGACTTTTAATATCATAGCAACACAATGACACAGAATGTACAGCACTCTTAATATTTTTATTCAAGCACTGATAATATAGCATAATGTAAGATTTTTTTTCACATTTCATATTCATTTCAATTTAAAACAAAAGGTGAAACACAAGAACATGAACTAATAGGGTTGAGATTGGAGAAAAAGCTTTGCAGAAGATTAAAGAGCTGAGGAGACACGTTGGCTACCTACAATTCTAATATTTCTTGCAGACCTGCAGACCTGACCAGAAAAGCAGTCAGTCAGTCAGCCAAACATTTTTATAGTTTAAAGTTTTTACATCTTAAAAAAGGAGACTTCCAGTCTTCAATTTTTCTTCTATCAAATCAAATAGACATGAAGACTACTACCACATGACTGCGGGGGAGCGAGCATTCGAGCGGTGCACCTCTTGATGTCTGTCTGTCGCGTGACTGGGTTAATGACCACAATATCGCACACCATACCTGCTCTGGCATACCTCTCCCTCCTACACTTAGTAATGTAACGTGGAAATCAACTTTCTGTCTGATGACCAAATAACATTATTGAAAAGGTGAAGCATGTTTAGCCCTAGCTCTATTACATCCAAACACCAAACAAATATTATTGCACGCCTGTTTAGTTCTTGTAACACATTATATAGTTACGTAACGTAACGTGGAAATCAACTTTCTGTCTGATGACCATATAACATTTTTGAAAATGTGAAGCATATTTATGGGGCGTCAGCGTTGTCTGTCCGTCATTCTGTCTCGTTAGGGTCAAGCCTTCTTTAGAGCTCGGTCGTGTCTCCTTATCGTTGAGTTTGTCACTCAGCACCACCCTTCTCTCATCCCCCCATTAGTGCTCGCTCCAGCAGGTGTCTAATCTTTCTGTTTGTTCTTTCAAAATTGTTTGTTGACAAACAGTAATGACATTGATAATACGAGGTCTTGAATTAGATACTGACAGGGGAAAACAACAAAAAGCCATGATATTGAAAAGAAACTGAACTGAAGCTGTAAAGAATTTGAAAGTTGATTAATATATGTAGTAACGATTGAGTATAAGATTGAGTAGACATGCATAGAGAGAAATTTGTATGTGGGGAATAAAGGTTGCCTATGGGGAGAGAGAGAGAATGGGGTCTTTAACCTAGGCATCCAGGCAAAAAAAAAAAACAACTTTAAAATAATGAATTACGCATTTGCTGAAGTGATCTGCCTCGACTTGGAATGTACGTATGTAGAACCTTAAAACTAGTCTACCAAGTTAGCTTGAACATGTAAACTCTACTTTTTAAAAACAAACATATATTGAAGACCATCTTACAACCAGAGAGCCGGTCGGCCGAGCGGAGAGCACATGGACTTGTGATCCTGTGGTCCTGGGTTCGATCCCAGGCGCCGGTAAGAAACAATGGGCAGAGTTTCTTTCACGCTATGCCCCTGTTACCTAGCAGTAAAATAGGTACATGGGTGTTAGTCAGCTGTCACAGGCTGCTTTCTGGGGGGTGGAGGCCTGGTCGAGGACCGGGCCGCGGGGACACTATAAGCCCCGAAATCATCTCAAGATAACCACTGATTTGATTTGATAGAAAGAAAAAAAAATTGAAGACTGGTAGACACCTTTTAAGATGCAAAAAAATGTTTCCCTCATTCAGTAAACGCTTACCCACTGACTTTGACTGAGTTTACTGAGTGATGCTGGCACTGAATTGATATGATATAAAAAAAATTTAAGACTGGTAGACACCCTTTAAGATGTAAAAAAAATTTCCCTCATTCAGTAAACGCTTACCTACTGACTTTGACTGAGTTTACTAAGTGATGCTAGCACTGATTTGATTTGATATCAAAAAAATTAAAGACTGGCACACACCTTTTAAGATGTAAAAAAATTTTCCCTCATTCAGTAAAAGCTTACCTACTGACTTTGACTGAATTTACTAAGTGATGCTAAATGCTATTTAAATGCCGGGCCAGTAATTTGATTAGATAGAAGAAAATTGAAGACTGTTATGCGATGAAACTATTACTAAGAGTCCAAGCGAAATTAAAAGATCTATACCTCGGGCTATAGTCATTATTTGTTGAGAATATAGAGACACACGTGTAAGCCCCCCTCAACCTCGGAGGGAAAGATGTAAACAGACTTGAGTGCTAGGTGTAGGGGGGTATGGGGGGGGGGACCTGCTGGGTATGGTGAGTGGTATCGAATCATTTAGTCCAGTTATGTGTCAAACTCCCAAGAGGTGAACCGCCGGCCCCCAAAGGCTTCCTCCTTGGCCAAATTATATTTAACAGAGTTTACGCTTTTAAACTACTTATTGACTGCTGAAAGACATACAAGATCACAGGCTGCCACGTGCTCCATATAAATACAGCGATATATATATAATGTGTTTACTAATTTTTTGCCTCATTTATGGAGGACTGGGGAATGTAAAGTGGGGAATTGATAACTTTCACCTGCATGGGAGGGGAGTGAGGGGAGGGTGCGACATATGACACCAACTTAACGTGAACACAGTCCACTCATGCACGGGCCGTCAAAGACCCCACACCGGTACAGTTTTCCTACATCGCGGTATGTGGGCTGCCTCATGGCCTACGTGCCGCTGCTGCTATGTGGCGATGTGAGCTGTGACAGAAGTGAGTATGGTACGCTGTATTGCTGTCATTGAATTGCTGTCATTGGCAAAGAATTGGTGAAATTATATATATATATATATATATATATATATATATATATATATATATATATATATATATATATATATATATATATATATATATATATGTCGTACCTAGTAGCCAGAACGACCTTCTATGCCTACTATGCAAGGCCCGATTTGCCTAATAAGCCAAGTTTTTCTGAATTAATATATTTTCTCTAATTTTTTTCTTATGAAATGATAAAGCTACCCATTTCATTATGTATGAGGTCAATTTGTTTTTATTTCAGTTAAAATTAACGTAGATATATGACCGAACCTAACCAACCCTCCCTAACCTAACCTAACCTATCTTTATAGGTTAGGTTAGGTTAGGTAGCCGATAAAGTTAGGTTAGGTTAGGTAGGTTAGGTTGTCGAAAAACAATTAATTCATAAAAACTTGGCTTATTAGGCAAATCGGGCCTTGCATAGTAGGCTGAGAAGTGCGTTCTGGCTACTAGGTACGACATATATATATATATATATATATATATATATATATATATATATATATATATATATATATATATATATTTTTTTTTTTTTTTTTTATTTTTTTTTTTTTTTTTTTTTTTTGAAAAAACAGAGTACCACCTCTAGCTGGAAGAAGGGGGACCATAGCCTCGGAGGAAACCACGCATAACGCATTAGAGGGAATGTTTGGATCCCCTCCAATACAGTTTCTGTGTGCTTTTCTCCTACCACCCCCTTCCTTTTTTATTTTTTGTGCTTTATTATGCATTTGATGGTTACAAGATATACATGGGTTGATACAAAAATAATAATGCAAAAAGGTGCTTAAAGGTTATGGATCTCTTGAAAAACACAACAATGGGAAACATTGATGAATGTCACAGACGGGTTCGATCATTGTTGCAAGTAAAACACTTCTTCGAATTCCTCTGAAGTTGGACTAGTGCCCAAGACGCAACAGGCATTTCCCCTCTGAATCGCAACACTGAGGCGCTGGAACAAGAAACTTTTTGCTCTCTGGTCTTTTGTAGCGCTGATCAATTTGTCCCCCAATTCCTTCAGGAACTTCAATGCACATTTTCCCCACGAACCGAGGGTCTCCGAGCCGATCGGAACAAAGCTGTAGCAGTGTGCTAGACCTCTGTATTTAATAATTTTCTGCGATTCCCTGAAAGAAGCAGCACCACCACTTTCACGTGTGCTGTAGTGGAGGTAGGTACTGGCCAGTGTGGCAGCGCACGTGTAGTCCCATACCACTTGCTTACCATCCTTCCAAGGTAGCAAGGTGACCCCATCAGGGCGCTTCTGAGGGTCGTTAGGTCTGGATAAGTGTGGTTCTCTTTGTGCCGGGCAGCGGGCTGTGGCGAGGCTCCTCTTGATGATGTGTTGACTTCTTCATGTCTTGCAATTTTACCCTGTGATTTACGACATACCAGACCATGACGACCATATTGGTCTGCCATCGCAGTTCCGCAGATGCACCTATGTTCGGTGAGGATGGGGGCGGCAAGGCGAAGGGCAACTCCAATGCGGAGAGCGTCATGACTGAGGCGAGTTCCCAGGGCTGCATTGGGCACAGCAAATAAGAAATCCCCGGCGTGGGGTGCTGTTACCGCTAGGAGGTGGGCTTTGTTTTCAGCATCAGCGTTGTCAATCATTGCTGTGACAGTCTTTTCCATTATGGGGCTATCCCAGTGGGCCTGCTTGTGGTCTTTTGGGACTTGTGGTCGGGGTTGAGGGTGTGCAATGGTGTCCCATTGTCTGGCTGCTTCGATGAACGTTTGATCATGAGTTCCCGCTGTCTCTCTCATACGCTCTGGTAGGATCTGCCCTACCAATTCGTTGGCTGCTGTACATGAGGATAAGAATGCTGGATGTGCTACCTCAGTTGCCTTTCGTATGCCTATCCCTCCAAATCTCACTGGTAGTGTTGCTTGGTCCCACTGACTGTCATCTAAATCTAGGTTGAGCGCCTTCCTGAATATTGACCTGAGGAGCTCATCATATTGATTTAGAAGTGGGTTGCCAAAAGTTGGTGCACACCTTAAGAAGTATGTTAGCCTGGGCAAGGTAAGGCACTTTGTGAGAAGGTAGAGGGCATCGTGGGAGTCCAAGTCCCCAATTCTCTCTTCCATCCTCTTTAGGTCTCTAAACTTTTCGTCAAGGACTGCAGCAATAGCATTGTGGCCCAGAGGTGCTCCGAGTAGTGTGCTGTCGGTAGGTTTAACGACTGAGGCTTCTGGTAGAACTGATTTCACTGCTCTAATGATTACTTCACTGGATGCAATAATTTCGCACTTGGAGGGGTTAAGAACGAGACCCATGGACTCCCCCCGTGTCTTCACCAGCTGTAGGTCTTCTAGCAGGGAATCTTGTGTGCCTGCCAGAGTGCCATCATCCAGGAACCAGATGTTGAGCTCGCTGGACAGTCTGGTTGTAATTTCTCGAACCGCTATGCAAAAGAGGAACGGTGCAAGTGGGTGACCCTGTTGAATTCCCTCTGCTGAGGTGACTTCATGTTTGCCAAACAGGAGGGTTGAGTCTTTGCTGTATTCATATATATATATATATATATATATATATATATATATATATATATATATATATATATATATATATATATATATATATATATATATATATATACACACTTCTCTACATAAAACAGAGACCTATGCTACCAGTCAAAGCTACAGCCCGCTCCCCACCCTTCCCCTTTCCCCTTAACCTCCTTTATGTGCCCTACCCCTAACCGCCTATCTTATAAGCCCGGTCTCCTACCCTGTCAGGGGTAGGAGGCCCCCCATCTACACCTCCTCAGCATATCCTACATATTGTTATTTAACTATATATCTACACACGATTAACTCTACAGCACACACTCATAAATATTCATCTACTACTATTGCTCACCAGTTCACCACACCTGTTCCTATACTTACACTTTACCCTACATGACCCACAACGTCCCACATGCCGCTATCCCAGTCCAACACGATTCTACCAGGTGACTAGTGCCGCGCGGCCAGACAGCACGCGCACCCACCCCGGGGAACCCCCAGATCTCTTTGTGACTAGACACCTGCGCACCACCTGAGCACGCGGGCCTAACTGCCTCACCTGCTCAGGTGCGCACGCGGTTCTAGTCACATATTTCACTACTTGGGAGGTGCTTGGTAAGGCCATTAGTGAGTGGGAGGTGCTTGGTAAGACCAGTAGTGAATGGGAGGTGCTTGGTAAGACCATCAGGGAGTGGGAGGTGCTTGATTCAAATTCAAATGTTTATTCAGGTAAAGTACATACATACAAGGTGTGATACAAACATTGATGGATTTATAGATAGAGTTAGTACATACAATGCCTAAAGCCACTATGACGCAAAGCGTTTAGGACAAGAAAAATACTAAAGGCTAAAACTGAATATTAATTGAGATTAAAGTATAAACTGTGTTGAGAACATATATAAATATAAAAGGGGAACATGGCAGAAAAATAGCAAAAATTACAATTTGGTCGACAAACAGCATTGTTTAGAAATAGCAGACATGGATTAACATTTTAGAGGTAAGGTAGGTTACAGGGAGTTAATTAGGTAGTGCTTAGTTTTTATCTTAAACTGGTTGGGAGAGGTACAGTCTTTAACATGACAAGGAAGGTCATTCCACATTCTGGGTCCCTTGATTTGTAGAGCATTTCTAGTTTGATTAAGTTGTACTCTTGGAATATCAAAAGGTATTTGTTTCTGGTGTGGTGCTCATCGGTTCTGTTACAACCTTCAAGGAAGCTTTTAAGGTCCGGATGGAAATTAGAGTTCAGCGTTTTATATATATATATATATATATATATATATATATATATATATATATATATATATATATATATATATATATATATATGTCGTGCCTAGTAGCCAGAATGCACTTCTCAGCCTACTATGCAAGGCCCGATTTGCCTAATAAGCCAAGTTTTCCTGAATTAATATATTTTCTCTAGTTTTTTTCTTATGAAATGATAAAGCTACCCATTTCATAATGTATGAGGTCAATTTTTGTTTATTGGAGTTTAAATTAACGTAGATATATGACCGAACCTAACCAACCCTACGTAACCTAACCTATCTTTATAGGTTAGGTTAGGTAGCCGAAAAAGTTAGGTTAGATTAGGTAGGTTAGGTAGTCGAAAACTTCTCAGCCTACTATGCAGGGCCCGATTTGCCTAATAAGCCAAGTTTTCATGAAATAATGTTTTTTCGACTACCTAACCTACCTAACCTAACCTAACTTTTTCGGCAACCTAACCTAACCTAACCTATAAAGATAGGTTAGGTTAGGTAGGGTTGGTTAGGTTCGGTCATATATCTACGTTAATTTTAACTCCAATAAAAAAAATTGACCTCATACATAATGAAATGGGTAGCTTTATCATTTCATAAGAAAAAAAATTTAGAGAAAATATATTAAATCATGAAAACTTGGCCTATTAGGCAAATCGGGCCTTGCATAGTAGGCTGAGAAGTGCGTTCTTATATATATATATATATATATATATATATATATATATATATGTCGTACCTAGTAGCCAGAACGCACTTCTCAGCCTACTATGCAAGGCCCGATTTGCCTAATAAGCCAAGTTTTCATGAATTAATATATTTTCTCTAATTTTTTTCTTATGAAATGGTAAAGCTACCCATTTCATTATGTATGAAGTCATTTTTTTTTTATTGGAGTTAAAATTAACGTAGATATATGACCGAACCTAACCAACCCTACCTAACGTAACCTAACTTATCTTTATAGGTTCAGGCTTGTTCGCATTTGTGTTCCTCACGTGTTGCCCCAAAGAATGAGGTGATTTGGTAAAATGCTATGCCCAGATAACTATCCGAGTGCCGGCGGTGGGGTGGTTCAAATAGCCTCGGCTATCACCTCATTATGTCCGGTCGTGATGGTCAAGTGGATTAAGGCGTCTTGTACATACCAGATGCGTTGCTTCTGGGAGTATGGGTTCGAGTCACTTCTGGGGTGTGAGTTTTCAGTTGCATATGTCCTGGGGACCATTCAGGCTTGTTCGCATTTGTTTCCTCACGTGTTGCCCCAAAGAATGAGGTGATTTGGTAAAATGCTATGCCCAAGATAACTATCCGAGTGCCGGCGGTGGGGTGGTTCAAATAGCCTCGGCTATCACCTCATTATGTCCGGTCGTGATGGTCAAGTGGATTAAGGCGTCTTGTACATACCAGATGCGTTGCTTCTGGGAGTATGGGTTCGAGTCACTTCTGGGGTGTGAGTTTTCAGTTGCATATGTCCTGGGGACCATTCAGGCTTGTTCGCATTTGTGTTCCTCACGTGTTGCCCAAAGAATGAGGTGATTTGGTAAAATGCTATGCCCAAGATAACTATCCGAGTGCCGGCGGTGGGGTGGTTCAAATAGCCTCGGCTATCACCTCATTATGTCCGGTCGTGATGGTCAAGTGGATTAAGGCGTCTTGTACATACCAGATGCGTTGCTTCTGGGAGTATGGGTTCGAGTCACTTCTGGGGTGTGAGTTTTCAGTTGCATATATATATATATATATATATATATATATATATATATATATATATATTAAATATGACCGGAAAAGTAAGATTAATAATTCTAACACGAATTTTCTCAATCTTTCGTACATTTCTTTTCACTGTTGGAGGTAAATCAAAAATCAATTCTCCAAAATTCATTTTTATTTCTAGTCTGACGCGACACGAGCGCGTTTCGTAAAATTTATTACATTTTCAAAGACTTTAGTTTACAAATACACAACTGAATAGAACTTACGCATCTCCGACTTTGTTTATATCTGCATTTGAGAGAGGTGGATGGGGTGAGGTGGCATTAATAGGGTATTAATTTCATCAACACAAGACAGAACAAGAGGTGGCATTAATAGGGTATTAATTTCATCAACACAAGACAGAACACGAAACAATGGGTATTGAATAGAAGTGATTGTAGAAAGCCTATTGGTCCATATTTCTTGATGCTTCTATATTGGAGCGGAGTCTTGAGGTGGGTAGAATATAGTTGTGCATTAATTGGCTGTTGATTGCTGGTGTTGACTTCTTGATGTGTAGTGCCTCGCAAACGTCAAGCCGCCTGCTATCGCTGTATCTATCGATGATTTCTGTGTTGTTTACTAGGATTTCTCTGGCGATGGTTTGGTTGTGGGAAGAGATTATATGTTCCTTAATGGAGCCCTGTTGCTTATGCTTCGTTAAACGCCTAGAAAGAGATGTTGTTGTCTTGCCTATATACTGTTTTTTTGGAGCTTACAGTCCCCAAGAGGGCATTTGAAGGCATAGACGACGTTAGTCTCTTTTAAAGCGTTCTGTTTTGTGTCTGGAGAGTTTCTCATGAGTAGGCTGGCCGTTTTTCTGGTTTTATAGTAAATCGTCAGTTGTATCCTCTGATTTTTGTCTGTAGGGATAACGTTTCTATTAACAATATCTTTCAGGACCCTTTCCTCCGTTTTATGAGCTGTGGAAAAGAAATTCCTGTAAAATAGTCTAATAGGGCCAATCAACAGCCAATTAATGCACAACTATATTCTACCCACCTCAAGACTCCGCTCCAATATAGAAGCATCAAGAAATATGGACCAATAGGCTTTCTACAATCACTTCTATTCAATACCCATTGTTTCGTGTTCTGTCTTGTGTTGATGAAATTAATACCCTATTAATGCCACCTCTTGTTCTGTCTTGTGTTGATGAAATTAATACCCTATTAATGCCACCTCACCCCATCCACCTCTCTCAAATGCAGATATAAACAAAGTCGGAGATGCATAAGTTCTATTCAGTTGTGTATTGGTAAACTAAAGTCTTTGAAAATGTAATAAGTTTTACGAAACGCGCTCGTGTCGCGTCAGACTAGAAATAAAAATGAATTTTGGAGAATTGATTTTTGATTTACCTCCAACAGTGAAAAGAAATGTACGAAAGATTGAGAAAATTCGTGTTAGAATTATTAATCTTACTTTTTCGGTCATATATAATAATATATGTCTACAGGAAAGACTGCTACCAAAATATACTAATATTAAAGCGCACGACCCAGCAGCAAGGAATCAAGCCTTCACGATAAAATATCGCCAGGATCTGTTTCGTGATCAGATATACAAGGCAGAGAATGAAATCAAAGACAACAAAACGCAACTGCTTCATGCTACAAACGAGTGGAGAAATAGCAACATCGACGAAAGTATCCGTACCCGCATTGAACAACACCTCAACATCCTCACAGACCAACATCACCTCAGCACTGAAACAAGGATTATCAAGAAACTAACAACATTATATGGAGGACCTATGGCAATTCCACGACCAAGAGATGGCTTCCTGAATCTTGCAGGAATTAACCCCACTGAGGACCAAGTCACTCTCCTAAATCTGGGCATAAACTGTCACGTTATGTCCAGACCGAGTGAGATGGCCCGGAAAGTAGAGTTGGAAATTCTGTTGGACGACATATTCGACCTCGAGACACAAAAGAAGGTCACTACCAAAGATACCTTACAAGCAGAACTTATTGCAGAAGGAGGAAAGAATCGAGGCAATTACAGAGGCACCATACTGTCCCCCGAGCTCAAACCGGCAGCTAAAAGCCTTCGTGAGAACAAGGAGATAGTTGTCAGGAGAGGTGACAAGTCGCCAATATATGTCATACTTAAAAAAGACGAATATCTGGCGAAAATGAACATCAGACTCTCTGACCAAACTAAGTTCCAAAGGGTAACGAAGGACACTACAGCCGAATTAAAAGCAAAGGTCAACAAACTGATCGAAACTGTGAACGCCAAGAAATCCGGACTCCACCTGCCAAAGATTATTGGGGAATATAAACCTGGATATGCGTATGGAAATGTCAAGACACACAAGCCTGGAAACCCACTTCGGCCAATCATTAGCCAGATACCCACACCCACATACAGACTGGCGAAGCGACTCAACGGCCTGCTGACTCCTTATGTTCCTTGCGCCTTCAGCCTGAAGTCTCCAAAGGAATTTGTTGACTTACTGCGGGGCACACGGGCCACAGGGATAAGAGCCTCGTTGGACGTAGAATCGCTGTTTACCAACGTACCTGTGGACGAGACAATCGGGATGATAGCCGACAGAGTGTATCGTGATCCAGCCTGTACTCCTCTTGACATACCAGAAAATATTCTGAGGAAACTACTCCAAGCTTGTACTAAAGAGGCACCCTTCTTGAGCCCGGATGGGCACATGTATAAGCAAGTAGATGGGGTCGCCATGGGTTCTCCCCTAGGTGTCCTGTTTGCAAACTTCTACATGGGTACCATCGAGCAAAAAGTCTTAGTCGACATGAACTTGAAACCGGCCATATACTGCAGGTATGTTGACGACAATTTACACAGGTACCTGATGTCAGACATCTGCAGGAGCTGAAGGAGGCATTTGAGCAGAGTTCCGTGCTGCGTTTCACTTACGAGATGGAAAAGGATGGGAAGCTGCCCTTTCTAGATGTAACAGTCATGGAAAAGAGCAGAGGTTTCCACACTGCAGTCTACACTAAGGAAACGAACATAGGAATGTGCCTAAATGCCAACAGCGACTGCCCAGACAGGTACAAGAGGAGTGTTGTTAACGCATATGTCGACCGTGTCTCAGTCACAGCTCAGAATGGAAGCAAGTCGACGAAGAACTCTGTAGGGTAAGGCAGGTCCTAGTCAACAACGGCTTCTCCAATGGTTTCGTCGAAGACATCATAAGAAGGAAAGTGAAACGCCATGCAACCTCTGAAGAGACAACTAACACAACACCTATACCCCCTATTAGACTATTTTACAGGAACTTCTTTTCCACAGCTCATAAAACGGAGGAAAGGGTCCTGAAAGATATTGTTAATAGAAACGTTATCCCTACAGACAAAAATCAGAGGATACAACTGACGATTTACTATAAAACCAGAAAAACGGCCAGCCTACTCATGAGAAACTCTCCAGACACAAAACAGAACGCTTTAAAAGAGACTAACGTCGTCTATGCCTTCAAATGCCCTCTTGGGGACTGTAAGCTCCAAAAAACCCAGTATATAGGCAAGACAACAACATCTCTTTCTAGGCGTTTAACGATGCATAAGCAACCAAGTCAATATTGACTTATTAAATATGTGCATAGGTGACATACTTAACATAATAGTTTCTCTTGAAAAGCTTCATAGAAAACACCAACCTTACCTAACCTACTTAGTATGTTAAGATAAGCATCTTGTTGCTTCGTAATTACAATTATTACCTAACCTATAATAGGTATAGGTTAAGTAATAATTGTAATTACGAAGCAATAAGATGCTTATCTTAAGATACTAACAAGGTTAGGTAAGGTCGGTGTTTTCTATGAATCTTTTTAAGGGTATCTATTATGTTTAGTATATCACCTATGCACGTAGTTAATAAGTCAATATTGACTTTACGAATTTGCGAGAACGGGTTGAAGCAACAGGGCTCCATTAAGGAACATATAATCTCTTCCCACAACCAAACCATCGCCAGAGAAATCCTAGTAAACAACACAGAAATCATCGATAGATACAGCGATAGCAGACGGCTTGACGTTTGCGAGGCACTACACATTAAGAAGTCAACACCAGCAATCATCAGCCAATTAATACACAACTATATTCTACCCACCTCAAGACTCCGCTCCAATATAGAAGCATCAAGAAATATGGACCAATAGGCTTTCTACAATCACTTCCATTCAATACCCATTGTTTCGTGTTTCCGGGGATCGAACGAGGACTCTAGGATTATGAGTTTTAAGCGCTGTCTTATCTGCCACAGATCCTCCTGTGGCCTGTGACACACTTAGGAAGAGCATGGATAAACTAAAAGACTCAAAAGCCCAAGGTGTGAATGGAATCCAATCCAAAACCACAAAGAAACTGGCAGATGCACTATTTTTACCACTGAAACTCCTTTTCAGAAAATCCCTGGACCAAGGGATAGTTCCCTTACATTCGAAATTTTCAAATGTTACTCCTGTTTTCAAAAAAGGCAGCAGAGCTCATCAGAAAACTACCGTCCGATCAGCTTGACATCGCACATCTACAAGCTCATGGAGAGAATCCTAAGGGAGGGAATCATGCAACATCTCATAGTAAACAATCTTGTAAAATCAACACAACATGGATTTGTTAAAAACAGATCCTACCTTACAAACCTGCTCTCATCTCTGGAAACGGTAACTGGCTATTTAGACAAAGGACTTCCGGTTGATGTAGCTTACTTGGACTTTGCTAAAGCTTTGAAAAGGTACCACATGAGAAACTGGCAAGGAACTACAATCACATGGAATAAATGGGAGAATGCTGAAGTGGATAAAACAATGGTTAAAACAAAGGGTCGTGCTAAAAGGGAATGAATCTGACAGGAGGTAAGTGATGTACCTCAAGGGTCCATTTTGGGGCCAACTTTTTTTTGCCTTTTAGAACATAAGAACATAAGAACATAAGAACAAAGATAACTGCAGAAGGCCTATTGGCCCATACGAGGTAGCTCCTATTTATAACCACCCAATCCCACTCATATACATGTCCAACCCATGCTTGAAACAATTGAGGGACCCCACCTCCACCACGTGACTCGGTAATTGGTTCCCTAAATCAACAACCCTGTTACCAAACCAGTATTTACCCAAGTCTTTCCTAAATCTAAACTTATCCAATTTATACCCATTGTTTCGTGTATTGTCTTGTGGTCATACTTTTAATACCCTATTAATATCCCCTTTGTTATGTACGTTCATCCACTTGTAAACTTTGTGAACTTGTTCATGTCACCCCTAACTCTTCGCCTTTCCAGTGAATGCAATTTAGGTTTTGTAAATCTTTCTTCATATGAATGATTTCTAATTTTGGGAATTTACTTTGTCATCCTATGCTGGACACGTTCAAGTGAAACCTATATCCATTCTATAGTAAGGCGACCAAAACTGATCTGCATAATCTAAATGGGGCCTAACAAGAGCAAGATATAGCTGAAAAACAACACCAGGTGTCTTGTTACTAACGCTTCGATTAATAAATCCCAGTGTCCTATTTGCCTTATTACGAACATTTATGCATTGATCCTTTGGTTATAAATTCTTACTAATCATAATCCCAAATCCCTTTCGCAACCCAACTTCGCAATCTCAACACCATCTAGCTCGTATCTTGTAACTCTATCATCATTACCTAGCCTCAAAACTTTACATTTAGCAGCATTAAACTGCATCTACCAATCTTTTGACCATTTCAAAACCCTGTTTAGACCAACTTGAAATGACAGTGAGTCTTCTTCCTTGTTAATTTCCCTACCGATTTTTATATCATCGGCAAATTTGCAAATATTGCTACTCAACCCGAATCTAAATCATTTATATATATTACAAACAACAGAGGTCCCCAGGACAGAGCCTTGAGGCACTCCACTTACAACAGTTTCTTACTCTGACTTAACCCCATTTATACTAACTCTGTTTTTTTTTGGTATCGTCTTGCCCTAATTCAACTTAATATAGCACCCCCAATACCATGAGCCTCTATCTTTCTAATCATTATTTCATGTGGTACTGTATCAAAAGCTTTGCTAAAGTCAAGGTACACAATATCACAATCCTTACCACTATCAACTACCTCAACTATGCCTGAATAAAAAGATAGCAAATTTGTTAAACATGAATGGTCATTTGTTCTTGGACCCTGCCTTTCTAACCAATTATTTTTTTCTCTATTATGTTTACTACAAATGTCTCTTACACAAGCACACAATCACACACACACACACACACACACACACACACACACACACACACACACACACACACACACACACACACACATACACTGCATCTATCTGGACCTAAAAAAGGCTTTTGACAGAGTTCCACATAAGAGGTTGTTCTGGAAACTGGAAAATATTGGAGGGGTGACAGGTACGCTTCTAACATGGATGAAAAATTTTCTGACTGATAGAAAAATGAGGGCAGTGATCAGAGGCAATGTATCGGACTGGAGAAATGTCACAAGTGGAGTACCACAGGGTTCAGTTCTTGCACCAGTGATGTTTATTGTCTACATAAATGATCTACCAGGAGAGCCGGTCGGCCGAGCGGACAGCACGCGGGACTTGTGATCCTGTGGTCCTGGGTTCGATCCCAGGCACCGGCGAGAAACAATGGGCAGAGTTTCTTTCACCCTATGCCCCTGTTACCTAGCAGTAAAATAGGTACCTGGGTGTTAGTCAGCTGTCACGGGCTGCTTCCTGGGGGTGGAGGCCTGGTCGAGGACCGGGCTGCGGGGACACTAAAAAAAGCCCCGAAATCATCTCAAGATAACCAGTTGGTATACAGAACTATATGCACATGTTTGCTGATGATGCCAAGATAATAGGAAGGATAAGAAACTTAGATGATGGTCATGCCCTTCAAGATGACCTGGACAAAATAAGTATCTGGAGCACCACTTGGCAAATGGAATTTAATTCTAATAAATGCCATGTTATGGAATGTGGAATAGGAGAACATAGACCCCACACAACCTATATATTATGTGAGAAATCTTTAAAGAATTCTGATAAAGAAAGAGATCTAGGAGGGGTTCTAGATAGAAAACTATCACCTGAGGACCACATAAAGAATATTGTGCGAGGAGCCTATGCCACACTTTCTCACTTCAGAATTGCTTTTAAATACATGGATGGCGATATACTAAAGAAATTGTTCACGACTTTTGTTAGGCCAAAGCTAGAATATGCAGCGGTTGTGTGTTGCCCATATCTTAAGAAGCACATCAACAAACTGGAAAAGGTGCAAAGACATGCTACTCAG
The DNA here is from genome assembly GCF_040958095.1 of Procambarus clarkii. NCBI lineage: Eukaryota > Metazoa > Arthropoda > Malacostraca > Decapoda > Cambaridae > Procambarus > Procambarus clarkii. The sequence continues at coordinate 26,990,481 of NC_091198.1, forward strand.
TGGCTCCCAGAACTGAAAGGCAAGAGCTACGAGGAGAGGTTAGAGGCATTAAACATGCCAAAACTGGAAGACAGAAGAAAAAGAGGTGATATGATCACTACATACAAAATAGTAACAAGAATTGATAAAATCAATAGGGAAGATTTCCTGAGACCTGGAACTTTAAGAACAAGAGGTCATAGATATAAACTAGCTAAACACAGATGCCGAAGAAATATAAGAAAATACAAACAGAGTGGTAGACGGTTGGAACAAGTTAGGGGAGAAGGTGGTGGAGGCCAAGACTGTCAGTAGTTTCAAAGCGTTATATGACAAAGAGTGCTGGGAAGACAGGACACCACGAGCATAGCTCTCATCCAGTAACTATACTTAGGTAATTACACACATACACAGGAAGCAGCCCGTAACAACTGTTTAACTCCCAGGTACCTATTTACTGTTAGGTTAACAGAGCCATCAGGATGAAAGAAACTCTGCCCATTTGTTTCTGCCTTGACCGGGAATCGAACACGGGCTTAGGACTACGGCCCCAAGCGCTGACAACTCAGCCGTGAGGCCCGTTTTGTGTGTGTACTAAGCTATTTGTACTCACCTATTTGTGCTTGCGGGGGTTGAGCTTTGGCCTTTTGGTCCCGCCTCTCAACTGTCAATCAACTGGTGTACAGATTCCTGAGCCTACTGGGCTCTATCATATCTACATTTAAAACTGTGTATGGAGTCAGCCTCCACCACATCACTGCCTAATGCATTCCATCTGTTAACTACTCTGACACTGAAAAAGTTCCTTCTTACGTCCCTGTGTGTGTGTGTGTGTCTGTGTGTGTATGTGTGTGTGTGTGTGTGTGTACTCACCTAGTTGTGTCTGCAGGATCGAGCATTGAATCTTGGATCCCGACTTTCGAGCATCGGTTGTTTACAGCAATGACTCCTGTCCCATTTCCCTATCATACCTGGTTTTAAAATTATGAATAGTATTTGCTTCCACAACCTGTTCCTGAAGTGCATTCCATTTTCCCACTACTCTCACGCTAAAAGAAAACTTCCTAACATCTCTGTGACTCATCTGAGTTTCAAGCTTCCATCCATGTCCCCTCGTTCTGTTACTATTCCGTGTGAACATTTTGTCTATGTCCACTCTGTCAATCCCTCTGAGTATCTTATACGTTCCTATCATGTCCCCCCTCTCCCTTCTTCTTTCTAGTGTCGTAAGGCACAGTTCCCTCAGGCACTCCTCATACCCCATCCCTCGTAGCTCTGGGACGAGTCTCGTTGCAAACCTCTGAACCTTTTCCAGTTTCATTATATGCTTCTTCAGATGGGGACTCCATGATGAGGCGGCATACTCTAAGACTGGCCTTACGTAGGCAGTGTAAAGCGCCCTAAATGCCTCCTTACTTAGGTTTCTGAATGATGTTCTAACTTTTGCCAGTGTAGAGTACGCTGCTGTCATTATCCTATTTATATGTGCCTCAGGAGATAGATTAGGTGTTACGTCCACCCCCAGGTCTCTTTCACGCGTCGTTACAGGTAGGCTGTTCCCCTTCATTGTGTACTGTCCCTTTGGTCTCCTATCTCCTAGTCCCATTTCCATAACTTTACATTTGCTCGTGTTGAATTCCAGTAGCCATTTCTCTGACCATCTCTGCAACCTGTTCAGGTCCTCTTGGAGGATCCTGCAATCCTCATCTGTCACAACTCTTCTCATCAACTTTGCGTCATCCGCAAACATCGACATGTAGGACTCTACGCCTGTAAACATGTCGTTAACATATACAAGAAATAGAATTGGTCCCAGCACCGATCCTTGTGGTACTCCACTTGTTAGTGTTCGCCAGTCCGACTTCTCGCCCCTTACCGTAACTCTTTGGCTCCTTCCTGTTAGGTAGTTCCTTATCCATGCTAGGACCTTTCCCCCCACCCCCGCCTGCCTCTCGAGCTTGAACAGCAGTCTCATGTGCGGTACTGTATCAAAGGCTTTTTGGCAGTCCAGAAATATGCAGTCTGCCCAACCATCTCTGTCCTGTCTTATCCTCGTTATTTTATCATAGAATTCCAGAAGGTTTGTTAGGCACGATTTCCCTGTCCAGAACCCATGTTGATGTTTGTTCACAAACCTAATGTTCTCTAGGTGTGCAACCAGTCGTAGCCTAATTATTCTTTCCAGTATTTTACAGGGGATGCTTGTCAGTGATACAGGTCTATAGTTAAGTGCCTCCTCCCTATAACCTTTCTTGAAGATCGGCACGACATTTGCCTTCTTCCAGCAACTGGGCAATTCTCCTGACATAAGTGACTCATTAAAGATCATTGCCAGAGGCACGCTGAGGGCCTGTGCTGCTTCTTTTAGTATCCACGGTGATACTTTGTCTGGTCCAACTGCTTTAGTTGCATCTAGAGTTGTCAACTGTTTCATTACCTCCTCTGCTGTCACCTCTATATCTGATAGTCTTTCATCTAGGGTAACCCCTTCCAACAATGGGAGCTGCTCAGGCTCGGTAGTGAACACTCCATGGAAACTGGCATTCAGTACCTCGCAGATTTCCTTGTCACTTTCAGTATATGCCCCCTCTGTCTTCCTTAGTCTTGTCACTTGGTCGTTCACCGACATTTTTCTTCTTATATGACTGTGTAGTAACTTAGGTTGTTTTTTCGCTTTGATTGCAATATCGTTCTCATAGTCCCTTTCCGATGTTCGTCTTATGTTAATGTAATCGTTCCTAGCTCTGTTGTATCTGATCCTGTTGTCCTCTGTTCTTTGTCTTCTGTACTTCCTCCACTCCCTCCTGCTGGCCATTTTTGCTTCCTGACACTGTCTATTAAACCATGGGTTATTATATTCCTTCTTATTTTTTCCCTTTACCGTTGGTATAAATCTCTCTTCGGCCTCCTGGCATTTCTGTATGACTAGGTACATCATATCTTGGACTGTTTTTCCTCTAATTTCTTCCTCCCACTGCACTTCACCCAGATAGTCCCTTATCCTCTTATAGTCCCCTTTCCTGTAGTCAGCTCTCCTTTCCCAGATCTCTTGTCCCATGGTCATAAGTTTGAATTCCATCAAGTAGTCAAAGACTAGGACACAATGGTCACTGGCCCCTAGAGGTATTTCATGCTCTAAATTCTCGATATCTTCTACGTTCTGGGTGAAGTAAGTAAGTAATTATCAAAAGAAGGCACCAAACCGGGAAGGCTATGTAGCACCATCAAATACGCAAAATAATCAGAGGGCGCTAAATATCACCAAGGATGCCAATACGAGAACAAAAACGCATAAGGCGAACGATATCAAAAGTATCCGAGTCACCAAGAATTCTATCGAGGGATAGGTGACCGCGAGGGGCGGTCGGAAAGCAAGACACACGCTCGTCCTGGAAGTCAGGACATTCAAGAAGGACATGCACGACCGTAAGAGGGACAATGCAACTAGGACAATAAGGAGCAGGGCGGCGCTCCATCAAGTGACCATGGGTTAAGCGAGTATGGCCAATACGCAACCTCGCTAGAGCTGTTTCCCACCGCCGGTTACGGTGGAAGGAGGACGGCCACGAGGAAACACAACATTTAAGAGTACGTAGCTTGTTACCAGTAACAGACAACCAAGAAGCCTGCCAACGGGTAAGGACTGAGGAATGGATAACCGGGTAAAAGTCGGAATACGGAATGCCTTTACGAGAGATGGGACAAGAGCGGACAGCTTCCTTAGCGGCAGCATCCGCACGCTCATTTAAAGACACGCCAATATGGCTGGGAACCCAACAAAACTCAACCGACTTAAATTTACTGTGAACGAGAAACAGCCAATGCTGGATCTCGACAACTACCGGATGAACTGGATTAAAGCACCCGAGAGCCATGAGGGCACTACGAGAGTCAACAACAACCACAAAGGAAGACTGACAACGAGAAAGCAGGAGACGAAGAGCATAGAGAATAGCATAAAGTTCCGCTGTAAAGATGCTAGTCTCCGGAGGCAAGCGACACATATAAGTGCGATCAGGAAAAACAACAGAGTAGCCAACACCGTCCGCTGACTTAGACCCATCGGTGAAGACAGAAACGGAGCGGGAGTGAGAAGAAAAGTGCTCGAGGAAAAGGTGTTTTAGAACTGTAGGAGGGGTAAAAGCTTTAGTGATACGAGTCAAGGATGTACAAAACCGCGGAAGAGGGACCCTCCACGGGGGCAAAGAAGGAACAACACGAGGAGAAACATCAGAAATACGAACGGAAAGAGAATCCTGCAGGCGAGATAACCGGACAGAAAGAGGGAGGTGGTGAAGAGGAACAGGAACCGCAGGAGGGGTAAAAGTTAAAGCACGACAGAGACGAGAGGAAGGATGTTGCAAGGACCGCGCAAGATAGCGAAGACAGTAGCGATCACGGCGGTCCTGGAGAGACAGGAAGCCAGTGTCAACATACAAGCTAAGGACGGGAGTCGAACGAAAGGCACCAGAACTGAGGCGCAACCCAGCATGGTGCAAAGCATCAAGACGGCGAAGAGTAGAAGGAGAAGCAGACGAGTAAGCAGGGCAACCATAATCGAGCTTAGACAGGACGAGAGAGGAATGTAAAGCAAGGAGAGTGCGCCTATCTGCCCCCCAAGAAGTATGGGACAAGGTTCTGGGTGAAAATCAAGTCTAATAGGCTCGGTGCATCTCCTCCTCTTTCCCTTGTGTCTTCCTTCACATGTTGTGTCAGGAAATTCCTGTCTATAACATCTACTAATTTTGCTCCCCACGTTTCGTCCCCTCCATGGGGATTCCTTGATTCCCAATTTATCTCTCCATGATTTAGGTCCCCCATGATCAGCAGCTTCGCTCTCATTCTGTGGGCTAGTGTTGCTGCCTTCTGAAGTTCATCTATACATGCTTTGTTGTTGTCATCATACTCCTGCCTGGGTCTTCTACTGTTTGGTGGGGGATTGTAGATTACCAAGATCACAGTCTTCCTCCTTTCTACTGTCAGAGTTCCATGTATGAAGCTTGTGCACTCATTGGTAACTCGATTTCCCAGGTCTTCAAACTTCCATTTCCGCTTTATTAGGAGTGCTACTCCCCCTCCCTGTCTCTGTGTCCTCTCTTTTCGTATCACCTGGTACCCTTCAGGAAAGATTGCATCTGAGATCATGTCATTAATTTTAATTTCCACAATTGCAACTATGTCAGGATCTGCTTCACTCACTCTTTCTTTTATCTCTTCTGCTTTATTAGATACCCCATCAGCATTGGTGTACCAAACCTTGAGATTCTTCATGGAAACTCTTGTACCAGAGTTCTCCCTTTCTCTGGGGGTCTGGGGGGATCTGGGGGTGTCTGGGGGCAGGGGGGATCTGGGGGATCTGGGGGGGTGTCTGGGGGATGACTGGGGGCGGGGAGGATCCGGGGGATGTCCGGGGGGATCCGGGGGGTGTCTGGGAGGGTCCGGGGGGTGTATGGGGGGTGAAAGAGGTCAGGAGGGGTGCTTGGGGGGCTACTGGGGGCTGGGCTTCTAGGAAGGTAGGTAGGAGGGTCTGGGGTAGGGCCTGGGTAGGTAGGTCTGGAGTAGGAAGGGCATACTGGGTCTGAAGATTAGGGAGGGCATAGAGGGGTTGGGAGATAGCGTAAGGTTGGGAGTCAGATAGAAGTTGAGAGGTTGGGAGGGGGAAGGATAGAGGGGGTGGGGGGAACCTCCCACCCCCCTCGCAAGGGTGGGGGGGTCACATGGAAGGAGAGGGGATGAGGATGTGTGTGTGTGTGTGTGTGTGTGTGTGTGTGTGTGTGTGTGTGTGTGTGTGTGTGTGTGTGTGTGTGTGTGTGTGTGTGTGTATGTGTGTGTGTGTGTGTGTGCTCACCTAGTTGTACTCACATAGTTGTACTCACATAGTTGTACTCACATAGTTGTGCTTGCGGGGATTGAGCTTTGGCTCTTTAGTCCCCGGCTCTCAACCGTCAATCAAATGGTGATTCCTGAGCCTACTGGGTTCTGTCATATCTTCATTTAAAACTGTATATGGAGTCAGCCTCCACCACATCACTGCCTACTGCATTCCACCTGTTAGCTACTCTGACATTGAATAAGTTCTTTCTAACGTCCCTGTGGCTCATTTGGGTACTCAGTTTCCACCTGTGTCCCCTTGGTCGCGTACCACCAGTGTTGAATAGTTTATCCTTGTCTACCCTGTCAATGCCCCTGAGGATTTTGTAGGTAGTGATCATGTCACCCCTCACTCTTCTGTCTTCCAGTGTCGTAAGGTGCCTTTCCCGCAGCCTTTCCACGTAACTCAAGCCTCTTAGTTCTGGGACTAGTCTAGTGGCATACCTCTGAACTTTTTCCAGTTTCGTCTTGTGCTTGGCAAGGTACGGGCTCCATGCTGGGGCCACATACTCCAGGATTGGTCTTACATATGTGGTATACAAGATTCTGAATGATTCCTTACACAGGTACCTGAAGGCTGTTCTGATGTTAGCCAGCCTTGCATATGCCGCAGACATAATTATTTTTATGTGGGCTTTAGGAGACAGGTTTGGTGTGATATCAACTCCTAGATCTTTCTCTCTATCCGTTTCATTAAGTACTTCATCTCCTATTCTGTATCCCGTGTTTGGCCTCCTATTTCCACCGCCAAGTTTCATTACTTTGCATTTACTCACGTTGAACTTTAGCAGCCATTTGTTGGACTATTCATTCAGTCTGTCTAGGTCATCTTGTAGCCTCCTACTATCATCCTCTGTTTCAATCCTCCTTATAATTTCTACATCATCAGCAAATATTGAGAGAAACGAATCTATACCCTCTGGGAGATCATTTACATATACCAGAAACAGTATAGGTTCAAGGACTGACCCCTGCGGGACTCCACTTGTGGCGTCTCGCCAATCTGAGACCTCACCCCTCACAGTGACTCGTTGTCTTCTGTTGCTTAGGTACTCCCTTATCCAATGGAGTACCTTCCCTTTCACTCCAACTTGCATCTCCAGCTTTATCACTGGCCTCTTGTGTGGTACTGTATCAAAGGCTTTCTGGCAATCCAAAAATATGCACTCTGCCCACCCCTCTATTTCTTGCCTGGTCATAGAATTCAATTAACCCTGTGAGGCAGGACTTGCCATTCCTGAACCGATGTTGATGCTGTGTTACAAAATTCTTTCGCTCTATATGTTCCACTAGCTTTCTTCGCACAATCTTCTCCATTAGCTTGCATGGTATGCAGGTTAGAGACACTGGCCTGTAGTTCACTGCCTCCTGTCTATTTTTTTTCTTGTATATCGGGACTACATTAGCTGCTTTCCAAATTTCTGGCAGTTCCCCTGTTGCCAGTGATTTGTTATACACTATGGAGCGTGGCAAGCATAGTGCTTCTCCTCCTTTCTTTCGTATCCAAGGGGAGATTCCATCTGGACCTATAGCCTTTGTCACATCCAACTCTAGTGAAAACTTCCTTACACTGGTAATCACAAACTCTTCTAGTGGTTCCTGGTTAACTATTCCCTCTCATATCTCTGGAATTTCTCCTTGCTCTAAGGTGAAGACTCTCCTAGATTTTTTTTATTCAGTTCCTCACACACTGCCTTGTCGTTTCTAGTGAATCCTTCTGCCCCTATCCTTAATTTCATTACCTGTTCCTTTACTGTTTTTTTCAGAGGCCAGAATAGTGGCCAGAATACGCCTGGGATATAGACGTATCTGGCAGCTTTCTCAAAACCCAAATGTCGAGTACACAATATGTCAATTTTGTGAAAGAGAAAACATGCACTCTCTTGAACATTATATTGTAGAATGTCCCATACTGACTGACTTTCGCCCTCCTGGGCTAAGGTATGCTGAACTCTGTAATTACTATATGAGTACTGGAATACTTGATGATATATTGGACTTGTATCCAAGATTGACCATGTAATATACCAATCATACAATGTATATATATGATGTAACTATATAACCTGTGCTTGTAAAAGCACCTTCATCACCTTCAGTGATTAAGTGCTTAATTGCACACTAGTTTCTTTATCAGCTACCTCACCCTGTCAGAGTAAATGAGACAAATGTATGTGAATGCATGTGTGTGTGTATATATGTATGTATATGTGTGTGTGTGTATGTATATGTATGGGTATAAAGTATATATGGAAGCTTATCAGAATTACATTTCACCTTTGTGAATGTACATTAATGACACTATGTAAAAGACACATCTAACACTTTATGTAGGGCATACGTAAATCTGTGTATCTATGTATTTAATCTGTGTATCTATGTATTTACGTATGTAGGTTAGCTTAGCATTTTAAAAGCACCGAATCACCTTCTGTGGTTGAGTGTTCAATAAACCCTTGAACTATATGTTTAGCACTTCTCTAACCCTGTCCATGGAGGACAAAATAAAATGTATATATGCTGGTTAGCATTGTAAATGTGTGGCCACGTCTGTGGTAGAAAATATTAAAAAAAAAAAACAGCTTTTTTCTCCTGATGTGGCTGTGCAGCAATTTAGGTTGAGTCTTTGCCTTGCTTGCGATATCATTTTCGTATTGTTTTTCTGCCTCTCTTCTCATCCTGACATATTCATTCCTGGCATTCTGGTATCTTTCTCTGCTCTCAAGTGTCCTGTTATTCTTATAGTTTCTCCACGCCCTTTTACTTTGCTGCTTAGCTAGCCTACATCTCTGGTTAAACTATGGGTTTCTCATCTTCATTTCATAGTTTTCTTTTTTGGACTGGAACAACTTGCTTGCTGTTTTCTTGTACTTCTGCGTGATGTTATATCTGTTAGGTAAAATTCTCAACCCATCTGTTAGGAATTTTCTTATGTCCTCATAGTTTCCCTTTCGGAATGCCAGCCTTTTGATTTCAGTACCCTTCCTCGAGTTCAATAATCCTTTTTCAACCAGATACTCAAACACCAGTGCACTGTGGTCGCTCATTTCTACTGGGGCCTCAAAACCGATTTCCCTTATGTCGGAGTCGTTCAGAGTGAAAACTGGGTAGTCTCTCGCTGGTTCATCGTTTCCTCTCATCCTAGTAGGTTCTCTGACATGTTGGCTTAGAAAGTTTCTTGTCGCCACCTCCACTAGTTTGGCTCTCCATGTATCCTAACCTCCATGCGATTCTTTGTTCTCCCAGTCTATCCTTCCGTGATTGAAGTTCCCCATTATGAGCAAATGGGATCTATTTCTACAGGCAGCAGAGGCTGCCTTCTCAATTATAGCATTAACTGCCGTGTTGTTGTTGTCATACTCTTGCCTGGGTCTTCTGTCATTTGGTGGAGGGTTATATATCACTGCTACTACTACTTTTGTTCCTTCCATTGTCAAGGTGCCTGTTACGTAGTCTCTGAATCTCTCGCAGCCCAGGATGACCATCTCCTTGAAATTCTATTCCTTTCTCATTAGTAGGGCCACTCCCTATTAATGAGTAGGGACATACTGTGTGTGTGTGTGTGTGCCAAATGAGTAGGCACATACTGTGTGTGTGTGTGTGTGTGTGAGTGCTTACCTAAGTGTAATTACCTAAATTTAGTTACAGGATGAGAGCTACGCTCGTGGTTTCTCGTCTTCCCAGCACTCTTTGTTGTATAACGCTTTGAAACTACTGAAAGTTTTGTCCACTACCACGTTCTCACTTAGCTTGTCCCAACCGTTAACTACTCTGTTTGGGAAAGAACACTTACTAATATTTTTTGGCACCTATTTTTCTTTAGCTTGAATCTGTGATCTCTTGAAAGCTACTAGCGTGACATGTTATGTTCTCTATTATGTCTACTTCATGTATATATCTCTAACACACTCCTCAAGAAGCAGCCAGTAGCAGTTGTCTAACTCCCAGGTACCTGTTTGCTGAAGGCAAAGTTACAAATATAACAATGTAAATGCTCCCACGACTTGTGACAGCTGTTCCCCCTCCCCAGGTGGTGAGCGTCGTGGTCACCTACCTGGTCATTCTCATTCAGTTCCACTCCAACGACGCTCCAGGAGCCAGGACGGAGGTCAACGGTACCACTGCTCTGTGTCACTGTTGATGACGGTGCTCTCTGACAGCCTGTTACAGAGTAGCGGGCAGACAGTGCTGTCACCTCATACTCTGACATTCACTCACCAATTGTTAATTTTGTTTCTTCCTGAATAAACTCATGTTTCCTAGACCTGAATAAAGTCATGTTTATATGTGTGTCAGACCTGACTAACTCATGTTTATGTGTGTGTCAGACCTGAATAAACTCATGTATATATGTGTGTCAGACCTGACTAACTCATGTATATATGTGCGTCAGACCTAACTCATGTTTATATGTGTGTCAGACCTGACTAACTCATGTATATATGTGTGTCAGACCTGACTGACTCATGTTTATATGTGTGTCAGACCTGACTAACTCATGTTTATATGTGTGTCAGACCTGACTGACTCATGTTTATATGTGTGTCAGACCTGACTAACTCATGTTTATATGTGTATCAGACCTGACTAACTTATGTTTATATGTGTGTCAGACCTGACTAACTCATGTTTATATGTGTGTCAGAACTGACTAACTCATGTTTATATGTGTGTCAGACCTGACTAACTCATGTTTATATGTGTGTCAGACCTGACTAACTCATGTTTATATGTGCGTCAGACCTGACTAACTCATGTTTATATGTGTGTCAGACCTGACTAACTCATGTTTATATGTGTGTCAGACCTGACTAACTCATGTATATATGTGTGTCAGACCTGACTAACTCATGTATATATGTGTGTCAGACCTGACCAAACTCAAGTTTATTCAGGTCACAGCATTCACAGTAATCTCACTGTGATTATTGTTTGTAATTTTAATTTTTATTGTAATTGTTCCTTGATCTAGTATTCTGGTTCCTAGTTAATTAATTGTATAAATTTTAATTTCATTCATCACCACTCTTTAAATATTATACAATTTTCATTCCGTCTACTCCATTTTGCCAGGCAATATTCCATATCCTAGTCCAGTTGTATATTAACTGTTCTGATCTGTATTTTGTACTTACACTTTAGTACAAAATCACTTACACTACGCACTAATACTACTTCACTTAAATTATTAATAAGCGCAGGAGATATAAATTTTCTCATTAATATTAGATATCAGTTTAGTTTCATCTTTCATATTACTTTATTTGTATCATTTTAAATTTTTACTGTAAATGTTCCTAAATTTAGTTTTTTACTGCAATGTAATTACTTTCTTTATTGTATCTAACTGCTGTATGCTAGTAACTTACAAATTTGAAGCTCATTATTTATTTTTGAAATTACAGCTAAATTACGAACCAATTCCACTATTCAGGTCGTTGTTTTATGTATATTTAACTAACCATTTTTACTTGTATCATTAAAAAAAGAAGTTATATACTCACTCCCTAATATTAGCTATCAGTACTCTGTCTTGGTTTTATACTACCAAATTATTACTTTTTATTCAACAGCATTTGTTTTAATATTGTAGACAATTATCAAATTTTCTTCCTTTTGTCACACAAATATTCTCAAGAAGTTTTCTCTATTCTCACTGCATGCACACTGTCACTGACCCCGGTAATAGAATCTGCAATCACATGTTTACAATAACCAGCACATTGATCATCACTACTGTAGTTACTACACAGCAAACCTTGCAAAAACAAACATAAGAGAGCTGGCAAAATTAACCCTTGCACAATATTTTATTTGAAACTAAATCAAAAGATCAAATTCCAGTTGAGATAGACAATGTTAACATCAGGAATAAAAATGAAGGAAAGTTCCTTGGCTTATACATAGACAAGAGGCTAAACTTCAACACCCACATACAACACATAACCAAAAAAGTATAAAAAACAGTCAATATACTCTCTAAAGTCAGATATTATGCTCGCCTCTCATTTTACTACGCATTAATCTATTCCTATCTTACATACGGTATCGGTACCCGGGAGACAACCACTGCAAATTAGCACAAGCCATAATTTTATAAATACTCTAAAATTTATAAGTACTCTGAAATAAGAATTCGACTTTAATAATATTCACTCAAAAAAAAATCTGCTATCAGAACTATAACAAACTCTGTTTTCAGACAACACACAGCCTCTGTGTTTAAATTCCTTAACATGCTAAACATAAACTCACTCCACACATTCTCTTGTGCTATTTACATGTACAAAACCTACATTCCAATATACTAATCTTAATCTGAAACTTTTCCTTTATAGGTGTAATAGAACCCATGAGCACCACACCAGAAATAAATATCTCTTTGATATCCCCAGAGTCAAACTAAATATGTGCAAACACTCCATACAAATAAAAGGACCCAGACTATGGAACTCACCTCTTATTGAATTAAAAAATTGTTCAACCTATGCCTTATTCAAAAATAAAACCTAAAAGTACCAAACTTCATCCGCATAGTTTCCTATATTATGTTTCAAACTCAAACTGTTATTTGTGCTACCCACTCACCCAATTTTAGTATTTAAGAGAAGCAAATTCTTCAGTGTTAACACTCCCATAAATGATTATGTAGTTATTATAGTAAACTCAAGTTGTGCTACAATGTATACCTATTAATAATCTCACCTTTATTTGTTAGCTTTATGACCTGCCCGAAACGCTATTCGTGTTAGTGACTTTGCAAGAATGTAACAATACCAATGTTATGACCCCTCGCAACCTAATGTATCTTCTTGAATATAAATAAATAAATAAATAAATAAAATAAATGTGTCACACTTGATTGTGTCCCTTATGTGTGAGTGTCAGGTGTATTGAAAGTTTCTAATGTGTGATGCCTGTCACCCACTTGTCTGGGGTCAGACTTGAATCTCTCCTTGTGTGTCAGAATACACTCTCCCACTGTGTGTCAGATTAGACTATCCCTCCTTATGTGTTAGATTAGACTATCCACATGTATGTTAGATTAGACCATACACCTGGTGTAGCAGATTAGGCCATACATCTGGTGTAGCAGATTAGACTGTCACATTGTGTGTCAGATTAGACTATCTAATATTGTGTCAAGTTAGACAATGTCCTTGTGTGTGTTAGATTAGACTATCCCCTTGAGTGTCAGCTTACACTATACCCCCTTGTGTGTTAGATTAGATTATCCCCTTGTGATTCAGATTAGACTATCCCCCTTGTAAGAGTCAAGCTAGACAAATCCTCTTGTGAGTCAGATTAGACAATCCCCTTGTGTTTTAGATAAGACTATCCTTTTGTGTGTCAGGCTAGACTATCTCCTTGTGTTGCAGATTAGACTATCCCCTTGTGTGTCAGATTAGATTATACCCTTGTGTTAGATGAGAGCATCTCCTTGTTTGTCACATTAGACTATCCCCCCTGTATATCAACCTTAACTATCCCCTTGTGTGTAAGCTAAGACTATTCCCTTGCGTGTCAGCTTCGAATATTTCCCTTGTATGTTACATTAGAATAACATACAGACTAAAACACGCATGTGTGTGTTAGATCAGACTATCACATTGTGTCTGATTAGACTTTCCCCTATTGTGTCATGTTAGACAATGTCCTTGTGTGTCAGATTTGCCTATCCCCTTTGTGCAGCAGATTAGACTATCCCTTTGTGTGTCAGATTAGACTATCCCCTTATGTGTCAGACTGACCAAAACCTTGTGTGTCAGACTGACCAAAACCTTGTGTGTCAGACTGACCAAAACCTTGTGTGTCAGACTGACCAAAACCTTGTATGTCACACTGACCAAAACCTTGTGTGTCAGACTGACCAAAACCTTGTGTGTCAGACTGACCAAAACCTTGTGTGTCAGACTGACCAAAACCATGTGTGTCAGACTGACCAAAACCATGTGTGTCAGACTGACCAAAACCTTGTGTGTCAGACTGACCAAAATCTTGTGTGTCAGACTGACCAAAATCTTGTATGTTACTGCATCACTACACATGTGCTGTCTGTGATACCACTGCACCATACAGGTGCTGTCTGTGTTACCACTGCACCATACAGGTGCTGTCTGTGATACCACTGCACCATACAGGTGCTGTTTGTGATACCACTGCACCATACAGGTGCTGTCTGTGTTAGCACTGCACTACACTGGCCTTTCCATATTTTCTCCTGTTTCTCCATGTTCTGCAAATGCTAGCAGTATGTTCTCTTCAAGTTCAATTCATGTTTTCACCTGTTTCTCCAAGTTCTTTGCACCCTCTTTCATGTTCTCTACGTTTTCCCCCCCATGTTTTCTGTGTTCTTTTTTCATATTCTCCATGTTCTCAGATTGTTCTTCGTAAGTTCGTTGTTCATCTTTTGTATACTCTAAATATTCTTTTTCACGTTTTCATGCTCTCTGCAAGTTCATATTCCCCACATGTTCGCTGTGTTCATCACATTCTCTTACATGTCCTTTAAAATCAAATGTTCAATTGTTTCTGTCATTCAGTAATTAGTTCTTTGTCGAATATCATCACCCGCATTACTATTCCCACAACAAATTTAGTTATAATACATTTAGCTATTTACAAATTATTTATTACAAAGCATTTATTAAGTCATTTACTGAGGTTTATTTTCAAGAGATATGTCAATGTATATCTCCTTAACAACTTGTCATTTCTTACCAGCACTGTTCTTAAACAAATGTGCACTTTATAGAGTAACAAATTTACCAAGACAATCTTTTCTTTTAACGTTTCTTAACTTAAATAATTCTTCATTCAACTTTAAAAATAGTCATGTTCGTCATCATTACATCATTTCTTAACTAAAATAATCCCTCTCTCAACTAAAAATAATCATGTTGATCATCTTTCAACACTTTCTTGACCCGATTATGCTTCTTTTTTATCCTTGATAAAATAACTTTTGATGTGTCTGAGAATATCTTTTGACTGTATGAAGAGTATTTTGATGCCTTTGAGCGTGTCATTGGAGAATAAAGGTGACATGAGAGTATCATTTGATGCACAGAGATGACATGAGGGTATCATTTGATGCGCAAAGATGACATGAGAGTATCATTTGATGCGCAGAGATGACATGAGAGTATCATTTGATGCACAAAGATGACATGAGAGTATCATTTGATGCACAAAGTTGACATGAGAGTATCATTTGATGCGCAAAGATGACATGAGAGTATCATTTGATGCACAAAGATGACATGAGGGTATCATTTGATGCACAAAGATGACATGAGGATATCATTTGATGCGCAAAGATATCTCGTAGAGTAACTATAGTTTAGAAAGGATTTAAAGAAATTACCTTTGACAACTTTCGTACTCCATGAAGTATAATGTAAGTTAAGAAACTGTTGAATGAAGTTACACTTGACTATTTTCAGTTGAGAGAAGTGTTATTTTAGTTAAGAAATGATGAAACGATTCCCGTTGACTATTTTTGGATAAAAAGAAGCATAATGGTAGTTAAGAAAGTGTAGAAAGATAAGGAACACTGAACTGTTTTTGGTCTCCAAAATTTTTCATTTTAAACTGGTCTCTGAAAAATTGGGTGCTTAAACGGATAACACAGCAGTAAATGGACAAAAAAAAATTGCACTAAAGGGTCTATTTAAAAAAAATGAGTGCTAAGGGGTCTATTATCTGGAAACAAAACCAAAATTGGGCACTAAGTTGTCTATCCCATTACTACCGTGCAGTGATGTCCTTGCACTACACAGGTGCTGTCAGTGTTACCGCTGCACTACACGGGAACTGTCCGTGTTACCACGACACAACACAGGTGCTATCAGTGCCACAACTGCACTGCACAGTGCTGTCAGTGTTACCCTTACACTAAGCAGGCGCTATCACTGATACCACTGCACTAAGCAGGTGCTGTCAGTGTTACTGCAGCACTATACAGGTGCTCTCAGTATTACAACTGCACTATACAGGTGCAATCAGGGTTACTGCTTACTTACATAACTGCTGTCAGTGTTACTGCTGCAATATGCAGGTGATGTCAGTGTTTCTGCAACACTACGCAGGTGCTGTCAGTGTTACCGCAACACTACGCAGGTGCTGTCAGTGTTACCGCAACACTATGCAGGTGCTGTCAGTGTTACCGCAACACTACGCAGGTGCTGTCAGTGTTACCGCACCACTACATAGGTCCTGTCAGTGTTACTGCAACACTACACAGGTCCTATCAGTGTTACTGCAGTACGATACAGGTGTTGTTAGTGTTACTGCAGCACTGTACAGGTGCTGTTGTTGTAATCTACAAGTTAGTAGGAATTATTAGCTAGAGGATCATTACTACAACACTTAACGAATGATGATTGGAAGTACATGTTAAGTAGACAGACTATGGATCACATATCTAAGAAAGGTCAATGGATTAAGACCGAAGCTGTTTAGCCAAATTAATAATTCCTGGAAAGAGGAATTATTCTTCGTCAGGCTTCTAGGATCAAGGTTACCGCTCTAGGGATAAGGTTAATCGGATTATACCTTCCTTGAGAGGCGGGGTGAAATGTTTGAGGCCATGGTTGGCTAAAGTCAGTCTGATTGTGGGAGTTGAACTGAGAAGTCCTCTGGATCTCCGTTTGTGGCAGCAGCGAAGTGTAGCAGACAGCTATGCGAGAACCTGATGTGATCTTAGTGACCAAGTTAAGTCTGCAGTATGTGAGTATTGAGTGAAAGACTAACCGGGTGTGGAGCGTTGTAGTAATCATTCCGTATTCGGGACTTAAGCGGAAGTTACGAGTGTGGGTGGTGATCGCGGAGGTCAAGTGGTCTATGGGTATTGGAAGTGTATTGACCTAATAGAGTATGTTAATATGTTATTATTTGTCAGAGTCTATTCTTTGTAATTAAATGACAAAACCCGACGGCCTTTAAATACCTTCCATCTGTCCCCTTATAGTGTTCCTGGTTTGGTTGGTGAGGGAATGTTAGGGAATTGGTAGACGACATATTTGGTGGCAGCGCAAACAGGTTTTGGAACACTTTGCGAGATGAAGGAAGTGTGGTTCTGGTTTAGTTGGTGAGGGAATGTTCGGGAAATGGTAGACGTCGGGTTGTGGTGAGAATGGTGGTTACTAGACGGAGGAAAGATGGGTCAGGTGAGATCAGGTCAGAGGAGTTAGTTAATTAAAGGGACTAGGCCATTGTGGGGCACATGTGGGGTTTATTTCTTTCTTTCCAGATTCCCGCAACGAGAGACGGCTAAGAGGCAAGTCTATACCACTGAAGCATCGGGATCCAAAACAAGTGCAGTGTTCGTAGTGCGGATTATACAGTGTTCGTAGTGCGGATTATACAGTGTTCGTAGTGCGGATTATACAGCATGGCGAGGTAAACTAGCGAGGGTGAATGTGGGCCAGCGTGAGCCATGTGCAGGCCAAGCGATGGGTGGGCCAAGCGAGCCGCACCTTGGAGCTTGTTTTATATCGTTGGTAAGGTGGAAATAGTGAGAAACCGTTGCTAAGGTGAAATTAAGCGTGAAAACTACGTAATTTAAAGTTAATTAAATTTCATGTAACGTGTAAATCGAATATTTTAAAGATAATGAAATATTACCTAAAGTACTGTGCGAGTTCCGGCGTTGTCAGGTGTAGATACAGAAAATAGGCGCAGTGAATTATGGACACCTTGGCATAGCGAGCGACGCATAATTTGACGTCTGGGGTTCGACGTCTAGTGTACCGTGAAAAGGTCCATGGAGATTTTTTGTGGGTACAGGTAGGATTATGAAGAGTGTTACCTTGGGACACGGGGAGCATGTCCCGTTGGTGGGGGTGTGTGGCGCCGGGAGTAGTGCATGGTTGTGTATTGGTGTTTGGATGCCAAGTGTAGTGCATGGTTGTGTATTGGCGTTTGTACGCCGGGGTGTGTAGTGTAATGCACGTGTAGTGGCTTATTAAACGCCAGCGTAATGCATAGTATTTACTGTAGTGAATTGTGCATGTTTTGACTGTTGATATTATGGATGTAGTATAGTGCATGATATTGTTGGGATTGTAGCGCCAAGGTGTAGCATGTGTAGCGTTACTGGTTGTCGTAACGCCGGGTGTATTGTAGACATTAGCGTTGAAGTATGGTAACGCAGGTGGTAGAGTGTGGCGGGTGGCCACTACACAAAACATTATACCTGACGAGTGTTGGTCAGGTAATTAAGGGATTACCAGAGAAAAGGGGGTGTGTGTGGCATCTGGTTGCTTATTGGTGGTATCGGTGGTGACGTCTCGGGGTGTTTTGATGCGCTCTGGCGCAAGGCATATGCCTGTAGTGGTAATGGTGTTGGGGGACGCCCTGTGTGTTGTGTTGATGGCGTTGAAGACGCTGTGTGTTTGTTCAGGGCGTTGGGGACGCCGTGTGTTGTGTTGATGGCGTTGAAGACGCTGTGTGTTTGTTCAGGGCGTTGGGGACGCCGTGTGTTGTGTTGAGGGCGTTGGGGACGCCGTGTGTTGTGTTGAGGGCGTTGGGGACGCCGTGTGTTGTGTTGAGGGCGTTGGGGACGCCGTGTGTTGTGTTGAGGGCGTTGGGGACGCCGTGTGTTGTGTTGAGGGCGTTGGGGACGCCGTGTGTTGTGTTGAGGGCGTTGGGGACGCCGTGTGTTGTGTTGAGGGCGTTGGGGACGGCGTGTGTTGTGTTGAGGGCGTTGGGGACGCCGTGTGTTGTGTTGAGGGCGTTGGGGACGCCGTGTGTTGTGTTGAGGGCGTTGGGGACGCCGTGTGTTGTGTTGAGGGCGTTGGGGACGCCGTGTGTTGTGTTGAGGGCGTTGGGGACGCCGTGTGTTGTGTTGAGAGCGTTGGGGACGCCGGGTGTTGTGTTGAGGGCGTTGGGGACGCCGGGTGTTGTGTTGAGGGCGTTGGGGACGCCGGGTATTGTGTTGTGGGCGTTGGGGACGCCGGGTGTTGTGTTGAGGGCGTTGGGGACGCCGGGTGTTGTGTTGAGGGCGTTAAGGACGCCGTGTGTTGTGTTGAGGGCGTTGGGGACGCCGTGTGTTGTGTTGAGGGCGTTGGGGACGCCGTGTGTTGTGTTGAGGGCGTTGGGGACGCCGTGTGTTGTGTTGAGGACGTTGGGGACGTCGTGTGTTGTGTTGAGGACGTTGGGGACGCCGTGAGTTGTGTTGAGGGCGTTGGGGACGCCGTGTGTTGTGTTGAGGACGTTGGGGACGCCATTGGGTGGTGTAGTGTAGTGGCGTTTGGACGCCTGGTATGGAGTGTGGTGTTGTGGAGTATATGGTGGCGCAGGAGCGCCAGGTAGTGGTCGGTAAGGTAAGTATTGGCGTAGCAAAAAAAAAGGGGAGGAAGTGAAGCCAACGTAACGTTATAGGCGAAATTCGCCCCTGACATCAAAGCAGGGATAGGGGCCAGCTGCAATGGCTTTGCAGCTGCGCTCAGGCTATATACGGGGAGAGTAAGGAGCCGAGGGGGTGTCATGTAATAATGGGATCGAGCCAGGGGACTCCGAGGGAATATTTTGCAGGTACAGGCTTGAGAAGGTCCCCCGGGATCATGTCACAGAGCTTCAGGTAGAGTACAAGGGAAGCTATGAGGCTACACTCAGTAATTCTAGAAAAAAAGAGGAGGAAGTGAAGCCAACGTAACGTTATAGGCGAAATTCGCCCCTGACATCAAAGCAGGGATAAGGGCCAGCTGCAATGGCTTTGCAGCTGCGCTCAGGCTATATACGGGGAGAGTAAGGAGCCGAGGGGGTGTCATGTAATAATGGGATCGAGCCAGGGGGCTCCGAGGGAATATTTTGCAGGTACAGCGGTCGGGAAGGTGTGAATACAGGTGGACACACTCTGGGCAGATGGGCCTAGAGTAATGTTCTACAGTTGTGGTGAGCACAGCAAGGAAGGATGACCAGAGAGCTGTGAGGTATCTACAGCGTTCTGGGATTGGTGCCCTGGAACAAGACGTCAGCACAGACCCGAGGGAACATTACCCTGGGGTAGGAATCTCCGTTGCTCTGGAGGCCAGGATCACGTTAGCTCAGAGCAACGATGGGACATTGACAACATTCACCTGGCTGGACAGCCTGGGTTTTGCCTGGGTCATGGAGGATCTATGACTTAGCAACCATGGGACACGAAGACAAGAGAAGTGATGCTGCCAATTGTGGAGGAGGCCAGTGAAACATTGTGTGATCATTGTAAGCCCTTATGTCAACAGTACAGGGCAAGATGTTAAATTGTTAGTAACTTATTACTAAGGATGAAGAACCTTAGATATATATGTGTGTTGTGTATATATTAATGACTAGTGTCATTTCTGTTTAAGTGCCAGCATTCTGGTCCATGTAATTTTATGGTTATGTTTGTATGTAATTATATGTCAGCAGTTTAGGTATATGTGCATTGTTGGAGATGGGAAAAATTATTACAGACTATTTTACCTGTGCTATGATGTGAATATAATGTATATGTTGGAGAAGTGTTGTGAGTCATGTCGGGGAAAATTTTAATTTATTTCATCGTGTGTATGATGAACTTATTGGATGATTTTTTAGTTGTACATATATGGTGGGTGTATCCTCCAGGTCCTTGCACTAATGGAACCATTGCAATGATGCATATGGGGACATATGCGTGTTTAAGGAGGGGAGTGGTGTTGTAATCCACAAGTTAGTAGGAATTATTAGCTAGAGGATCATTTATTTATTTATTTATTTATTTATGCATATACAAGAATGTACATAAGGAATGTGAGGATACAAATATGGTAATTACAGTCTTGTAAAGCCACTAGCACGCGCAGCGTTTCGGGCAGGTCCTTAATCTAAGAAAATTTTAAGGAGGTAAATACTTGCAAAATTTATAGACAAAAAAATGATAACAGATTACATGAAATGAAAAAAAAAGATGAGAGAAAATTGTAGGTACAGTATATTAAAGCACATAGGTAGCTAAGATTGATTGCAATGACAGCATGAATGGTAGTTGACAACAAATTGGTAGGCACAATACAGCAGAAACAATATAAGATTGATTGCAATGACAGCTTGAATGGTAGTTGACAAAAATTGGTAGTCACAATACAGCATATGGCTAGCACATAAAAGAAGACAGCAATGAACACAATGATAAGGTTGTTTGATATTACATAAAAATTAGGAGATTGGGTAACACTAGGTACAGAGCAAATTTAAAGCTCAGTGTAGGAAACTAAGATGAAGTTAGGTACTTTTTGGTTTTGCTTTTAAATAAGGCAAAGGTTTTGCAGTTTTTCAATTCACTAGGGAGTGAGTTCCATAGACTAGGTCCCTTAATTTGCATAGAGTGTTTACACAGATTAAGTTTGACCCTGGGGATATCAAAGAGATATTTATTTCTGGTGTAGTGATAATGGGTCCTATTACATCTGTCCAGGGAGAGTTTCAGAGCATGGTTTGCATTTAAGAACAGGGTTTTGTAAATGTAGTTGACACAAGAGAATGTGTGGAGGGAGTTAATATTTAGCAAGTTTAGGGATTTAAACAAGGGAGCTGAGTGTTGTCTGAAAGCAGAGTTAGTTATTATTCTGATAGCAGATTTTTGCTGTGTGATGATGGGATTAAGGTGGTATGCAGTGGTAGACCCCCATGCACAGATACCATAATTAAGATAGGGGTAGATTAGTGCATAATATAGTGAGAGGAGAGCAGAGTTAGGAACATAATATCTGATTTTGGAGAGTATACCAACTGTCTTAGAGACTTTCTTAGTTATGTGTTGAATGTGGGTGCTGAAGTTGAGTCTCTTGTCTAGGAATAGGCCAAGAAACTTGCCATCATTTTTATTACTGATGTTAATGTTGTCTATCTGTAGCTGAATTGCATTTGATGATTTGCTTCCAAATAAGATGTAGTAAGTCTTTTCGATGTTTAATGTTAGTTTGTTCGTTGACATCCATAAGTGGACTTTTTTTAATTCATTATTGACAACATTATTTAGTGTATGTGGGTTGAGGTTTGAATAGATAAGGGTAGTATCGTCAGCAAACAATATAGGTTTCAGAATATTAGAGACATTAGGCAGATCGTTTATATATATAAGAAATAGAAGAGGTCCTAAGATGCTGCCCTGTGGCACTCCAACGGTAATTGGTAGAGTGGAAGAAGTTGTATCATTGATGGTTACATATTGGTGTCTGTCACTAAGATAGGATCGGATGTAGTCAAGGGCAAGGCCTCGGATTCCATAATGCTGGAGTTTAAGTAAGAGGTAGTTGTGATTAACAGTATCAAAGGCTTTTCTTAGGTCAATGAAGAGTCCAATCGGAAACTCATTTTTGTCAAGGGCTGAGTAGATAACGTCAAGGAGACTAATGATTGCATCGTTGGTGCTCTTTTGGGACCGGAAGCCAAACTGGCAGGGGCTGAGTATGTCGAATTTTACGAGGTAGGAATAGAGCTGTTTGTAAATAATTTTTTCAAATATTTTTGATAGAATGGGTAGATTTGATATTGGTCTATAATTGTTTATGTCCGCCGGATTGCCTCCTTTATGGACTGGCGTTACTCTTGCTTTTTTGAGGATATCAGGGAAGGTGTGACACTCTATAGATCTGTTGAACAGTAGTGCTATGGGTGGGGCAAGGGCATGGGAGGCTCTCTTGTACACAATGGACGGAATTTCACTGGTGTTCCCTGCCTTGGTTTTTAGAGAGTGTATGATGGACACAACATCTGCCGGGCTGATTGGTGAAAGAAGAAGATAGTTTGGATAGCTGCTTGAGAGATGTGTGTTAATATGTGTCTGAGTCTGTAGGATTTTACTGGCAAGATTAGCACCAACCGATGAAAAGAAACTATTAAATTAATTTGCCATTTCTAAATCAGTTGACGGTATATCACCATCCTTGTAGAGTTTTATTTGGTTATGTGAGTGTTGTTTAGTTCCTAGGATACTAGAGATAGTACAATCATTACTACATTATATCAGTATATCATTACTACAACACTTAACGAATGATGATTGGAAGTACATGTTAAGTAGACAGACTATGGATCACATATCTAAGAAAGGTCAATGGATTAAGACCGAAGCTGTTTAGCCAAATTAATAATTCCTGGAAAGAGGAATTATTCTTCGTCAGGCTTCTAGGATCAAGGTTACCGCTCTAGGGATAAGGTTAATCGGATTATACCTTCCTTGAGAGGCGGGGTGAAATGTTTGAGGCCATGGTTGGCTAAAGTCAGTCTGATTGTGGGAGTTGAACTGAGAAGTCCTCTGGATCTCCGTTTGTGACAGCAGCGAAGTGTAGCAGACAGCTATGCGAGAACCTGATGTGATCTTAGTGACCAAGTTAAGTCTGCAGTATGTGAGTATTGAGTGAAAGACTAACCGGGTGTGGAGCGTTGTAGTAATCATTCCGTATTAGGGACTTAGGCGGAAGTTACGAGTGTGGGTGGTGACCGCGGAGGTCAAGTGATCTATGGGTATTGGAAGTGTATGGACCTAATAGAGTATGTTAATATGTTATTATTTGTCAGAGTCTATTGTTTGCAATTAAATGACAAAACCCGACGGCCTTTAAATACCTTCCATCTGTCCCCTCATAGTGTTCCTGGTTTGGTTGGTGAGGGAATGTTAGGGAATTGGTAGACGACATATTTGGTGGCAGCGCAAACAGGTTTTGGAACACTTTGCGAGATGAAGGAAGTGTGGTTCTGGTTTAGTTGGTGAGGGAATGTTCGGGAAATGGTAGACGTCGGGTTGTGGTGAGAATGGTGGTTACTAGACGGAGGAAAGAAGGGTCAGGTGAGACCAGGTCAGAGGAGTTAGTTAATTAAAGGGACTAGGCCATTGTGGGGCACATGTGGGGTATATTTCTTTCTTTCCAGATTCCGGCAACGAGAGACGGCTAAGAGGCAAGTCTGGACCACTGAAGCATCGGGATCCAAAACAAGTGCAGTGTTCGTAGTGCGGATTATACAGTGTTTGTAGTGCGGATTATACAGTGTTTGTAGTGCGGATTATACAGTGTTCGTAGTGCGGATTATACAGCGTGGCGAGGTAAACTAGCGCGGGTGAATGTGGGCCATGTGCGGGCCAAGCGAGCCGCACCTTGGAGCTTGTTTTATATCGTTGGTAAGGCGGAAATAGTGAGAAACCGTTGCTAAGGTGAAATTAAGCGTGAAAACTACGTAATTTAAAGTTAATTAAATTTCATGTAACGTGTAAATCGAATATTTTAAGGATAATGAAATATTACCTAAAGTACTGAGCGAGTTCCGGCGTTGTCAGGTGTAGATACAGAAAATAGGCGCAGTGAATTATGGAAACCTTGGCATAGCGAGCGACGCATAATTTGACGTCTGGGGTTCGACGTCTAGTGTACCGTGAAAAGGTCCATGGAGATTTTTTGTGGGTACAGGTAGGATTTTGGAGAGTGTTACCTTGGGACACGGGGAGCATGTCCCGTTGGTGGGGGTGTGTGGCGCCGGGAGTAGTGCATGGTTGTGTATTGGTGTTTGGACGCCAAGTGTAGTGCATGGTTGTGTGTTGGCGTTTGTACGCCGGGGTGTGTAGTGTAATGCACGTGTAGTGGCTTATTAAACGCCAGCGTAATGCATAGTATTTACTGTAGTGAATTGTGCATGTTTTGACTGTTGATATAATGGATGTAGTATAGTGCATGACATTGTTGGGATTGTAGCGCCAAGGTGTAGCATGTGTAGCGTTACTGGTTGTCGAAACGCCGGGTGTATTGTAGACATTAGCGTTGAAGTATGTTAACGCAGGTGGTAGTGTGTGGCGGGTGGCCACTACACAAGACATTATACCTGACGAGTGTGGGTCAGGTAATTAAGGGATTACCAGAGAAAAGGGAGTGTGTGTGGCGTCTGGTTGCTTATTGGTGGTGTTATCGGTGGTGACGTCTCGGGGTGTTTTGATGCGCTCTAGCGCAAGGCATATGCCTGTGGTGGTAATGGTGTTGGGGGACGCCGTGTGTGTTGTGTTGATGGCGTTGAAGACGCTGTGTGTATGTTCAGGGCGTTGGGGACGCCGTGTGTTGTGTTGAGGGCGTTGGGGACGCCGTGTGTTGTGTTGAGGGCGTTGGGGACGCCGTGTGTTGTGTTGAGGGCGTTGGGGACGCCGTGTGTTGTGTTGAGGGCGTTGGGGACGCCGTGTGTTATGTTGAGGGCGTTGGGGACGCCGTGTGTTGTGTTGAGGGCGTTGGGGACGCCGTGTGTTGTGTTGGGGACGCCGTGTGTTATGTTGAGGGCGTTGGGGACGCCGTGTGTTGTGTTGAGGGCGTTGGGGACGCCGTGTGTTGTGTTGAGGGCGTTGGGGACGCCGTGTGTTGTGTTGGGGACGCCGTGTGTTGTGTTGAGGGCGTTGGGGACGCCGTGTGTTGTGTTGAGGGCGTTGGGGACGCCGTGTGTTGTGTTGAGGGCGTTGGAGACGCCGTGTGTTATGTTGAGGGCGTTGGGGACGCCGTGTGTTGTGTTGGGGACGCCGTGTGTTGTGTTGGGGACGCCGTGTGTTGTGTTGAGGGCGTTGGGGACGCCGTGTGTTGTGTTGAGGGCGTTGGGGACGCTGTGTGTTGTGTTGAGGGCGTTGGGGACGCCGTGTGTTGTGCTGAGGGCGTTGGGGACGCCGGGTGTTGTGTTGAGGGCGTTGGGGACGCCGGGTGGTGTCTTGAGGGCGTTGGGGACGCCGGATGTTGTGTTGAGAGCGTTGGGGACGCCGTATGTTGTGTTGAGGGTGTTGGGGACGCCGTGTGTTGTGCTGAGGGTGTTGGGGACGCCGTGTGTTGTGTTGAGGGCGTTGGGGACGCCGTGTGTTGTGTTGAGGGCGCTGGGGACGCCGTGTGTTGTGTTGAGGGCGTTGGGGACGCCGTGTGTTGTGTTGAGGGCGTTGGGGACGCCGTGTGTTGTGTTGAGGGCGTTGGGGACGCCGTGTGTTGTGTTGAGGGCGTTGGGGACGCCGTGTGTTGTGTTGAGGGCGTTGGGGACGCCGTGTGTTATGTTGAGGACGTTGGGGACGCCATTGGGTGGTGTAGTGTAGTGGCGTTTGGACGCCTGGTATGGAGTGTGGTGTTGTGGAATATATGGTGGCGCAGGGCGCCAGGTAGTGGTCGGTAAGGTGAGTATTGGCGTAGCAAGGTCGGTGCGTTAGGACGCAAGAAGTGGTTGTAGGGATGTGTGGCGTTATATTGAGGTCATCAGTGGTTGGGATGACCAGAGGTAATGGTGTGTCGGAGTGGGTAAGTCTTATGGATAAGATGAAATGTGGATAATTGCAGGAGTTGGTGGCTGCAGTAGGCGAGCCAAGTCGACATATCTAGCAAGACTCATAAAAGACTAATAAAAATTAATTATTCTCATTAAAATTTTCATTATGTCGGAGTGGGTAAGTCTTATGGATAAGATTACAATGTAGAATATCAAAATTTCAGGTGTTGATGGTTGCAGTGGGTGAGCCAAGTAGATATACTAATTTCTCATTAATTAAGTTGTTACAGGAATCTCGCTAGAGGCGAGCCAGTGGCAGTATGATGCTTTAGTGACATTAGTTGTGAAATGATTTTAATGAGGTATTTATTGGGATAATGTATGGTCATGTATATTCTGTATATTACCTCATCGGCACCATTACTGAGTGTTAGGCTTGAGAAGGTCCCCGGGATCATGTCACAGAGCTTCAGGTAGAGTACAAGGGAAGCCATGAGGCTACACTCAGTAATTCTACAAAAAAAAGGGGAGGAAGTGAAGCCAACGTGACGTTATAGGCGAAATTCGCCCCTGACATCAAAGCAGGGATAAGGGCCAGCTGCAATGGCTTTGCAGCTGCGCTCAGGCTATATACGGGGAGAGAGTAAGGAGCCGAGGGGGTTATATAATAATGGGATCGAGCCAGGGGGCTCCGAGGGAATATTTTGCAGGTACAGCGGTCGGGAAGATGTGAATACAGGTGGACACACTCTGGGCAGATGGTCCTAGAGTAATGTTCTACAGTTGTGGTGAGCACAGCAAGGAAGGATGACCAGAGAGCTGTGAGGTATCTACAGCGTTCTGGGATTGGTGCCCGGGAACGAGACGTCAGCACAGACCCGAGGGAACATGACCCAGGGGTAGGAATCTCCGTTGCTCTAGAGGCCAGGATCACGTTAGCTCAGAGCAACGATGGGACATTGACAACATTCACCTGGCTGGACAGCCTGGGTTTTGTCTGGGTCATGGAGGATCTATGACTTAGCAACCATGGGACACGAAGACAAGAGAAGTGATGCTGCCAATTGTGGAGGAGGCCAGTGAAACATTGTGTGATCATTGTAAGCCCTTATGTCAACAGTACAGGGCAAGATGTTAAATTGTTAGTAACTTATTACTAAGGATGAAGAACCTTAGATATATATGTGTGTTGTGTATATATTAATGACTAGTGTCATTTCTGTTTAAGTGCCAGCATTCTGATCCATGTAATTTTATGGTTATGTTTGTATGTAATTATATGTCAGCAGTTTAGGTATATGTGCATTGTTGGAGATGGGAAAAATTATTACAGACTATTTTACCTGTGCTATGATGTGAATATAATGTATATGTTGGAGAAGTGTTGTGAGTCATGTCGGGGAAAATTTTAATTTATTTCATCGTGTGTATGATGAACTTATTGGATGATTTTTTAGTTTTACATATATGGTGGGTGCATCCTCCAGGTCCTTGCACTAATGGAACCATTGCAATGATGCATATGGGGACATATGCGTGTTTAAGGAGGGAAGTGGTGTTGTAATCCTCAAGTTAGTAGGAATTATTAGCTAGAGGATCATTACAACAACACTTAACGAATGATGATTGGAAGTACATGTTAAGTAGACAGACTATGGATCACATGTCTAAGAAAGGTCAATGGATTAAGACCGAAGCTGTTTAGCCAAATTAATAATTCTTGGAAAGAGGAATTATTTTTCTTCAGGCTTCTAGGATCAAGGTTACCGCTCTAGGGATCAGGTTAATCGGATTATACCTTCCTTGAGAGGCGTAGTGAAATGTTTGAGGCCATGGTTGGCTAAAGTCAGTCTGATTGTGGGAGTTGAACTGAGAAGTCCTCTGGATCCCCGTTTGCGGCAGCGGCGAAGTGTAGCAGACAGCTATGCGAGAACCTGATGTGATCTTAGTGACCAAGTTAAGTCTGCAGTATGTGAGTATTGAATGAAAGACTAACCGGGTGTGGAGCGTTGTAGTAATCATTCCGTATTAGGGACTTAGGCGGAAGTTACGAGTGTGGGTGGTGATCGCGGAGGTCAAGTGGTCTATGGGTATTGGAAGTATATTGACCTAATAGAGTATGTTAATATGTTATTATTTGTCAGAGTCTATTCTTTGTAATTAAATGACAAAACCTGACAGCCTTTAAATACCTTCCATATGTTCATTCATTGTGTTCCAGTACAAACCTAGTGGTACGCCTCAAGGGTCTGGTGTGTGTAGAAGTATACGTGGTAGTAACGGTTGCTGAGGCAAGGTATTATGTGTTGTGTAATCGCTGTGTTCGGAATGAACCGGGGTTCAGCGTCATGACACGGGTATAGGCCGAGTCAGGCCCGGTTATAGGCCCAGAAAGGCCCGGGTCCAGGCCTTGACAGGCCTCGGTCCAGGCCCAAACAGGCTCGAGTCCAGGCCCAGACAGGCTCGAGTCCAGGCCCAGGTATAGGCCCAGACAGGCCCAGGTATAAGCCCAGACAGGCCCGGGTCAAGGCCCAGACAGGCCCGGGTCCTGGCCCAGACCTGGTTTTCCCTCTTGGAGTTGGAGTTGGTTTTGTTTGTGGATTTGGAATGAGGGAAGAGGCGGGCTGGATAAGGCAGTTTATGTCTTTGGAAATATTTGTAATCATTTTATTTAGAGATGAGTGTGAGCAGAAATGACACACTATAGTAGTAATTTATAGTGAAGATAATAATGTATTTTCCAAATGAGAAAAAATTATGCGAGGCAAAAACTTAAGTTGAGATAAAAGTAGGTTGTCAACAACTCCACAATAAAAGATTTGGTTGTGGAGGAGATTCCCGCCCGAAGGTCGGCCATCTTGGCGCGCAGATTGAACGCCCCTGGCTGGACTTTCTTTCCACACCTCGCCTGGAGCTCATCTTTGAATTCAGATGGCTTTTTTGGGCCAGTGTGTGCTCACTGCAGCTACCCAGGGGCTCACAGCACCGGGGGAGGCCGGAGCCTCACTAATGGACGCCTCCCCGAGTGGGGGCGCCATGTACGTTGACAGCAAGTCCCAGAGAGGAAAACGACTGCTGGAAAATGAGTCGGCTGATGCTGCGCCAAAGCGAGATGCTAAGAGAATGCCTTTGCCTTCAGAAGACCTTTCTCTTGTGGTACCTCATTCCTCGTTTGTGGTTGTCCTAATCCAGTCAGAATCAGCTCAGTGCGAGGTTGCAAATCCTCTTACCTTAGGTGCAGCAATTGAGGCTTCGGTATTGTGGCCACATTGCCTGCCTGAGACCGCGTGTACCCTGGGTAGGGTGTAGCACTTTAGCTACACATCAAAAAGGAGGCTCTATCACACATCCGTGTATCCGACATTATTAAGTTGGGGGACTGGCCTGTCAGGTGCTGACAGGTATTGTCGCAGGAGCAGTCTCGGGCCCGGTATGGGAAGATTGGCCCAATGATCAGTGTGTTGATGTGGATAACATCCGGACCGCTCTGCATGTGTTAGGGGGTGCATCAGCGGTATTATTGGAAGTTACCAGGATTCACGGAGCAACAAACCCAACATCCGTGGTCCGTGTAAAGTTCGATGGGCCCCTCCCTGATGGGTGGCACTACACAGGACCTCATATCAGGTCCAGCCCTACAACTTCCCTGTGTTACGATGTTACGCTTGTTATCTATTGGGCCATAGTCGCCTCGCCTGCCATAATGAAGCACACTGTGCAAACTGCGGCAAAACAGGCCATACAGACAGATATAACGGTGGGTGCAACTTTAGGGGAAGGTCAAGCTTCCCATGACCTTGGAGTCATTGGAGATGGGTTTGTGGATTACCTGACCTAGCAGTTTATGCCTTTGGGGAGATCTCCCCCCCCCCTTCCCTGGCATATATGCATTAATGATATATAATGCATATGCCAGCCAGTCCAAGCCTAATCTTAAGGTAATTCTCCTATCTCTCAATTTATTCTTTACCTACTCTTCACAGCAAGTCTTTGTCACCCACATTGAACAATATTCTAAGTCTTCACCACCCCAAAACTTGCCTCGCCACCCAACTTTTACCTTACCATACATCTTTGCTACCCATCATTTGGTTTGGATTAAACATTCAAGGGTAAATGTTCGCCTTTGATCACCTAGCAGCAATTGAGGATACAGATGTAAGCTGATTGGAGAGTCGCGTTCTGAGTGTAAACTAGTAGAACGTAAGTCAAGAAACTGCAGATGGCCTATTATCCTGCACGTGGCACCTCCTATTTATATCCACCTACACTCATTCATATACGTTTAACCTAAGCTTCAAACAATTAAAGATTCCTATGCCTATTATGATCCAGTGATCCAGTAGTATGATCCACAATAGACTTGAGAATGGTCCAGGACAGACCGAAACGTCGTCGTCCCTTCACCTTCTAGTGTGTGGTCTGGTCAACATACTTCAGCCACGTTATTGTGACTCCTCGTCTGCACATGATCCAGTAATTTGTTCCGCAAATTCACAACCCAGTTACCAAACCAGTATTTACCCAGGTATTTCCTAAATCTAAACTTATCTTCATTTAAAGCCTTATCAATAACTCCCTTGTTATGCCCATTCATCCACTTGTACACTTCAATCATGTCACGTTAAGGTTTTTCCAACATCTCTTCATACGGAAGCTTTCTAATTTACGGGATTAACTTTGTCATCCTAACTGACGTGTTCTAGTGAATTATGTCCATTCTTTAGCATGGCGATCAAAACTGAACTGCATAATATAAATGGGGTCTAAAAACAATACGTTAATAAACCCAGCCGACTTATTGCTAACTCTTCTATAAATAAATCTATGGGAAAGAAAAGCTCTCAGCCTGTTAACAAGAGTGTACAAATCCACAAGGGCCGGGACGAGGATTCGAACCTGCGTCCGAGAGCATCCCAGACACTGCCGTAATTGACTGAGCTACGACATGGTCAAAAGGAGTTGAAACCGAAGTTCTACTGAACTTACTGGATCCTGCAGCCTCTCCGAGGCACAAACCAGTGTTAGTGTAACAAGAAAGTGAAGTTGACTAAGTCCATCTAGTTCCACCCGCTCCTCCCCAGAACTAGTTGGTAAATAAGCACTTTACCTTGACTCCTCTGATCCAACACTTGTCCACACGTGTTACACTCCTGAAAAAATATTTTTTACATATATTAAGGGCAAGTATAAGTAATTATCAAAAGAATGCACCAAACCAGGAAGGCTATGTAGCACCAGGGTAATTATAAACAGTTTATTTCAAATACAATCGAGTAGCAAAATACAATTATGAATTTCAAGAACACTGGAACCAATCACTGGAAAAGGTGTAATTGCAATTGAGATTAATTACAGATTGTATCAACAATATTGAGTAGGCAAGACTGATAAGACTGCAATAGCCTAACGGAGTACATTTTTGTCTTGGACTCATGAGGCTATGGTTAAGCATCAATGTTCTTTTAAAGTTACATAGAAACACATTACCTTATTACAGTCTTCCACTAAAACAAACCTTTAGCTAACCTTAGATAAACGTACTGTGTATTATTAATTTATTTAGCTGTCTATTGGCCTAAATTATATAAATAACATGTTTAAAACCTCTCAAGTACAGTATATGGTCTCTGAGCACTAAACCAACGTTAGAAGCCTAGTGATTACATTGTTAAAAATGACCATTTTGGTGAATTCATTTTACATCGCAGAGTAAACAAGATGCAAACAATTAACATCTTCCATCTATTAAATAAACAATTATCTAGTCGTCCCTTCACTTTCTAGTGTGTGGTTTGGTCAACATATTTCAGCCCCCGTTATTGTGACTCCTCGTCTGCAATTATCTTCCCCATTTATCTGCACCATTGCTATCCTGATATGACCACTCCATCGCCCTAGTCGTTAACACTAAACAATCTAGTGTGACTTGTTGCTAAACATTACAAGTCACCCTTAGCTTAGCTACAAAACACGTTGTACATATTATCAAACTACCTTTAATGTCATAATGCAGCAGTTTGTGCGCTCAAAATACAGATAGACAAACTCCTCAGGAACCGTAGGGGAACCTTTGACAAGCCGCCGGCTTCCTGTTGCCGTAGAGGGCACTATGGAGAAATGGTGGCCCTCTGGTAAATTTAAGTCAATATTACCTAGGAGTTATGATGTACCATCCATTAAACATCTGGGACTCACAGTTAATATGAAAACAATCCTTAAGAATAGATAAACGAATCTTTGACTTAAACGAACAATATTGAATATTCAACTGTACGAGTCTCTGTTGTGGTCCCATCTGGCCTACTGTGTCCTAATATGGAAACTTCACTTCAAAAACACATCAATGATTTTCCGCTTTGGAGAAAGTTCAAGACAGCAACAACAATCATGCCAGAACTTGTTCAACTGTCACTACCACCAATCTTTGAAGGATTAACACTATACATGTTTAAATTGTTGTAGATTTTGATAGATTAGCCTATAAATTTTCCTAGAAATTACCTACTTAATATTATCTTTTAGATTAAGGACCTGCCCGAAGTGTTATGCGTACTAGTGGCTTTACAAGAATGTAAACACATAGGGCTATGTACTCCTTGTCACCTGTCCTCTTAAAAATAGCGTCGCTTTTGGCCGTTTACCCGTATGGCCGAATATGGACGTAATTTGAAAATGAAAAAAAAATGAAAATAAATTTGGGATTTTTTTTTTTAACAACAATAAGTTAAGAGTCCTCTGATAGGTTAGGTGGGCAGGAAATTCTCATAAAGTTTCAAAACGTTATGAAAAATGTTAATGGAAAGAATCCTCTTCTAAGCTGGCCGAGTAAGCCGGGCGACTCAAACAGAAAACGGAACAGTGCGCCACTTTTGTGAGTCGATTTCATTTCAAATTTTGTCCAAATTTGGCCATAGCGCCGCGCATACCAGCCAAAAGTGACGTTAGTTTTAAGAGGATGGGTTGATCAGAAACCCAAAATAACTTGTAGTTATATAAATAAATAAATAAAAGCCGAGGCCTTTGTAATACTGACCAAGTTGGAGGTCATTAATACAGACCACTTCACTAAAATATCATATTTGACACAGACAGGCTGGACAACAGCTTCAAGCTCAACAAGCCACAATGTAACACAGAAAATAGATGTGTTGTTTCCCCCATAGGGTTATTAACCCATGAACCCCCTTAACCTCTCAAGTCGTAAATGCCGAGTCATTCCTTTTGTTCACAATATACACAAGACAAATCCTCAATAAAATAAGGGTGGAGGGAGTAGGAAGGCTGACCTTTGACAAGGTGCCGCCGTCCTGTCCCCGTCGAGGCCACTGTAGACGGTGGCCCTTAAGTCAATTCATCATAGGAGCCCTTCTCCTTCCATCATTCTGAATCATGCTCATCGTACTAACCTGCACCCCCTCAATCCCCCTCCCCCACAATCTGTGGCCAAAATTTCTCGTTTCATTCAGATTTTCATCAAAATATGTCGAAGATTTCTCTTTGGGTTGTTTTAAGGGGCCTGACAGCCGAGTGGACAGCGCTTCGTATTCGTAATCCTGAGGTTCCGGGTTCGATCTCCGGTGGAGGCTGAAACAAATGGGCACTTTCTTTCACCCTGATGACCCTGTTTACCTATCAGTAAATAAGTACCTGGGAGTTAGACAGCTGCTATGGGCTGCTTCCTGGGGATGTGTAAGAAAAAGAAGGCCTGGTCGAGGACCGGGTCGCGGGAACGCTAAGCCCTGAAATCATCTCAAGATAACCCTAAGACTGCTGGCTAACTACTGGCATGGCTATTAAGGCCACCACAAGCGCCCTAATGACTTAACTAGCGGGTACACCTATGGCTGCCACCTGACAATCACCTCTATATTTTGTCTAAATACATAAAATATACAAAATAATAATGAATAACAACATGAAGTACACACCTCGTACAATCCTTTCTATATTATGATTGAGTAATGATATCTGTAACACATTTATTTTTTTTCACTGGTAATCAAAGTGACCCTTGCCTGGCGGCGGCTGGTCGACAAATGAGCCACACATTAAGAAGCGGGACTCCCAGACGCGCCACTCACCCTTACTTCACCATAATATCTAAACTGTCAACCTCTAATACAGTTAAGCATCTGACCACCAGAGGCGCTAATGCTTCCCTGTTATTACGCCATCCATATAATGATTGCTCTCATTATTCATTGTTGCAACGTTTAAATACATTCAACACACTGTATTGACAGTGTCAGATGCAGGCGATGAGTCACAATAACGTGGCTGAAGTATGTTGACCAGACCACACACTAGAAGTTGAAGGGACGACGACGTTTCGGTCCGTCCTGGACCATTCTCAAGTCGATTGTGAAGAGGAGGTAGAGACAGGCAATAAATAGGCAAGAGAGAGCTGAGGAGGAAAGTAAGGTGTAGGGGATAGTAGTAATAATGAGAATTGCAGAAGGTCTATTGGCCCATACGAGGCAGCTCCTATTATAACCACGGAAGGAGATAGTAATAGGAATAAGAAGAGGATAGCAAGGGAGCGTAGGAGAAGACAATGGACAGAAAAAGGTGAGAAGAGAGAAAGAAAAGGAAAGAGAAAGAAAGATAAATGGAAGGGGTAAGCTTATGTTAAGTCACGTTTGTTAGAAAGATTTGAGCATTTGAGTATATACTGTGAAAGGGTAGAGTCCACAGCAACAAAGCCAGGACTCAAGTTCATGTTGGGTACATTGTGTATTAGAGCCGATTCTACAAGACGGCGTCTGTGTAGAGGCAGGAAAGATTATTTTGTAGGAAGACCAATCAATGGGATGATTAGAATCCCTCACATGGCAGAAGAGAGTATTGTTAGTGTCTGCAGACTTAACACTTCTCTTGTGTTCTTTAAGTCTGCCATTCAGTGTGCGGCCAGTTTGCGCAAATGAAATTTTTTTGATCATCATTGTTTGCTGTGATCGCCAACATGGTATTTAGAAAAAGTTGATCTGCTGCTGACCTCTTGCTAAATCTCTCCACTAAGTGACATTAGACACTGGATGAATCATAGATCAGCAGTGTTGTTGATCTAAATATAGCAGGTGCATTTGAGTGGGTCTGGATTAGTAGGAAAGCATCACACACTAGCCCCTATCAGTCACCATTCTGCAATATAAAAAAAATCCCCCATGCTTTCCACATCACTTGTAATACAGGAAATATGGAGTGGATTAACAGGAATGAGAGAGGACCAAGTCAGAGAGAGAGCTGAGGGTCAAGGAAGTCTATGTTCCCTCTCTATTACAGGCCAAAACAAAAATTCATACCTTGGATTAATTTCCAACTGTGGCTGCAAAAGTGAGTATCTGGTCTCTTCGGGTACTGTGTAAATTGAGTGCGTACGAAGTGTCTTGCTGCACCCATCTCTTCCACAGTGATGACACATGGATGCGACTCCAGACGAGAAGTAGCCTTCACTCCCCAACATCGTCCAGCCAACACAGTTTTTAGCCAGTCCATCAATTCATTTGCTTGGGAACGACAAAGACTACTCTCAGCTGACACTGTAAAAAAAATGGACAATTTATATGCAATAAAAACCCAGAGTTGAATGTAATGAAACGCCATTTTCTGGGTGAGACCTGGAGGCTCCCCGGAGCTTACTAGGCTGATATGCTAATGTCAGCCTTTAACATCAGTCATGTGTATGGAGTTCTGTGGGCCTACCGGGGACCACAAGGCAGAACTTGGCCCCCTCTCTGAGGGGGCCAGGCATGGGGAGCAATGGCCTATAGAAACCTCGTGTGGTTGGAAGCATTCTATGTCTGCCATCGACCAGGTCAGGCACCCAGAAAGGTAAGCATCCCAAAACAAACCCTTATTCTGGTGAAATTATTGATACCACAGGCCGAACAAGTGGATAGAACTCCCCCTAAAAGAAACGAGCATGACGTCACACGTCGCCGTGCCGCTTTCTGCACAGCTGGTGGGAGCCTCAGACCCCCTACGCCGGCTATCCACCCTTCAGTTCTGAGGCTGGATGTCAAAACATGCAAAAAACTGCCGACTGTTACGTACCCTTATAAGATACGTAAGTAAATATATTAATATGTACATTTATAATTGTATGTAAATTACAAGCATGTATATTGTATACTTATATGTTCTATGCAAATGCACATTCATGTTACAGTGTTGGCGTTAGGCCCAGCGTATCGTGGGAATGATTGTTTATTTCTTTGTGTGATCAGTTTTCCCACGGGAACTAATGATTTATATGTGATCATCAGTGGGTAACAGAGTGAAATAATAATTGAGTGAACTGTATCTGGCAAATTGTCGTGGGATCGTCCGTTGCTGGGGTGTGCATGCCATTATGCTATTCTGTATGCATATTTTAATTACTATGTAAAGAAACACGTACTTTTGTTGTCTATATCAATATGTACTAATTATTCATTAAGTTAGTTTAAGATTACTCTTGTCACAATATAGTGCTCCATTGTTGAAATAATAAATATTGTAACTTTGGCAATTTATTCGCGGGGCAAGGCAATGTGTTTTTTGACTCGCATATTGTAGTTCAGTAGCTGAGCAGAAACCAGGGAGATAACACTTGTTGAAGTTAAGTTCATTTGTTCTGTCATAGCCATAATTATTCTTAGTATTGATTTAATGTCTGGAAGTTACAGTGATATTTTTAATGTGATATATATTGTGACCATATAATCATCTGTTTGCTTTTGAGATTTATTTAATATAATATTATATATCTATACTTAGTGTCTTTATTCTTCAGTCCTATGAAGATTCTATTTTGTGCTCATTACTTATTAAGGGGTTATACTGGTGATTCGCTATTGAGAACAGCAGTTGTGTCGTATCCCTAGACTTATTAAAGTTTGGCTGCTGTAGGATCACGAGCCGTAACGTACGATAGGTAACAAAGAGTTATGGGGGCCTGTGCCGGGAAATATTGTCCCACTTTAACTTAACTATGCTAATCTAACCTTGCCTTCCTAGGTACCAGTGTGTCAAGTGTCTCTGTGTGTTTCTTAAGAACTATTCCATGTGCCAAGCAAGCCTTCCTGTGTGTCAAGTAACAACGTTTCACGATTTTGAGGTAAGTCATCCTATATATTTTGTTTGTGCAGTGAGGCCAAGCGAATTTTCAGTGTGGTGACAATTTTACAGTGAAGTGTAGTGCAGTGCCATTATTTTAATTATTGTTGTGAATCAAGTGCCAAGTGTTAGTAACGATGGAAGAGAAAGTTGCAGCGTTGGTGGCTCACCCAGACTTTGAAGGGATTCAGAACCTTAAAAAGACTGAGTTAATACAAATGGCAAATCATTTGGATTTGACCGCCAGCAATAGAATGGTTAAAGCCCAAATATTGAAAGTCATTGTGACGCATTTTGTTGAGAATGGGGATTTAGAGGAAGAAATTCTAGAAGAGTTAAGAGAGGAGTCGAGTGATCAGATGACGTTAAAGCGTCTTGAGTTAGAAGCGCAAATAGCCAATGCTAAGCTTGAAGCTCAAAGGGAACAGAAAATATTAGAGGCTGAAGCTCGTCAAAGAGAGATTGAAGCTCAACAGCAACAGCAAATATTAGAGGCTGAAGCTCAGCAAAGGGAGCTGGAGACTAGGCGTTTAGAAATTGCGGCACAAAACCAGAGAGGTTTAATTGAGTTGCAACTTGAAGCCACAAAGAAGAAACAAGCCGAGGAACAAACTAGGCAATTAGAGATTCAACAACAAATGGCGGACACTAACTTCAGGCTTGAATCACAGCGTATGGCAGCTGGGCATGGAAATACTAGTAATGTTTCAACAAATAGTGATAATAATCCCATCAGGATGAATAAGTATATAGAGTTGCCCAAGTTCAATGAGGAAGATCCTGAGGTTTTCTTTGCACATTTTAATAAAATTGCCATCAGTATGAACTGGCCAAGGGATCAGTGGGTAGCCATTATGCAGTCTCAATTCAAGGGGCGTAGTCAGGAGGTTTTCATATCCTTACCTGACGCTCATAGTTTTGATTATGACTTTGTAAAGAAAAGCATCCTCAATGCATACCAGCTAAATCCAGAGGCACACAGGCAAAAGTTCAGGAACCTAAGGAGAATCAAGGATCAAACAATAGCAGATTTTACTCGTCAGAAGACGAATTTTTGCAACAGATGGTTAAAGTCACTTGCAGTCACTGATTTTGATGCTCTAAAGAATCTTCTCATAATGGAAGAAGTATTGTCCTGTCTTCCAGACCAGTTGTCTACTTTTATGGCAGAACAAAAGAATGTAACCGATATTGATGAGCTGTCAAAGCTCGCGGATGAGCATGAGTTGCTGACTAAGGCCCCGTTTACGGCCACTTCACCTAAGTCTAGTCGTAGAGTAAATTTCAATGCTCACCGTACTCCTTATCAGTATAAGTCTCCTCCTGGTGCGACAGTTACTCCCGTGAACTCTTCTCTTACTAACCCTAAGATGGTTACTCCATTGCCAGGATCATCTAAGCCTAGTAATGCTAATTCTAAACCGGCAGTTGGTTCTACCAGTGTGTCCACTGTCAAACATTGTACCCATTGTAAGAGAAGGGGGCATGTGATTTCTTCATGTTTTAGTTTGCATCCTGAACTCCGACCAACTGGTCTTATTATGAGTAAAGGAGTGCAACCTATTAATTCTTCATGTATTACAGTCAGTCCCAATTGGATGGCTGAATTCAAACCCTATATTTCCACAGGTACCTTATTATGTACTAATGGTAGACATAAGACTGTTCAATTACTCCGTGATACTGGAGCTTCACAGTCTCTTATTACCCAGAAGGTACTTGATGATGTTGACACCCGAGATCTGGGTGAAGTTGTGCTTCTCCAGGGTATTGCCGGAAGTGTGCAACCAGTGTCCTTATTGCAAGTTAACCTTGATTCTAACTATACTTCAGGATGGTGTAAGTAAACAACTGCCCATTCCTGGGGTAGACATTATTCTAGGTAATGATTTTGGCAACCAAATGGTTGTAGGGCCCAAGTGTCCCATCATGTTAACTAAACCCCATAATGTATTAGCTCAACCGGAAGCAGATGATGATATTATTTACCCTGCTTGTGTTGTAACTAGATCAATGGGAAAAACAGGTGAGAGTAATCCTGTCTTCACTGAGGATGCTGATCCCAAGACCAGGACCCCTTCAGTAAAGGAGTGGGAGGTGGATCTTGAGGATTCTTTTATGACTCGACTGGATGATGAGAGTGAGGCCGTAGTAGAAGCCCCGCCGAACCTAAATCACAAGGAAAGTGAAGGTGAGGAGGCTGAACTATCTGTACCTTGCCCGCTTGTCTCCAGTGCGCCAGTTGTCGAGAGTGAGGCCGAAGTAGCTATGACTCCATTTTATTCCGATCAATCGGGAAAAGAGATCAAGCTACTAGGTTCTTGCCCGCTCGCTGCTGAGTCTGAGTCATTGCCCTTAAGTGTTGTACAGACTACTGATCCTAGTTTAAGTAAGTGTATTTCTGAGGCTCCTGATAAAATTGATGCATTGGAGGAAGGGACGGGTTTCTTCTTCAAGGATCGACTTCTGATGAGAAGGTGGAGACCCAAGGGAACTCCCTCTTCAGAGGATTGTGAGATTAGAACCCAACTCGTTGTCCCCAATGATTATCGTAGGCAGGTCCTGCAGGCTGCACATGATGATCCCATGGGAGGTCATCAAGGTATCACGAATATGTACCATAAGATAAGTAAATATTTTTTCTGGCCAAAGTTAAAGAAAGACGTGGTCAGATACTGTCATAACTGTATACCCTGTCAAATTGTTGGTAAACCAAATCAATCTGTACCTAGAGCACCATTGCAACCTATTGTAGTTCCTGATGAACCATTTACTCATGTTGTAATTGATTGTGTGGGTCCTTTACCTAAGACTAAATCGGGTAACATGTTTTTGTTCACTCTCATGTGTATGACTACTAGATTTCCTGAAGCTTATGCTCTACGGAATACCAAGGCTCATAATCTCATCAAGTGTCTTGAAAGATTCTTTTCGTTGTTTGGAATGCCTAGAGTTATTCAGAGTGATAATGGGGGAAATTTTGTTTCTAAAGTTTTCAGAACTTTTTGCGAATCCCGAGGGATTCGGCACAAATTGTCCAGTCCATATCATCCACAAAGCCAAGGTGGACTTGAACGTTTCCACCAGACTTTGAAACAAATGCTAAAGACAACCGGAGAAACTCATCCACGTAATTGGGATGAGAATCTCCCCTTTGTGTTGTTTGCTGCTAGAGAAGGGCTACAAGAGTCATTGGGCTGTTCACCCTTTGAACTAGTGTTTGGTCACCAAGTAAGAGGTCCTCTTAAAAGGCTACAAGAAAAGTTGTTGGGAGATGTCTCTGTTCATCAGAGCGGATTGTACTTGAGTGAGGTCAAGGCTAAGTTGTGTCGGGCTCGTGAGTTGGCGAAAGAACATCTGGGAAGGACTCAACAAGCCATGAAAGTACGATATGACAAGAAGTTCAAGGCTAAGCTAAGGTCGTTTGATGTCGGAGATTTGGTGTTGGTGTTGAAACCTCGTATGGGGACTTCCATGTCCCATAAGTTCGCAGGACCCTGCCAAGTGGTAGACAAGGTGGGAGACCTAACTTATAAACTAATTAACCCTAATCTTTCAGAACCCCAAATGACTGTACACATTAACAGATTAAAAGCTTATGTTGGACCTGGTGTAGTAGCTTGTTTTAGTCGGGAAGAGTTACCACCTGAGGATAATTGTAGTGAGGGACATTATGTTAATATCCAACTTCTCAGTTCCAGTTCCAATGGCAGGGAGATGCTATGTCATTTACAGGAGGAACAACGTGATGAGTTCCAGGTTC
Organism: Procambarus clarkii; assembly: GCF_040958095.1. Taxonomy (NCBI): domain Eukaryota; kingdom Metazoa; phylum Arthropoda; class Malacostraca; order Decapoda; family Cambaridae; genus Procambarus; species Procambarus clarkii. Next base: position 27,031,414 of record NC_091198.1, read on the forward strand.
TGCTGGACAACCATTCATCTCTGTTTGGGGAGGTTCCTACCCAGACCCACCTCATCACACACGACATTCAGCTCCTGGACAGCACCCCCATTCGACAACATCCGTACCGAGTGAATCCCGAAAAGAGGAAAATTATGCAAGCAGAAGTGGAATATCTGCTCCAGCATGATTTCATTCGGCCAAGTCAAAGTACTTGGAGCTCTCCGTGTTTGTTAGTGCCAAAACCAGATGGAACCTGGAGATTGTGCGTGGATTACAGGAAACTGAACAAGAACACTACAGTGGACGTTTTTCCTTTACCCTTGTTGGAAGAATGTATAGAGTCCATAGGTCATGCCGAATATGTAAGTAAGCTTGATTTGTCAAAAGGGTATTATCAAATTCCATTAACAGAGTATGCTAGAGAGGTTACTGCTTTTGTTACACCTGATGGTGCGTATGAATTTAATGTCATGCCATTCGGTTTGAGAAATGCACCTGCTACTTTTCAAAGATTCATGAATTTCTTACTCAAGGATGTGCCAGATTGTAGGGCCTACCTTGATGACATTGTTTTGTACAGTAAGAATTGGGCAGATCATCTCTTAGGCCTTAAGAACTTGTTTACAGTGTTGGAAAACGCAAAGTTAACCATAAATATGAATAAGTGTAGTTGGGCAAAAGGTACGATAACTTATCTTGGACACGAGGTAGGCCAAGGTAAGATTATCCCCTTACAAGATAAGATTCAAGCCATTGTGGACTACCCAGTGTTGACCAATAAGAAAGGAGTCCAACGGTTTATTGGTATGTGTGCATACTATAGGCGTTATTGTAGAAATTTTTCAACAGTAGCTGCTCCTTTGACAAACTTGTTACGCAAGCAAGTAAAGTTTCAGTGGACACAAGATTGTCAGAATGCTTTTCAGAACCTAAAGGGCATATTGTCCACCTCACCTATTCTTGCTAGTCCCCAATTTGATAAACCATTTATATTACACATTGATGCGTCAGATGTTGGAATAGGTGCTGTGCTTATTCAAGTTGGTTTAGACCAGATTGAGCATCCTGTGTATTACTATTCCAGAAAATTTAATGCAGCTCAGAGAAATTATTCCGTGGTAGAAAAGGAGGCGTTGGGTCTTATATTGTCAATCAAGAAGTTTGAGATTTACTTATCAGGAAATAAAGTGTTAGTATTTACAGACCACAACCCCCTTATCTTTATAAATATGATGAAAGTCAAGAACCAACGAATTCTGCGCTGGTCATTGTTTTTGCAGGAATTTAATGTAGAAATCAAACATATTCCAGGCAGACAAAATGTTATTGCTGATGCTTTGTCAAGAAGTTTTGATGTACCATAAATGAAATGTTTCTTTTTACCTAACATTTTTACTTCTGAAAAAATGCCATTGATCTTCAATCCATTGCATTTTTTTTCTTGGAGGTGGAAGTGTTACGTACCCTTATAAGATACGTAAGTAAATATATTAATATGTACATTTATAATTGTATGTAAATTACAAGCATGTATATTGTATACTTATATGTTCTATGCAAATGCACATTCATGTTACAGTGTTGGCGTTAGGCCCAGCGTATCGTGGGAATGATTGTTTATTTCTTTGTGTGATCAGTTTTCCCACGGGAACTAATGATTTATATGTGATCATCAGTGGGTAACAGAGTGAAATAATAATTGAGTGAACTGTATCTGGCAAATTGTCGTGGGATCGTCCGTTGCTGGGGTGTGCATGCCATTATGCTATTCTGTATGCATATTTTAATTACTATGTAAAGAAACACGTACTTTTGTTGTCTATATCAATATGTACTAATTATTCATTAAGTTAGTTTAAGATTACTCTTGTCACAATATAGTGCTCCATTGTTGAAATAATAAATATTGTAACTTTGGCAATTTATTCGCGGGGCAAGGCAATGTGTTTTTTGACTCGCATATTGTAGTTCAGTAGCTGAGCAGAAACCAGGGAGATAACACTTGTTGAAGTTAAGTTCATTTGTTCTGTCATAGCCATAATTATTCTTAGTATTGATTTAATGTCTGGAAGTTACAGTGATATTTTTAATGTGATATATATTGTGACCATATAATCATCTGTTTGCTTTTGAGATTTATTTAATATAATATTATATATCTATACTTAGTGTCTTTATTCTTCAGTCCTATGAAGATTCTATTTTGTGCTCATTACTTATTAAGGGGTTATACTGGTGATTCGCTATTGAGAACAGCAGTTGTGTCGTATCCCTAGACTTATTAAAGTTTGGCTGCTGTAGGATCACGAGCCGTAACGTACGATAGGTAACACCGACCAGAGGGAGGGAGCGAGGGATGCCGGGGAGCCTCTGGGTCTCGCACCCCACCAACCAAAACACTCCCAAACCAAGGAAAAACAAAGTCACAGATTTACTTATTAAAGGCTTTAATATATTTAATTTATTTAATAACACAGATTAAAGGTTTACCTTAAGGGCGAGGACCACCACAAGTGAGGAAGCCCCCTTGAAAGTAGTGTTGACTGAATGCCCCCAGGGAAAGATAACCTTCACCATGCAAGGCTAGTACTTACAGAGCGCACAGGGAAGGAAACCCTGAGCACATGCAGTTCCAGTACACTAAACTCCTGGCTCACGCACACATCCCTATAGGAACACACTGCCTCAAAAGCAAAAACACCAAAGAAAACGGGATACTAGAGCCAGAGCAAAGTGACTACCAGGCCCCGACATCAGTATAGAACTAGACTCTGTACGACCTGGCTGACCCAGGCAGGTGAGGGGGGGGGCGCTAGTTTCACAAAATTTTGTTTTCATTGTGGGGGAGTTCGTTTGGGAAAATTTAGGCTATGGTTTCGTTTTAACCATGCGGTAGTCTGTTTTGATTTCCTTATCTTGCTAGGTGTTATGGCCCCCTCGGATCGCAACTGGGTTCTTTCTCTGATGTAAGTAGAGTTTGGGTATCCGGCCCCAAGCTAGTAGTGGCTTTCAAGGGGTGAGCTCCGTAACGCAAGTAAATTAAAGGGGAAGGGAGACAAAGGCAAAAACTTAATAATATAATTGTCACCACCACCATAAATAATATATATCTTATCACACGGGGGAGGTATTAACACTATTATATACAATGTGGTCTTCCTCTGAAGACGCGGAGTGTTCCATGGTGCTCGACGATGCTTAGCTCTTGGTCCTCTTGTGGCCTCACGATGAATCCTTCGATTCTCTTGAGTCTACCCTGGCCACAGGCCAGCCAAATCACAGTTCTACTGGGGGCACCGTCGTGGAGGCCGTCAACCACAAATCCAGCCTGTAGCTGGCAGGTTCCAATGAGCAACGCTGCGTAGGCCACTCCACGACCGATACTAGGGTTGCGAGCCCTAGTCAGGAGCCTCGTGTGATCCCACAGATCACTCTCCTCACCACAACACCCCAGTGGTTAAGCGTCTCCACCAGTCAGCCCCGGGTACGACAATCCCTCCACTGCCACGTCACAGGCAGGCTAACACCACAGTGTTCATCCGGGGGGGGTGACTCACAGCTGCTGCAGCAAACACGTGGAGACTCTTCGACTGCCTTGGGTAGACTGATCCAACTTCTATTACAGCAGTCCCAGGTCGACTCTGTAATCAGACACGTCATCAGTAATAGGGACACTCTAGGGCACCTCACTTACAGGCTTAGACACAAACGTCCACCTATCCACTCCATAGATGGCGTTGCTGTCTAAGCTCCACCTCACCAGAGGTCAGCAGCGGCTGTGTTATGAGCTGATCAGACGGGAAACTAGCCCTTGTGGCCAGTATACCTCGTCCTCACTAGGTGGCGTCGTCCATTTGGAGGAGGTTTCGGGAGCTGACCCACAGATGGCGCGGCCGTCACTGCTCCGGGCTCGGACGCTGGGCTCGGGTCCGTAACACTAGGGGCCTTCCCTTGGATGGTGGAAAAGGTGATAAACTTTACTATTTAAAGTGTTCACAGGCCATTGCTCTCTGCTCCTCTCTGAGGGGAGGGGCAGGATCTGGCTCATAGTTGTTTTGTTGTACAGTATAAGATTCGCTCCTTGGAACAAAAAGTTCCAAGTAGCACGGGCTATGGTGAGCCCGTAGTGGACTTTTTTCTCATAGGCCACAGAAGGCCAACAGAACTCTGCAACTGATGACACCTAGTAGTATGGCACTTATTCAGTGTGATAGCTTGAGAGAGCTGACAATTTCCCTCACAGAAAATACAATAACAAAAGCAGCATTAAAAATCAAATTAATGATTTGAATGCACTTGTGTGCAAAGATTCAATGGGCATTATGAAATTTTAATTAATCCAGATTGTAGATGAATGTAGACAATTGGAAACTTACGAGAACAGAAAATTATGGGACACCAGTTATTTCACATTAATATACAAATTAAAAGAGGAGGGGAATTAGCAGTAATATCAGAAATTTTTTTAAATTTTCACCAAAGAATGAATAAAAACTCATGAACATAATGTTTTTTTGTCTTCTTAGCAGCCAGTTAGAAAAGTTATACAAAAGTTGTTAAGTTTCTTACTTCCTTCGTAATCAACTGCTGCTTTATCCTGATGCATTTCTTTCTCTACAGAAACAATTTTCCTGTTAGTGAATTCCCGTAGCTGCATGAGAACCACTTCATCATAGGGCTCGTAGCAGAATAACACTTCCACATTGCGTTCCTGCACAGGAGAAAAAAGAAATACATTAACTGTTATATCCTCAGTATCATAATTCTAAGAACTGTCCAGCATTGCAAACATCACTAAATTGCTGTATTGAGTGGAACACCTTAAACCTAAATGGTTCAGAGATTAAGGTGTGGATCAACAAGTAAGTCTGTTTTAGACCTGGAACAGTTCCACACCGGCTATTCTTAGATGATATAACTACTATTTGAGTCTTATTATTTCTACAACCTATTTTTTTCAGGGGAAAGCCCCTAGTGGCTCCCTGAAGCTACTATACTGATATAGTGCCAAACTACAAGGTGCCATCAGTTGTGGAGTTCGAATTGACAGAACCTGACCCACCTCACAGGTGCAGGGAGCAAAGGCAGTTATGAAAAAAAAATTGTCAACTTATTTCTGTTTGCCACCACCAAAGCAAGGCACCCAGAAAGTCAATGCAACAAAATAGACCACAGCCTCAAAACCACCAAATGAACAACAATGTAAACAAACAATTGAAAATTCATGAAACTTGAGCTAGCTCATTTGCCTCCACCTCCCTCAACATTTGGGGGAAGGAGGGGGGACGGGAGGCAGTCAGGTGTCAGCCAACTGCTCCACCCTCAGTTCCTCTCTCATTGTTCTGGCTCTGGTCTTGGTTTCAGCTCAGTGGTGTTTTGCCCTCGAGGCTTTTTCTGTGTATGGTTGTGCAACGTGAGCCAGGAGTTTAGTGTTCTTGGAGCTGCATGTGCCCAGGGCTACCTTCCATGTGCGCTCATTAAGTGCTGTCCTTGCGTTGTCAGGGTTCACTCCCTAAAGGGGTCTCCATGCTTGTGGTGGCTCTCGCCCTGAAGGTAAGCTTTTTGTCTTGGACTGTCAGTCTCTCCTTGGGTCGAGTGTGTTTATATGCTGGTGGGGCGCACTGAGGTAGGCCTTCCAGATTACCATACCTGGTTTGGTCTGCTATTCTCCTTTGTTCCACGGTCGGGTATCTTGAGAGTTAGTGGTACTTAATTGGTAATTCGGTCCCTTTATGGCCTTTATTTTTCATTGTGCCCTCATTCCTCTAAAGGGGGTTTATTTGTGCCATTCCTGACTTATTAGGTTTACCTAGTGTCTAGGCATAGATGGTCCACTTTTTGGTTTCTCTCTTGCTCTTTCTGGTGGTATTGGATGTTAATAGGGAAACCTATACAATTATATAGAAGTTACCAGCATAGCGATCCCAGTGCCTGGGCATACCTGCATGGAACATTCACCCTGTAAGCCCTGGAAAACCCCAATGGGTTTGATGGTCCTTGTGATCCACCCACCATCCCTGCTCTCACTTCGAGTAAATTTCTGGGTTGTGCACCATCCATGCTTTGTGGCAATGTTCAGTTTGTCTGCCTCCACTGCTACCTGTTGGGTCTGTGACACCTTTGGCCCCGAGTCATGAAGGGGAAGCTCCCTTCAAGTTGCTCTACTCTGCCAATTTTGGAGGGGCTTCTGGCAGCAACTGCTAGTGTCTTTAGTTCCTGGATTGCAGCAGTCAAGGTTGTGTCCCCGGTTTGAGGCCCGGGGCTAGCAAATGATGCTTGTCTAATGGAATAGGCGGTGACTTTGTCCATACCTCCTTTTCCTTCTTTCTCCTTTGGGCAGGGGGTTTGCCCTTCTCTTTTCCCCCTGCCCCTGGCCCAGTTGCAGGTTTAGGGTTGAGGTTTTTCTTTGGGATATCCCTTCCTTCAGCTACGAGGGTTGTCCCTTTCAATTCGAGTGTAGATACAGTTGAGCCTTCTCATCTTGCCAAGGTTTCTGGGAACTCCTTTTTAGTTCCATCACACAAAACAATAAAAAACCAGCTTTGAATGTAATGAAACTTCATTTTCTAGGTGAGAGCCCGGAGGCTCCCCAGAGCTATCCAGGCAGATATATATTCAGTATTATTAGACTTTGGCATCAGTGTGAATGAAGTTTTAGGCCTACCAGGGACCACGAGCCAGAACCTGGCCCCCTCAATGAGGCACGAGGAGCAATGGCCTATAAAAATGCACATGTGATTTGGAGCATTCTATGTCTGCCATTGACCAGGCCAGGCACCCAGAAAGGCAAGCGCCTCAAAACAAGCCCCTCTTCTGGTTAAAACCACTACTGAAACTAACGACTGGACTGAACTCCCAAAATAAAAACGAGCATGATGTCACATGTGCCGTGTCACTTGTCTGTGCAAACCCCTCATGCTAGCGATCCACACCCCAGTTCTCGGCTGATGTGATAAGGCTCAGTCGTGTGGCTCCATCTCCAGATTCTCTCTGTTGTGCTATGCCTTGTGTTCAGTACTGCTCTTACAGTGGCGTGTGAGCATGGAGTAATAATCTAATATTCACAGGTACTCGGGCTGCATGTGCTTAGGGTTCCCTTCCCTGAGTGCCCTGTACTGAGTGCTGAGTGCCCTGTACTGAGTGTTGAGTGCCCCAGCCCTTGGGGACTGGGGTTGTCTTCCACAAGGCACCTTGGGAACTACCTCTGTTGGTCTTTTGCTGCTCGGTATTTGACCGCCCTGGGAGTGTTGGGGGGTTTCCTCCTCGCTATTAACCTTGGGGTAACTGGTAGTTTTTGCACTGGTAGGAGCACAGGGTACTGCGCAGCTAGTTTTCACATATTACAGTGGCCGGTTCTGTTCCTTCTGGGTACGTTGTCCTCTTGCGGGGTTTTTCTGTTCATTTTTTTTGTACATAGTGTGGGGGGGGGGCCTGCTTTTGTACCTAGTAGGGGGGGGCAGCTTTTGTACCTAGTGAGGGGGCCTGCTTTTGTACCTAGTGGGGAGGGCCTGCTTTTGTACCTAGTGGGGGGGGCCTGCTTTTGTATCTAGTGGGGGGGGCCTGCTTTTGTATCTAGTGGGGGGGGGGGCCTGCTTTTGTACCTAGTGGGGGGGATCTGCTTTTCTACCCCTGCCCCCTGTTATATTAGGATCTTGACCTCCTGGGCTCGGTGGTTCCCCCTGCTTGGCTCCCGTGAGTGGACACATCCCGGGGGTTCATTTTTTAAAATTTGTTTATTAGACTTGGGTGCCAGTTAGCAGTACCCTGGCTGAGCTTACCCTTAACAAAACCTGTCTTAGAGCCCTGGGAAGCCCTGTAGGGGTGAAAGGGGTCCAATGGATGCGACCCCTGGGTCCCCACTCACTTTTTGAGAGTTTGAAGGTTGCTCTGTCCCCTTGTCTCAGGGCATCGCTCAATGATTTTGCCTCCGTTATGCTGCTTGTAGAGTAAGTGACACCTTCGACCCCGATTCCTGCTGTTACGAATCTTACTAGGATTCTAACATTACTCTTGATGCTTATATTACTATTGTCTTGTTCTATAATTATTATAGTATCCAGTTGGATGATATTAGATTCTTGTATGTTATATATTGTAGCATGCTGTTGTGTGCCTGAGTTGCATTATATTGTATGAGGCTTTTGCAAGTATTTTCATGTTGGTTTCTCCGTGTGGGGGTTTGACCATATTTGGATGTGGCCAGTGTGGGAACTTGATGTCAAGCGAGTGAGTATAGTTCAACCTTGATTAATTCTTATTATTGTTTGCCAGTAAATTTTATTGAGTAATGTAACATTATTATATACTCTTATGATTAATAATGACATGAATATTAGTACTACATTTTGTTAGTAGAATTTCTACAATAGTTTATGTGGATGTTTAGTTGATATTGTGGTTGACGCCTGCCCTGGGATCCGACGCTTGGGCAGAGGCGTGGCAGCTTTGGTCGAGAGGAGACATGTTTTAAGTTAAGTCTTTGGTAATGGTTATTTTAGCTAATTCTCGGTTAATTCTCTGGTTAGATGATTGTGTATTTTCCCAAATTAGAATTCATGTGCTGGTGTGATTGCTCATTGCTCAATAAGGATTTTATTTATATTATTGCATGCTAAAGAATATTTCTGACTATTATCTGTATTATTTAATTGTTATGTTTGTCAACCTTAGCGTAGATACATTGTTTCCCTAGGTTATGCGGTGTTTTATTCCCTTTACCCCTAGACACCTGTTGGCAAGGGGTATGCCAATTACTGAAAGCGGCGGTGGGTCACATTTTGACCGAACCCCCCTGCAGTTTTCAAAATATCCAAAACATCCCAAATTCGATACCTGAGCCATATTTTGGACCCAATTTCTGGCTCTTTATATTTATTCGCAGTTTGAAATTCCGAATATTTATACCAAAAATATGCCAATTACTGAAAGCGGCGGTGGGTCACATTTTGCCCAAACCCCCCTGAAGTTTTCAAAATATCCCAAACATCCCAAATTCGATCCCTAGCCATATTTCGGACCCAAATTCTGTCTCTCTGCACCTATTTGCAGTTTGAAAATCCGACTTTTTATACCAATAATATGCCAATTATTGAAAGCGGCTGTGGGTCACATTTTGCCCAAGCCCCCCTGCAGTTTTCAAAATATCGCAAACATCCCAAATTCGATACGTGAGCCATATTTTACACCCAAGTTCTGGCTCTCTGCACCTATTCGCAGTTTGAAATTCCGAATTTTTATACCAAAAATATGGCAATTACTGAAAGCGGAGGTGGGTTACATTTTGCCCAAACCTCCATGCAGTTTTCAAAATATCCCAACCATCCCAAATTCGATACCTGAGCTACATTTTGGACCCAAATTCTGGTTCTCTGCACCTATTCGCAGTTTGAAATTCCAACTTTTTATACCAGAAATATGCCAATTACTGAAAGAGAGGTGGGTCACATTTTGCCCAAACCCCATTGCAATTTTCAAAATATCCCAAACAGCCCAAATTCGGTACCTGAGCCATATTTTAGATCCTAATTCTGGCTCTCTGCACCTATTCGCAGTTTGAAATTCCGAATTTTTATACCAAAAATCTGCTAATTACTAAAAGCGGCGGTGGGTCACATTTTGCCCAAACCCCCCTGCAGTTTCAGAAATATCCCAAACATCCCAAATTGGATACCTGAGCCATATTTTGGACCTAAATTCTGGCTCTCTTAACCTATTCGCAGTTTAAAAATCCGAATTTTTATACAAAAAATTAGCCAATTACTGAAAGCGGCGGTGGGTCACATTTTGACCAAACCCCCCTGCAGTTTTCAAAATATCCCAAACATCCCACATTTGAAACCTGAGCCATATTTTGGACCCAAATTCTGGCTCTCTGCACCTATTCGCAGTTTGAAATTCCGACGTTTTATGCAAAAAATCTGCCAATTACTGAAATCGGCGGTGGGTTACATTTTGCCCAAACCACCCCTGCAGTTTTCAAAATATCGCAAATACCCCAAATTGGATACCTAAGATATATTTTGGACCTAAATTCTGGCTCTCTGCACCTATTCGCAGTTTGAAATTCCGACTATTTATACCAAAAATATGCCAATTACTGAAAGCGGCTGTGGGTCACATTTTGCCCAAACCCCCCTGCAGTTTTCAAAATATCCAAAATATCCCAAATTCGATACCTGAGCCATATTTTGGACCCAAATTCTGGCTCTCTGCACCTGTTCTCAGTTTGAAAATCCGATTTTTTATACCAAAAATATGCCAATTACTTAAAGCGGCTGTGGGTCACATTTTGCCCAAACCCCCCTGCAGTTTTCAAAATATCGCTAACATCCCAAAATCGATACCTGAGCTATATTTTGGACCCAAATTCTGGCTCGCTGCACCTATTCGCAGTTTTAAATTCCGACTTTTTATACCAAAAATATGCCAATTAATGACAGCGGCGGTGGGTTACATTTAGCCCTCCCCCACCCCCTGCAGTTTTCAAAATATCTCAAACATCCCAAATTCGATACATGAGCTATATTTTGGACCCAAATTCTGGCTCTCTGCATGTATTCGCAGTTTGAAATTCCGACTGATTATACCAAAAATATGCCAATTACTGAAAGCGGCGGTGGGTCACATTTTGCCCAAACCCTCTTGCAGTTTTCAAAATATCCCAAACATCCCAAATTCGATACCTGAGCCATATTTTGGACCCAAATTCTGGCTCTCAGCACCTAATCGCAGTTTGAAAATCGGACTTTTTATACACAAAATTAGCCAATTACTGAAAGTGGCGGTGGGTCACATTTTGCCCAAACCCCCCCTGCAGTTTTCAAATTATCCCAAACATCCCAAATTCGATACCTGAGCCATATTTTGGACCCAAATTTGACCTAAATTCTGGCTCTCTGCACCTATTCGCAGTTTAAAAAAATCCAACTTTTTAAACCAAAAATTAGCCAATTGCTGAGAGCTGCGGTGGGTAACATTTTGCTCAAACCCTCCTGCTGTTTTCAAAATTTCCCAAACATCCCAAATTTGATACCTGAGCCATATTTTGGACCCAAATTCGGGCTCTATGCACCTATTCGCTGTTTGAAATTCCGACCTTTTATACCAAAAATATGCCAATTAATTAAAGTGGCGGTGGGTCACATTTTGCCCAAACCCCTCTGCAGTTTTAATAATATCCCAAATATCCCAAATTGGATACCTGAGCCATATTTTGGACCTAAATGCTGGCTTTCTGCACCTATTTGCAGTTTGAAAATCCAACTTTTTATACCAAAAATTAGCCAATTACTGAAAGTGGCGGTGGGTCACATTTTGCCCAAACCCCCCTGCAGTTTTCAAAATATCCCAAACATCCCAAATTCAATACCTGAGCCATATTTTGGACCCAAATTCTGGCTCTCTGCACTTATTCGCAGTTTGAAATTACGACTTTTTATACCAAAAATATGCCAATTACTGAAAGCGGTAGATTGTCACATTTTGCCCAAACCCCCCTGCAGTTTTAAAAAAATCCTAAACATCCCAAATTCGATACCTGAGCCATATTTTGGACCCAAATTCTGGCTCTCTGCACCTATTCGCAGTTTGAAGTTCCGACTTTTTTTACCAAAAATTAGCCAATTACTGAAATCGGCAGTGGGTCTCCTTTTGCCCAAACCCCCCTGCAGTTTTCAAAATATCCTAAAAATCCCAAATTCGATACCTGAGCCATATTTTGGACCCAAATTCCGGCTCTCAGCACCTATTCGCAGTTTGAAAATCCGACTTTTTATACCAAAAATTAGTGAATTACTGAAAGCGGCGGTGGGTCACATTTTGCCCAAACCCCCCTCCATTTTTCAAAATATCTTAAACATCCTAAATTCGATACCTGAGCCATATTTTGGACCCAAATTCTGGCTCTCTGCACCTATTCGCAGTTTGAAATTCCGACTTTTTATACCAAAAATATGCAAAATACTGAAAGCGGCAGTGGGTCACAATTTGCCCAAACCCCCTTCCAGTTTTCAAAATATCCCAAACATCTCAAATTCGATACCTGAGCCATATTTTGGACCCAAACTCTGGCTCTCTGCACTTATTCGCATTTTGAAATTCCGACTTTTTATACCAAAAATATGCCAATTACTGAAAGCGGCGGTGGGTCACATTTTGCCCAAACCCCCCTGCAGTTTTCAAAATATCCCAAACAACCCAAATTCGATACCTGAGCCATATTTTGGACCCAAATTCGGGCTCTCTGCACCTATTCGCAGTTTGAAATTCCGACTTTTTATACCAAAAATATGCCAATTTCTGAAAGCGGCTGTGGGTCACATTTTGTCCAAACTCCCCTGCAGTTCTAAAAATATCCCAAATATCCCAAATTGGATACCTGAGCCATATTTTGGACCTAAATGCTGGCTCTCTGCACCTATTTGCAGTTTGAAAATCCATTTTTTTATACCAAAAATTAGCCAATTACTGAAAGCGGCAGTGGGTTACATTTTGCCCAAACCCCCCTGCAGTTTTCAAAATATCCCAAACATCCCAAATTCAATACCTGAACCATATTTTGGACCCAAATTCTGGCTTTCTGCACCTATTCGCAGTTTGAAATTCCGACTATTTATACCAAAAATATGCAAATTTCTGAAAGCAGCTGTGGGTCACATTTTGCCGAAACCCCCCTGCAGTTTTCAAAATGTCCCAAACATCTCAAATTCGGTACCTGAGCCATATTTTCGACCCAAATTCTGGCTCTCTGCACTTATTCGCAGTTTGAAATTACGAATTTTTATACCAAAAATATGCCAATTACTGAATGCGGCGGTGGGTCACATTTTGCCCAAAGCCCCCTGCAGTTTTCAAAATATCCCAAACAACCCAAATTCGATACCTGAGCCATATTTTGGACCCAAATTCTGGCTCTCTGCACCTATTCACAGTTTGAAATTCCTAATTTTTATACCAAAAATCTGCCAAATACTGAAAGCGGCGGTGGGTCACATTTTGCCCAAACCCCCCTGCAGTTTTCAAAACATCCCAAATTCGATACCTGAGGCATATTTTGGATTGAAATTCTGGCTCTCTGCACCTATTCGCAGTTTGAAATTCCGAATTTTTATACCAAAAATCTGCCAATTACTGAAAGCGGCGGTGAGTCACGTTTTGCCCAAACCCCCCTGCAGTTTTTTAAATATCCTAAACATCTCAATTTCGATACCTGAGCCATATTTTGGATCCAAATTCTGGCTCTCTGCACCTATTCGCAGTTTGAAGTTCCGACTTTTTTTACCAAAAATTAGCCAATTACTGAAATCGGCAGTGGGTCACCTTTTGCCCAAACCCCCCCTGCAGTTTTCAAAATATCCTAAAAATCCCAAATTCGATACCTGAGTCATATTTTGGACCCAAATTCCGGCTCTCAGCACCTAATCGCAGTTTGAAAATCCGACTTTTTATACCAAAAATTACCGAATTACTGAAAGCGGCGGTGGGTCACATTTTGCCCAAACCCCCATGCATTTTTCAAAATATCTTAAACATCCTAAATTCGATACCTGAGCCATATTTTGGACCCAAATTCTGGCTCTCTGCACCTATTCGCAGTTTGAAATTCCGACTTTTTATACCAAAAATATGCCAATTACTGAAAGCGGCGGTGGGACACATTTTGCCCAAACCCCCCTGCAGTTTTCAAAATATCCCAAACAACCCAAATTCGATACCTGAGCCATATTTTGGACCCAAATTCGGGCTCTCTGCACCTATATGCAGTTTGAAAATCCAAATTTTTATACCAAAAATTAGCCAATTACTGAAAGCGGCAGTGGGTCACATTTTGCCCAACCCCCCCTGCAGTTTTCAAAATATCCCAAACATCCCAAATTCAATACCTGAACCATATTTTGGACCCAAATTCTGGCTTTCTGCACCTATTCGCAGTTTGAAATTCCGACTATTTATACCAAAAATATGCAAATTTCTGAAAGCAGCTGTGGGTCACATTTTGCCGAAACCCCCCTGCAGTTTTCAAAATGTCCCAAACATCTCAAATTCGATACCTGAGCCATATTTTGGACCCAAATTCTGGCTCTCTGCACTTATTCGCAGTTTGAAATTACGAATTTTTATACCAAAAATATGCCAATTACTGAAAGCGGCGGTGGGTCACATTTTGCCCAAAGCCCCCTGCAGTTTTCAAAATATCCCAAACAACCCAAATTCGATACCTGAGCCATATTTTGGACCCAAATTCTGGCTCTCTGCACCTATTCACAGTTTGAAATTCCTAATTTTTATACCAAAAATCTGCCAAATACTGAAAGCGGCGGTGGGTCACATTTTGCCCAAACCCCCCTGCAGTTTTCAAAACATCCCAAACATCCCAAATTCGATACCTGAGCCATATTTTGGATTGAAATTCTGGCTCTCTGCACCTATTCGCAGTTTGAAGTTCCGACTTTTTTTACCAAAAATTAGCCAATTACTGAAATCGGCAGTGGGTCTCCTTTTGCCCAAACCCCCCTGCAGTTTTCAAAATATCCTAAAAATCCCAAATTCGATACCTGAGCCATATTTTGGACCCAAATTCCGGCTCTCAGCACCTATTCGCAGTTTGAAAATCCGACTTTTTATACCAAAAATTAGTGAATTACTGAAAGCGGCGGTGGGTCACATTTTGCCCAAACCCCCCTCCATTTTTCAAAATATCTTAAACATCCTAAATTCGATACCTGAGCCATATTTTGGACCCAAATTCTGGCTCTCTGCACCTATTCGCAGTTTGAAATTCCGACTTTTTATACCAAAAATATGCAAAATACTGAAAGCGGCAGTGGGTCACAATTTGCCCAAACCCCCTTGCAGTTTTCAAAATATCCCAAACATCTCAAATTCGATACCTGAGCCATATTTTGGACCCAAATTCTGGCTCTCTGCACTTATTCGCATTTTGAAATTCCGACTTTTTATACCAAAAATATGCCAATTACTGAAAGCGGCGGTGGGTCACATTTTGCCCAAACCCCCCTGCAGTTTTCAAAATATCCCAAACAACCCAAATTCTATACCTGAGCCATATTTTGGACCCAAATTCGGGCTCTCTGCACCTATTCGCAGTTTGAAATTCCGACTTTTTATACCAAAAATATGCCAATTTCTGAAAGCGGCTGTGGGTCACATTTTGCCCAAACTCCCCTGCAGTTCTAAAAATATCCCAAATATCCCAAATTGGATACCTGAGCCATATTTTGGACCTAAATGCTGGCTCTCTGCACCTATTTGCAGTTTGAAAATCCAATTTTTTATACCAAAAATTAGCCAATTACTGAAAGCGGCAGTGGGTTACATTTTGCCCAAACCCCCCTGCAGTTTTCAAAATATCCCAAACATCCCAAATTCAATACCTGAACCATATTTTGGACCCAAATTCTGGCTTTCTGCACCTATTCGCAGTTTGAAATTCCGACTATTTATACCAAAAATATGCAAATTTCTGAAAGCAGCTGTGGGTCACATTTTGCCGAAACCCCCCTGCAGTTTTCAAAATGTCCCAAACATCTCAAATTCGATACCTGAGCCATATTTTCGACCCAAATTCTGGCTCTCTGCACTTATTCGCAGTTTGAAATTACGAATTTTTATACCAAAAATATGCCAATTACTGAAAGCGGTGGTGGGTCACATTTTGCCCAAAGCCCCCTGCAGTTTTCAAAATATCCCAAACAACCCAAATTCGATACCTGAGCCATATTTTGGACCCAAATTCTGGCTCTCTGCACCTATTCACAGTTTGAAATTCCTAATTTTTATACCAAAAATCTGCCAAATACTGAAAGCGGCGGTGGGTCACATTTTGCCCAAACCCCCCTGCAGTTTTCAAAACATCCCAAACATCCCAAATTCGATACCTGAGGCATATTTTGGATTGAAATTCTGGCTCTCTGCACCTATTCGCAGTTTGAAATTCCGAATTTTTATACCAAAAATCTGCCAATTACTGAAAGCGGCGGTGAGTCACATTTTGCCCAAACCCCCCTGCAGTTTTTTAAATATCCTAAACATCTCAATTTCGATACCTAAGCCATATTTTGGATCCAAATTCTGGCTCTCTGCACCTATTCGCAGTTTGAAGTTCCGACTTTTTTTACCAAAAATTAGCCAATTACTGAAATCGGCAGTGGGTCACCTTTTGCCCAAACCCCCCTGCAGTTTTCAAAATATCCTAAAAATCCCAAATTCGATACCTGAGTCATATTTTGGACCCAAATTCCGGCTCTCAGCACCTAATCGCAGTTTGAAAATCCGACTTTTTATACCAAAAATTACCGAATTACTGAAAGCGGCGGTGGGTCACATTTTGCCCAAACCCCCCTGCATTTTTCAAAATATCTTAAACATCCTAAATTCGATACCTGAGCCATATTTTGGACCCAAATTCTGGCTCTCTGCACCTATTCGCAGTTTGAAATTCCGACTTTTTATACCAAAAATATGCCAATTACTGAAAGCAGCGGTGGGTCACATTTTGCCCAAACCCCCCTGTCGTGACGCTGAACCCCGATTCATTCCGAACACAGCGATTACACAACACATAAGACGTTGCCTCAGCAAACGTTACTACCACCTATTCTCCTACACACACGAGACCCTTGAGGCGTACCACTAGGTTTGTACTGGAACACAATGAATGAACATATGAAAGGTATTTAAAGGCCGTCGGGTTTTGTCATTTAATTACAAACCATAGACTCTGACAATTAATAACATATTAACATACTCTATTAGGTCAATACACTTCCAATACCCATAGACCACTTGACCTCCGCGATCACCACCCACACTCGTAACTTCCGCCTAAGTCCCTAATACGGAATGATTACTACAACGCTCCACACCCGGTTAGTCTTTCATTCAATACTCACATACTGCAGACTTAACTTCGTCACTAAGATCACATCAGGTTCTCGCATAGCTGTCTGCTACACTTCGCTGCTGCCGCAAACGGGGATCCAGAGGGCTTGCCAGTTCAACTCCCACAATCAGACTGACTTTAGCCAACCATGGCCTCAAACATTTCACCACGCCTCTCAAGGAAGGTATAATCCGATTAACCTTATCCCTAGAGCGGTAACCTTGATCCTAGAAGCCTGACGAAGAATAATTCCTCTTTCCAGGAATTATTTATTTGGCTAAACAGCTTCGGTCTTAATCCATTGACCTTTCTTAAATATGTGATCCATAGTCTGTCTACTTAACATGTACTTCCAATCATCATTCGTAAAGTGTTGTAGTAATGATCCTCTAGCTAATAATTCCTACTAACTTGTGGATTACAACACCACTCCCCTCCTTAAACACGCATATGTCCCCATATGCATCATTGCAATGGTTCCATTAGTGCAAGGACCTGGAGGATGCACCCACCATATATGTACAACTAAAAAATCATCCAATAACTTCATCATACACACGATGAAATAAATTAAAATTTTCCCCGACATGACTCACAACACTTCTCCAACATATGCATTATATTCACATCATAGTACAGGTAAAATAGTCTGTAATAATTTTTCCCATCTCCAACAATGCACATATACCTAAACTGCTGACATATAATTACATACAAACATAAACATAAAATTACATTGACCAGAATGCTGGCACTTAAACAGAAATGACACTAGTCATTAATATATACACAACACATATATATCTAAGGTTCTTCATCCTTAGTAATAAGTTAATTATAATTGAACATCTTGCCCTGTACTGCTGACATAAGGCTTACAATGATCACACAATGTTTCACTGGCCTCCTCCACAATTGGCAGCATCACCTCTCTTGTCTTCGTGTCCCATGGTTGCTAGGTCATAGATCCTCCATGACCCAGACAAAACCCAGGCTGTCCAGCCTGGTGAATGTTGTCAATGTCCCATCGTTGCTCTGAGCTAACGTGATCCTGGCCTCCAGAGCAACGGAGATTCCTACCCCAGGGTCATGTTCCCTTGGGTCTGTGCTGCCGTCTCGTTCCAGGGCACCAACCCCAGAACGCTGTAGATACCTCACAGCTCTCTGGTCATCCTTCCTTGCTGTGCTCACCACAACTGTAGAACATTACTCTAGGCCCATCTGCCCAGAGTGTGTCCACCTGTATTCACACCTTCCCGACCGCTGTACCTGCAAAATATTCCCTCGGAGCCCCCTGGCTCGATCCCATTATTACATAACCCCCTCGGCTCCTTATTCTCTAACCGTATATAGCCTGAGCGCAGCTGCAAAACCATTGCAGCTGGCCCTTATCCCTGCTTTGATATCAGGGGGCGAATTTCGCCTATAACGTCACGTTGGCTTCACTTCCTCCCCCTTTTTTTCTAGAATTACTGAGTGTAGCCTCATAGCTTCCCTTCTACTCTACCTGAAGCTCTGTGACATAATCCCGGGGGACCTTCTCAAGCCTAACACTCAGTAATGGTGCCGATGAGGTAATATACAGTATATACATACACATACATTATCTCAATAAATACCTCATTAAAATCATTCCACAACTAATGTCACTAAAGCATCATACTGCCACTGGCTAGCCTCTAGCGAGATTCCTGTAACAATTTAATTAATGAGAAATTAGTATATCTACTTGGCTCGTCCACTGCAACCATCAACACCTGAAATTTTGAAATTCTACATTGTAATCTTATCCATAAGACTTATCCACTCCGACTTAATTAATGAAAATTTTAATGAAAAAAAATGAAATTTTTATTAGTCTTTTATAAGTCTTGCTAGATGTATCGACTTGGCTCGCCTACTGCAGCCACCAACTCGGCAATTATCTACATTTCATCTTATCCATAAGACTTACCCACTCCGACACACCATCACCTCTGGTCATCCCAACCACTGATGACCTCATTATAACGCTACGTCTCTCAACAGTCAGGCTCTGAGTCCTGACGCACCTGACCTCATTACACCGATACTCACCGTACCCACCATCACCTGGCCTCCTGTGCCGCTATGTACTCCACAACACCACACTCCATACCAGGCGTCCAAACGCCACTACACTACACCACCCAATGGCGTCCCCAACGCCCTCAACACAACACCCGGCGTCCCCAACGCCCTCAACACAACACACGGCGACCCCAACGCCCTCAACACAACACACGGCGTCCCCAACGCCCTCAACACAACACACGGCGTCCCCAACGCCCTCAACACAACACACGGCGTCCCCAACGCCCTCAAAACAACACCCGGCGTCCCCAACGCCCTCAACACAACACACGGCGTCCACAACGCCCTCAACACAACACACGGCGTCCCCAACGCCCTCAACACAACACACGGCGTCCCCAACGCCCTCAACATACACACAGCGTCTTCAACGCCATCAACACAACACACACGGCGTCCCCCAACACCATTACCACAACAGGCATATGCCTTGCGCCAGAGCGCATCAAAACACCACGAGACGTCACCACCAATAACACCACCAATAAGTAACCAGACGCCACACACACTCCCTTTTCTCTCGTAATCCGTTAATTACCTGACCAACACTCGTCAGGCATAATTTCTTGTGTAGTGGCCACCCGCCACACTCTACCACCTGCGTTACCATACTTCAACGCTAATGTCTACAATACACCCGGTGTTACAACAACCAGTTATGCTACACATGCTACACCTTGGCGCTACAATGCCAACAATATCATGCACTATACTACATCCATAATATCCACAGTCAAAACATGCACATTTCACTACAGTAAATACTATGCATTACGCTGGCGTTTAATAAGCCACTACAAGTGCATTACACTACACACCCCGGCGTACAAACGCCAATACACAACCATGCACTACACTTGGCGTCCAAACACCAATACACAACCATGCACTACTCCCGGCGCCACACACCCCCACCAACGGGACACGCTCCCCGTGTCCCCCGGTAACACTCTCCATAATGCTACCTGCACCCACTAAAAATCTCCATGGCCCTATCTATGGTACACTAGATGGCGAACCCCAGACGTCAAATTATGCGTCTCTCGCTATGCCAAGGCGTCCATAATTCACTGCGCCTATTTTCTGTATCTACACCTGACAACGCCGGAACTCGCTCAGTACTTTAGGTAATATTTCATTATCCTTAAAATATTCGATTTACACGTTACATGAAATTTAATTAACTTTAAATTACGTAGTTTTCACGCTTAATTTCACCTTAGCAACGGTTTCTCACTATTTCCGCCTTACCAACGATATAAAACAAGCTCCAAGGTGCGGCTTGCTTGGCCCACCCATTGCTTGGTCCGCACATGGCCCACATTCACCCGCGCTAGTTTACCTCGCCACGCTGTGTAATCCGCACTACGAACACTGCACTTGTTTTAGATCCCGATGCTTCAGTGGTCCAGACTTGCCTCTTAGCCGTCTCTCGTCGCGGGAATCTGGAAAAAAGAAATAAACCCCACATGTGCCCCACAATGGCCTAGTCCCTTTAATTAACTAACTCCTCTGACCTGGTCTCACCTGACCCTTCTTTTCTCCGTCTAGTAACCACCATTCTCACCACAACCCGACGTCTACCATTTCCCGAACATTCCCTCACCAACTAAACCAGAACCACACTTCCTTCATCTCGCACAGTGTTCCAAAACCTGTTTGTGCTGCCACCAAATATGTCGTCTACCACTTCCCTAACATTCCCTCACCAACCAAACTGGAACACTCTGAGGGGACAGATGGAAGGTCTTTAAAGGCCGTCGGGTTTTGTCATTTAATTACAAAACATAGATTCTGACAAATAATAACATATTAACATACTCTATTAGGTCAATACACTTCCAATACCCATAGACCACTTGACCTCCGCGATCACCACCCACACTCATAACTTCCGCCTAAGTCCCTAATATGAAATGATTACTACAATGCTCCACACCCGGTTAGTCTTTCATTCAATACTCACATACTGCAGACTTAACTTCGTCACTAAGATCACATCAGGTTCTCGCATAGCTGTCTGCTACACTTCGCTGCTGCCGCAAACGGGGATCCAGAGGACTTGCCAGTTCAACTCCCACCATCAGACTGACTTTAGCCAACCATGGCCTCAAATATTTCACCACGCCTCTCAAGGAAGGTATAATCCGATTAACCTTATCCCTAGAGTGGTAACCTTGATCCTAGAAGCCTGACGAAGAATAATTGCTCTTTCCAGGAATTATTAATTTGGCTAAACAGCTTCGGTCTTAATCCATTGACCTTTCTTAGATATGTGATCCATAGTCTGTCTACCTAACATGTACTTCCAATCATCATTCGTTAAGTGTTGTAGTAATGATCCTCTAGCTAATAATTCCTACTAACTTGTGGATTACAACACCCCCCCCCCTGCAGTTTTCACAATATCCCAAACATCCCAAATTCGATACCTTAGCCATATTTTGGACCCAAATTCTGGACCTCTGCACCTATTCGCAGTTTGAAATTCCAACTTTTTATACCAAAAATATGCCAATTACTGAAAGCGGCGGTGGGTCACATTTTGCCCAAACCCTTCTGCAGTTTTCAAAATATCCCAAACATCCCAAATTCGATACCTGAGCCATATTTTGGACCCAAATTCTGGCTCTCTGCACCTAATCGCAGTTTGAAATTCTGACTTTTTATACCAAAAATTAGCCAATTACTGAAAGCAGCGGTGGATTACATTTTGCCCAAACCCACCCTGCAGTTTTCAAAATATCCCAAACATCCCAAATTCGATACCTGAACCATATTTTGGACCGAAATTCTGGCTCTCTGCATCTATTCGCAGTTTGAAATTCCGACTTTTTATACCAAAAATATGCCAATTACTGAAAGCGGCGGTGGGTCACATTTTGCCTAAACCACCCTGCAGTTTTCAAAATATCGCAAACATCCCAAGTTCGATACCTGAGCCATATTTTGGACCAAATTCTGGCTCTCTGCACCTATTCGCAGATTGAAATTCCGACTTTTTATACCGAAAATATGCCAATTACTGATACTAGCGGTGTGTCACATTTTGCCCAAACCACCCTGCAGTTCTTAAAATATCACAAACATCCCAAATTCGATACCTGAGCCATATTTTGGAACCAAATTCTGGCTCTCTGCACCTATTCGCATTTTGAAATTCCGAATTTTTATACCAAAAATATGTCAATTACTGAAAGCGGCAGTGGGTCACATTTTGCCCAAACCCCCCCTGCAGTTTTCAAAATATCCCAAACATCCCAAATTCGATACCTGAGCCATATTTTGGACCCAAATTCTGGCTCTCTGCACCTATTCGCAGTTTAATATTACGATTTTTTATACCAAAAATATGCCAATTACTGAAAGCGGCGGTGGGTCACATTTTGCCCAAACCCCCCTGCAGTTTTCAAAATATCCGAAACATCCCAAATTCGATACCTGAGCCATATTTTGGACCCAAATTCTGGCTCTCTGCACCTATTCGCAGTTTGAAATTCCGACTTTTTATACCGAAAATATGCCAATTACTGATTCCAGCGGTGTGTCACATTTTGCCCAAACCCCCCTGCAGTTTTTTAAATATCCCAAATATCCCAATTTCGATACCTGAGCCATATTTTGGATCTAAATTCTGGCTCTCTGCACCTATTCGCAGTTTGAAGTTCCAACTTTTTATACCAAAAATCTGCCAATTACTGAAAGCGGCGGTGGGTCACATTTTGCCCAAAACCCCCCTGCAGTTTTCAAAAGAACCCAAACATCCCAAATTCGATACCTGAGCCATATTTTGGATTGAAATTCTGGCTCTCTGCATCTATTCGCAGTTTGAAATTCCGACTTTTTATACCAAAAATATGCCAATTAATTAAAGTGGCGGTGGGTCACATTTTGCCCAAACCCCCCTGCACTTTTCAAAATATCCCAAACATCTCAAATTCGATACCTGAGCCATATTTTGTACCCAAATTCTGGCTCTCTGCATCTATTCGCAGTTTGAAATTCCGACTTTTTATAACGACAATATGCCAATTACTGAAAGCGGCGGTGGGTCACATTTTGCCCAAATCCCCCTGCAGTTTTCAAAATATCCCAAACATCCCAAATTCGATACCTGAGCCAGATTTTGGACCCAAATTCTGGCTCTCTGCACCTAATCGCAGTTTGAAATTCCGACTTTTTATTCCAAAAATATGCCAATTACTGAAAGCGGCAGTTGGTCACATTTTGCCCAAACCACCCTGCAGTTTTCAAAATATCCCAAACATCCCAAGTTCGATACCTGAGCCATATTTTGGACCAAATTCTGGCTCTCTGCACCTATTTGCAGATTGAAATTCCGACTTTTTATACCGAAAATATGCCAATTACTGATACCAGCGGTGTGTCACATTTTGCCCAAACTACCCTGCAGTTCTTAAAATATCCCAGACATCCCAAATTCGATACCTGAGCCATATTTTGGATCTAAATTCTGGCTCTCTACACCTATTCGCATTTTGAAATTCCGACTTTTTATACCAAAAATATGCCAATTACTGAAAGCGGCAGTGGGTCACATTTTGCCCAAACCCTCCTGCAGTTTTCAAAATGTCCCAAACATCTCAAATTCGATACCTGAGCCATATTTTGGACCCAAATTCTGGCTCTCTGCACTTATTCGCAGTTTGAAATTACGACTTTTTATACCAAAAATATGCCAATTACTGAAAGCGGCGGTGGGTCACATTTTGCCCAAAGCCCCCTGCAGTTTTCAAAATATCCCAAACAACCCAAATTCGATACCTGAGCCATATTTTGGACCCAAATTCTGGCTCTCTGCACCTATTCACAGTTTGAAATTCCTACTTTTTATACCAAAAATCTGCCAATTACTGAAAGCGGCAGTGGGTCACATTTTGCCC
The DNA here is from genome assembly GCF_040958095.1 of Procambarus clarkii. Classification (NCBI taxonomy): domain Eukaryota; kingdom Metazoa; phylum Arthropoda; class Malacostraca; order Decapoda; family Cambaridae; genus Procambarus; species Procambarus clarkii. The sequence goes on from NC_091198.1 coordinate 27,055,312, forward strand.
AAACCCCCCTGCAGTTTTCACAAGATCCCAATCATCCCAAATTCGATACCTGTGCCATATTTTGGATTGAAATTCTGGCTCTCTGCACCTATTCGCAGTTTGAAATTCCGACTTTTTATACCAAAAATCTGCCAATTACTGAAAGCGGCGGTGTGTCACATTTTGCCCAAACCCCCCTGCAGTTTTTTAAATATCCCAAACATCCCAATTTCGATACCTGAGCCATATTTTGGATCCAAGTTCTGGCTCTCTGCACCTATTCGCAGTTTGAAGTTCCGACTTTTTATACCAAAAATTAGTCAATTACTGAAAGCGGCGGTGGGTCACCTTTTGCTAAAACCTCCCTGCAGTTTTCAAAATATCCTAAACATCCCAAATTCGATACCTGAGCCATATTTTGGACCCAAATTCTTGCTCTCAGCACCTAATCGCAGTTTGAAAATCTTACTTTTTATACCAAAAATTAGCCAATTACTGAAAGCGGCGGTGGGTCACATTTTGCCCAAACCCCCCTGCAGTTTTCAAAATATCCTAAACATCCTAAATTCGATACCTGAGCCATATTTTGGACCCAAATTCGGGCTCTCTGCACTTATTTGCAGTTTGAAATTCCGACTTTTTATACCAAAAATATTCCAATTACTGAAAGCGGCGGTGGGTCACATTTTGCCCAAACCCCCCTGTCGTGACGCTGAACCCCGATTCATTCCGAACACAGCGATTACACAACACATAACACCTTGCCTCAGCAACCGTTACTACCACCTATACTCCTACACACACCAGACCCTTAAAGCGTACCACTAGGTTTGTACGGGAACACAATGAATGAACATATAGAAGGTATTTAAAGGCCGTCGGGTTTTGTCATTTAATTACAAAGCATAGACTCTGGCAAATAATAACATATTAACATACGCTATTAGGTCAATACACTTCCAATACCCATAGACCACTTGACCTCCGCGATCACCACTCACACTCGTAACTTCCGCCTAAGTCCCTAATACAGAATGATTACTACAACGCTCTACACCCGGTTAGTCTTTCATTCAATACTCACATACCTTATACTTAACTTCGTCACTAAGATCACATCAGGTTCTCGCATAGTTGTCTGCTACACTTCGCTGCTGCCGCAAATGGGGATCCAGAGGACTTGCCAGTTCAACTCCCACAATCAGACTGACTTTAGCCAACCATGGCCTCAAACATTTCAGCACGCCTATCAAGGAAGGTATAATCCGATTAACCTTATCCCTAGAGCGGTAACCTTGATCCTAGAAGCCTGACAAAGAATAATTCCTCTTTCCAGGAATTATTAATTTGGCTAAATAACTTCGGTCTTAATCCATTGACCTTTCTTAGATATGTGATCCATAGTCTGTCTACTTAACATGTACTTCCAATCATCATTCGTTAAGTGTTGTAGTAATGATCCTCTAGCTAATAATTCCTACTAACTTGTGGATTACAACACCACTCCCCTCCTTAAACACGCATTTGTCCCCATATGCATCATTGCAATGGTTCCATTAGTGCAAGGACCTGGAGGATGCACCCACCATATATGTATAACTAAAAAATCATCCAATAAGTTCATCATACACACGATGAAATAAATTAAAATTTTCCCCGACATGACTCACAACACTTCTCCAACATATACATTATATTCACATCATAGCACAGGTAAAATAGTCTGTAATAATTTTTCCCATCTCCAACAATGCACATATACCTAAACTGCTGACATATAATTACATACAAACATAAACATAAAATTACATTGACCAGAATGCTGGCACTTAAACAGAAATGACACTAGTCATTAATATATTGTTACGGTGCCCTCTCCTATTTCTTTCGTTTGCCGGCTTAAAGAGTCATATCAGCTCTCCCTACTGATTCTCTGAGGTTCAGGGAGTCTAATGATATATGTGGCGACCAGACCGGCTGCCAGTTAAGGGAAGGAAGTTATATTATAAGTTGTAAATAAAGGAAAATTGGCGCCCTGTTATAAAATGAAACAGTATCCCCTACGGCAGATATGACCTTTTGGAAGGGACACAAGCCGATCGCGGATTGGCCGACGTAGGTCGCGGGCGACAAATCAGGGCCCGCCATGACGTCACCGAGTGCCCCGGGCGGCGCCAACGTGAGAGTTGTACTGACCGTGGAAGCGACAGGACGCGCCTCAGTCTGCTCTCAAGGATTGGAGGCTCTGCAAGCCTTGTTCAGTGGATTGAGCTGGCCTTCGCAGCCCATCACAGTTATTGGAGACCCTGTGCTTCTGGGAAGCCAAAGAGGAACCAAGTTCAGTGAGCAGAGAAGTGCCAAACTTGGAAAATAGTCGGCGACGACGCTGGGCGGCGCCGCTGGCTGGACGTTGAGGTCTGAAGGGTGGGCGGGCAGGCCTAGCTGTGACTGGGGGCACATCCACTGAGAATCTTGGAAGGACGACACCGTGCCTAGGACAAGGAGCGACGCCCTGTGGGAGAGGCGAGTGTGGGGAGAAATAGTGATTAGCTCAGCGCCCATCGATGAACCAGGATTGGGGCAGCTGAATCTCAGGGATTGGAACGGCGACGACGCGAAGGCTTCACGACACCTGAGGACCTGTGGAACGTCCTGGATCGTCGAGGATCGACCCAAGGAAGCGTGGGAACCTCACACCATCGAGGGACAGGCGTCGTGAGCCAGGAGTGTAAGGTAGATCATTTTTCCCTCCCATTACCCCTTGTATGAGTAGGCTAGATAGGCCACAATATTTACTTGTGTATGTGGCAGCAAGACTTTATTACTTTAATAGTAGAGTAGGCTGCAAAGCAGCTTGTGTCCAGGACTGTCAGAGAGGACAGTGTGTATGGATGGCAGGACAGTGAAGAAGAGGTGCCGACGTGGTGAAGAGGCCCCCCTGTGAGAGTGTGAGACTCCTGTCTTCCTGCCCAGTTGAAGGAGTGTTGGAGGTCGTGGAAGAAGAGGCTGACGATCTCCAGACTCATTGTCCATATTCCATATTCATGTATTACTTATGATTGTGTGTGTGTGTTCATGTAATTTGCATCAGTAAATCCACACATTTTATTACTGTGTTTGAGTGTGCCTCCATTTATGATATTTCTCTATGAGCATACATTTCTGGCTACAAACAATATATATACACCCACTGACCTGCATTGCTGGGGTGCAGATATAATAACCCAGCTGGCGACCTTGCTAAGAGGAAGATAGAGAAGACAGGCGGGAAAGGAGTTCCTGCAACCTTTTTTTGTCTGGCAGGCAAGGCTCAGGGAGGTTATGGTTATAAGGTAAGCCTGAGTCTTCCTTCACTCCCCCACGGGTCTAGGCCGGAACTGTTAACAGCAGTTTCCCTGTGTTTGACTGAAGGGCTTCCAGGGTGAATCAGTGGCACCCCCTTTTGTGGTGGAAGCAAAGACCTGCGGAGGTGGGCATTGTTGGTCCTATCTTGTGTGACCAAGGAGACTCCGGTGAATCCCGGGAGTCGGAGGGGCTGAGTATTTGGGCCTTTTGAGCCCCTAGCAGTTAAGTGTTAGCAGAGCCCCGGACCGCCCACCCCCACGTGACAATATACACAACACATATATATCTAAGGTTCTTCATCCTTAGTAATAAGTTAATTATAATTGAACATCTTGCCCTGTACTGCTGACATAAGGCTTACAATGATCACAATGTTTCACTGGCCTCCTCCACAATTGGCAGCATCACCTCTCTTGTCTTCGTGTCCCATGGTTGCTAGGTCATAGATCCTCCATGACCCAGACAAAACCCAGGCTGTCCAGCCTGGTGAATGTTGTCAATGTCCCATCGTTGCTCTGAGCTAACGTGATCCTGGCCTCCAGAGCAACGGAGATTCCTACCCCAGGGTCATGTTCCCTTGGGTCTGTGCTGCCGTCTCGTTCCAGGGCACCAACCCCAGAACGCTGTAGATACCTCACAGCTCTCTGGTCATCCTTCCTTGCTGTGCTCACCACAACTGTAGAACATTACTCTAGGCCCATCTGCCCAGAGTGTGTCCACCTGTATTCACACCTTCCCGACCGCTGTACCTGCAAAATATTCCCTCGGAGCCCCCTGGCTCGATCCCATTATTACATAACCCCCTCGGCTCCTTATTCTCTAACCGTATATAGCCTGAGCGCAGCTGCAAAACCATTGCAGCTGGCCCTTATCCCTGCTTTGATATCAGGGGGCGAATTTCGCCTATAACGTCACGTTGGCTTCACTTCCTCCCCCTTTTTTTTCTCTAGAATTACTGAGTGTAGCCTCATAGCTTTCCTTCTACTCTACCTGAAGCTCTGTGACATGATCCCGGGGGACCTTCTCAAGCCTAACACTCAGTAATGGTGCCGATGAGTTAATATACAGTATATACATACACATACATTATCACAATAAATACCTCATTAAAATCATTCCACAACTAATGTCACTAAAGCATCATACTGCCACTGGCTCGCCTCTAGCGAGATTCCTATAACAACTTAATTAATGAGAAATTAGTATATCTACTTGGCTCGTCCACTGCAATTATCAACACCTGAAATTTTGAAATTCTACATTGTAATCTTATCCATAAGACTTATCCACTCCGACTTAATTAATGAAAATTTTAATGAAAAAAATGAAATTTTTATTAGTCTTTTATGAGTCTTGCTAGATGTATCGACTTGGCTCGCCTACTGCAGCCACCAACTCGGCAATTATCTACATTTCATCTTATCCATAAGACTTACCCACTCCGACACACCATCACCTCTGGTCATCCCAATCACTGATGACCTCATTATAACGCCACGTCTCTCAACAGTCAGGCTCTGCGTCCTGACGCACCTGACCTCATTACACCGATACTCACCGTACCCACCATCACCTGGCCTCCTGTGCCGCTATGTACTCCACAACACCACACTCCATACCAGGCGTCCAAATGCCACTACACTACACCACCCAATGGCGTCCCCAACGCCCTCAACACAACACCCGGCGTCCCCAACGCCCTCAACACAAAACACGGCGTCCCCAACGCCCTCAACACAACACACGGCGTCCCCAACGCCCTCAACACAACACACGGCGTCCCCAACACAACACACGGCGTCCCCAACGCCCTCAACACAACACCCGGCGTCCCCAACGCCCTCAACACAACACCCGGCGTCCCCAACGCCCTCAACACAACACACGGCGTCTCCAACGCCCTCAGCACAACACACGGCGTCCCCAACGCCCTCAACACAACACACGGCGTCCTCAAGGCCCTCAACATACACACAGCGTCTTCAACGCCATCAACACAACACACACGGCGTCCCCCAACACCATTACCACAACAGGCATATGCCTTGCGCCAGAGCGCATCAAAACACCACGAGACGTCACCACCAATAACACCACCAATAAGTAACCAGACGCCACACACACTCTCTTTTCTCTCGTAATGGGTTAATTACCTGACCAACACTCGTCAGGCATAATTTCTTGTGTAGTGGCCACCCGCCACACTCTACCACCTGCGTTACCATACTTCAACGCTAATGTCTACAATACACCCGGTGTTACAACAACCAGTTATGCTACACCTTGGCGCTACAATGCCAACAATGTCATGCACTATACTACATCCATAATATCCACAGTCAAAACATGCACATTTCACAACAGTAAATACTATGCATTACGCTGGCGTTTAATAAGCCACTACACGTGCATTACACTACACACCCCGGCGTACAAACGCCAATACACAACCATGCACTACACTTGGCGTCCAAACACTAATACACAACCATGCACTACTCCCGGCGCCACACACCCCCACCAACGGGACACGCTCCCCGTGTCCGCCGGTAACACTCTCCATAATGCTACCTGTACCCACTAAAAATCTCCATGGCCCTCTCCAGGGTACACTAGACGGCGAACCCCAGACGTCAAATTATGCGTCGCTCGCTGTGCCAAGGCGTCCATAATGCACTGCGCCTATTTTCTGTATCTACACCTGACAACGCCGGAACTCGCTCAGTACTTTTGGTAATATTTCATTATCCTTAAAATATTCGATTTACACGTTACATGAAATTTAATTAACTTTAAATTACATAGTTTTCACGCTTAATTTCACCTTAGCAACGGTTTCTCACTATTTCCGCCTTACCAACGATATAAAACAAGCTCCAAGGTGCGGCTCGCTTGGCCCACCCATCGCTTGGCCCGCACATGGCCGCACATGGCCCACATTCACCCGCGCTAGTTTACCTCGCCACGCTGTATAATCCGCACTACGAACACTGTATAATCCGCACAACGAACACTGTATAATCCGCACTACGAACACTGCACTTGTTTTAGATCCCGATGCTTCAGTGGTCCATACTTGCCTCTTAGCCGTCTCTCGTTGCGGGAATCTGGAAAAAAGAAATAAACCCCACATGTGCCCCACAATGGCCTAGTCCCTTTAATTACCTAACTCCTGTGACCTGGTCTCACCTGACCCTTCTTTCCTCCGTCTAGTAACCACCATTCTCACCACAACCCGACGTCTACCATTTCCCAAACATTCCCTCACCAACTAAACCAGAACCACACTTCCTTCATCTCGCACAGTGTTCCAAAACCTGTTTGCGCTGCCACCAAATATGTCGTCTACCAATTCCCTAACATTCCCTCACCAACCAAACTGGAACACTATGAGGGGGACAGATGGAAGGTGTATAAAGGCCGTCGGCTTTTGTCATTTAATTACAGAGCATAGACTCTGACAAATAATAACATATTAACATACTCTATTAGGTCAATACACTTCCAATACCTATATACCACTTGACCTCCGCGATCACCACCCACACTCGTAACTTCCGCCTAAGTCCCTAATACGGAATGATTACTACAATGCTCCACACCCGGTTAGTCTTTCATTCAATACTCACATACTGCAGACTTAACTTCGTCACTAAGATCACATCAGGTTCTCGCATAGCTGTCTGCTACACTTCGCTGCTGCCGCAAACGGGGATCCAGAGGACTTGCCAGTTCAACTCCCACCATCAGACTGACTTTAGCCAACTATGGCCTCAAACATTTCACCACGCCTCTCAAGGAAGGTATAATCCGATTAACCTTATTCCTAGAGCGGTAACCTTGATCCTAGAAGCCTGACGAAGAATAATTCCTCTTTACAGGAATTATTAATTTGGCTAAACAGCTTCGGTTTTAATCCATTGACCATTCTTAGATATGTGATCCATAGTCTGTCTACTTAACATGTACTTCCAATCATCATTCGTTAAGTGTTGTAGTAATGATCCTCTAGCTAATAATTCCTACTAACTTGTGGATTACAACACCCCCCCCCCCACCTGCAGTTTTCAAAATATCCCAAACAACCCAAATTCGATACCTGAGCCATATTTTGGACCCAAATTCTGGCTCTCTGCACGTATTCACAGTTTGAAATTCCTACTTTTTACCAAAAATTTGCCAATTACTGAAAGCGGCGGTGGGTCACATTTAGCCCAAACCCCCCTGCAGTTTTCAAAAGATCACAAACATCCCAAATTCGATACCTGAGCCATATTTTTCATTGAAATTCTGGCTCTCTGCACCTGTTTGCAGTTTGAAATTCCGACTTTTTATACCAAAAATATGCCAATTAATTAAAGTGGCGGTGGGTCACATTTTGCCCAAGCCCCCCTGCAGTTTTCACAATATCCCAAACATCCAAAATTCGATAACTGATACATATTTTGGACCCAAATTCTGGCCCTCTGCATCTATTCGCAGTTTGAAATTCCGACTTTTTATACCAAAAATATGCCAATTACTGAAAGCGGCGGTGGGTCACATTTTGCCCAAACCCCTCTGCAGTTTTCAAAATATCCCAAACATCCGAAATTCGATACCTGAGCCATATTTTGGACCCAAATTCTGGCTATCTGCACCTATTCGCAGTTTAAAATTACGATTTTTTATACCAAAAATATGCCAATAACTGAAAGCGGCGGTCGGTCACATTTTGCCCAAACCCCCCTGCAGTTTTCAAAATATCCGAAACATCCCAATTTCGATTCCTGAGCCATATTTTGGACCCAAATTCTGGCTCTATGCACCTATTCGCAGTTTTAAGTTCCGACTTTTTATACCAAAAATTAGCTAATTACTGAAAGCGGCGGTGGGTCACCTTTTGCCCAAACCCCCTGCAGTTTTCAAAATATCCTAAACATCCCAAATTCGATACCTGAGCCATATTTTGGACCCAAATTCTGGCTCTCAGCACCTAATCGCAGTTTGAAAATCCTACTTTTTATACCAAAAATTATCCAATCACTGAAAGCGGCGGTGGGTCACATTTTGCCCAAACCCCCCTGCAGTTTCCAAAATATCCCAAACATCCTAAATTCGATACCTGAGCCATATTTTGAACCCAAATTCGGGCTCTCTGCACCTATTCGCAGTTTGAAATTCCGACTTTTTATACCAAAAATATGCCAATTACTGAAAGCGGCGGTGGGTCACATTTTGCCCAAACCCCCCCTGCAGTTTTAAAAATATCCCAAATATCCCAAATTAGATACCTGAGCCATATTTTGGACCTAAATTCTGGTTCTCTGCACCTATTCGCAGTTTGCAAATCCAACTTTTTATATAAAAAATTAGCCAATTACTGAGAGCGGCGGTGGGTCACATTTTGCCCAAACCCCCCTGCAGTTTTCAAAATATCCCAAACATCCCAAATTCAATACCTGATGCATATTTTGGACCCAAATTCTGGCTTTCTGCACCTATTCGCAGTTTGAAATTCCGACTATTTATACCAAAAATATGCAAATTACTGAAAGCGGCTGTGGGTCACATTTTGCCCAAACCCCCCTGCAGTTTTCAAATTATCCCAAACATCTCAAATTCGATACCTGAGCCATATTTTGGACCCAAATTCTGGCTCTCTGCATTTATTCGCAGTTTGAAATTACGACTTTTTATACCAAAAATATGCCAATTACTGAAAGCGGCGGTGGGTCACATTTTGCCCCCCCCCCCTACAGTTTTCAAAGTATTCCAAACAACCCAAATTCGATACCTGAGACATACTTTGGACCCAAATTCTGGCTCTCTGCACCTATTCACGGTTTGAAATTCCTACTTTTTACCAAAAATTTGCCAATTACTGAAAGCAGCGGTGGGTCACATTTTGCCCAAACCCCCCTGCAGTTTTCAAAAGATCCCAAACATCCCAAATTCGATACCTGAGCCATATTTTGCATTGAAATTCTGGCTCTCTGCACCTGTTTGCAGTTTGAAATTCCGACTTTTTATACCAAAAATATGCCAATTAATTAAAGTGGCGGTGGGTCACATTTTGCCCAAGCCCCCCTGCAGTTTTCACAATATCCCAAACATCCAAAATTCGATAACTGAGCCATATTTTGAACCCAAATTGTGGCTCTCTGCACCTACTCGCAATTTGAAATTCCAACTTTTTATACCGAAAATATGCCAATTACTGATACCAGCGGTGTGACACATTTTGCCCAAACCCCCCTGCAGTTTTCAAAATATCCCAAACATCCCAAGTTCGATACCTGAGACATATTTTGGACCCAAATTCTGGCTCTCTGCACCTATTCGCGGTATGAAATTCCGACTTTTTAAACCTAAAATATGCCAATTACTGAAAGCGGCGGTTGGTCACATTTTGCCCAAACCCCCCCCCCCCCATACAGTTTTCAAAATATCCCAAACATCCCAAATTCGATACCTTAGCCATATTTTAGACCCAAATTCTGGCTCTCTGCACCTATTCGCAGTTTGAAATTCCGACTTTTTATACCAAAAAATGCCAATTACTGAAAGCAGAGGTGGGTCACATTTTGCCCAAACCCCCCTGCAGTTTTCAAAATATCCAAAACATCCCAAATTCGATGCCTGAGCCATGTTTTGGACCCAAATTCTGGTTCTCTGCACCTATTCGCAGTTTAAAATTACGTTTTTTTATACCAAAAATATGCCAATTACTGAAAGCGGCGGTGGGTCACATTTTGCCCAAACCCCCCTGCAGTTTTCAAAATATCCCAAACATCCCAATTTCGATTCCTGAGCCATATTTTGGACCCAAATTCTGGCTCTCTGCATCTATTCGCAGTTTGAAGTTCCGACTTTTTATACCAAAAATATGCCAATTACTGAAAGCGGCGGTGGGTCACATTTTGCCCAAACCCCCCTGCAGTTTTCAAAATATCCCAAACATCTCAAATTCGATACCTGAGCCATATTTTGGACCCAAATTCTGGCTATCTGCACCTATTCGCAGTTTGAAATTCCGACTTTTTATACCAAAAATATGCCTATTACTGAAAGCGGCGGTGGGTCACATTTTGCAAAAACCCCAATGCAGTTTTCAAAATATCCCAAACATCCCAATTTCGATACCTGAGCCATATTTTGGATCCAAATTCTGGCTCTCTGCACCTTTTTCGCAGTTTGAAGTTCCGACTTTTTATACCAAAAATATGCCAATTACTGAAAGCGGCGGTGGGTCACATTTTGCCCAAACCCCCCTGCAGTTTTCAAAATATCCCAAACATCCTATATTCGATACCTGAGCCATATTTTGGACCCAAATTCGGGCTCTCTGCACCTATTCGCAGTTTGAAAATCCAACTTTTTATACCAAAAATTAGCCAATTACTGAAAGCGGCGGTGGGTCACATTTTGCCCAAACCCCCCTGTAGTTTTCAAAATATCCTAAACATCCCAAATTCGATACCTGAGCCATATTTTGGACCAAAATTCTGGCTCTCAGCACCTAATCGCAGTTTGAAAATCCGACTTTTTATACCAAAAATTAACCAATTACTGAAAGCGGCGAAGGGTCACATATTGCCCAAACACCCCTTCAGTTTTCAAAATATCCCAAACATCCTAAATTCGATACCAGAGCCATATTTTGGACCCAAATTCTGGCTCTATGCACCTAATCGCAGTTTGAAGTTCCGACTTTTTATACCAAAAATATGCCAATTACTGAAAGCGGCGGTGGGTCACATTTTGCAAAAACCCCAATGCAGTTTTCAAAATATCCCAAACATCCCAATTTCGATACCTGAGCCATATTTTGGATCCAAATTCTGGCTCTCTGCACCTTTTTCGCAGTTTGAAGTTCCGACTTTTTATACCAAAAATATGCCAATTACTGAAAGCGGCGGTGGGTCACATTTTGCCCAAACCCCCCTGCAGTTTTCAAAATATTCCAAACATCCTAAATTCGATACCTGAGCCAAATTTTGGACCCAAATTCTGGCTCTATGCACCTAATCGCAGTTTGAAGTTCCGACTTTTTATACCAAAAATATGCCAATTACTGAAAGCAGCGGTGGGTCACATTTTGGCCAAACCCCCCTGCTGTTTTCAAAATATCCCAAATATCCCAAATTCGATACCTGAGCCATATTTTGGACCTAAATTCTGGCTCTCTGCACCTATTCGCAGTTTGAAATTACGACTTTTTATACCAAAAATATGCCAATTACTGAAAGCGGCGGTGTGTCACATTTTGCCCAAACCACCCTGCAGTTTTCAAAATATCCCAAACATCCTAAATTCGATACCTGAGCCATATTTTGGACCCAAATCCGGGCTCTCTGCACCTATTCGCAGTTTGAAATTCCGACTATTTATACCAAAAATATGCCAATTACTGAAAGCGGCAGTGGGTCACATTTTGCCCAAACCCCCCTGCAGTTTTAAAAATATCCCAAATATCCCAAATTGGATACCTGAGCCATATTTTGGACCTAAATTCTGGCTCCCTGCACCTATTCGAAGTTTGAAAATCCAACTTTTTATACCAAAAATTAGCCAATTACTGAAAGCGGCGGTGGGTCACATTTTGCCCAAACCCCCCTGCAGTTTTCAAAATATCCCAAACATCCCAAATTCAATACCTGAGCCATATTTTGGACCCAAATTTTGGCTTTCTGCACCTATTCGCAGTTTGAAATTTCGACTATTTATACCAAAAATATGCAAATTCCTGAAAGAGGCTGTGGGTCACATTTTGCCCCAACCCCCCTGCAGTTTTCAAAATGTCCCAAACATCTCAAATTCGATACCTGAGCCATATTTTGGACCCGAATTCTGGCTCTCTGCACTTATTCGCAGTTTGAAATTACTAATTTTATACCAAAAATATGCCAATTACTGAAAGCGGCGATGGGTCACATTTTGCCCAAACCCCCCTGCAGTTTTCAAAATATCCCAAACAACCCAAATTCTATACCTGAGCCATATTTTGGACCCAAATTCGGGCTTTCTGCACATATTCCCTGTTTGAAATTCCGACTTTTTATACCAAAAATTAGCCAATTACTGAAAGCGGCTGTGGGTCACATTTTGCCCAAACCCCCCTGCAGTTTTAAAAATATCCCAAACATCCCAAATTGGATACCTGAGCCATATTTTGGACCTAAATTCTGGCTCTCTGCACCTATTCGCAGTTTGAAAATCCAACTTTTTATACCAAAAATTAGACAATTATTGAAAGCGGCGGTGGGTCACATTTTGCCCAAACACCGCTGCAGTTTTCAAAAGATCACAAACATCCCAAATTCGATACCTGAGCCATATTTCGGACCCAAATTCTGGCTCTCTGCACCTATTCGCAGTTTGAAATTCCGACGTTTTATACGAAAAATATGCCAATTACTGAAAGCGGCGGTGGGTCACATTTTGCTCAAACCCCCCTGCAGTTTTCAAAATATCCCAAACATCCCAAATTCGATTCCTGAGCCATATTTTGGACCCAAATTCTGGCTCTCTGCGCCTCATCGCAGTTTAAAATTCCGACTTTTTATACCAAAAATTAGCCAATTACTGAAAGCAGCGGTGAGTCACATTTTGCCCAAACCCCCCCTGCTGTTTTCAAAACATCCCAAACATCCCAAATTCGATACCTGAGCCATATTTGGGACCCAAATTCTGGCTCTCTGCACCTGTTTGCAGTTTGAAATTCCGAATTTTTATACCAAAAATATGCCAATTAATTAAAGTGGCGGTGGGTCACATTTTGCCCAAGCCCCCCTGCAGTTTTCACAATATCCCAAACATCCAAAATTCGATAACTGAGCCATATTTTGAACCCAAATTGTGGCTCTCTGCACCTATTCGCAATTTGAAATTCCAACTTTTTATACCGAAAATATGCCAATTACTGATACCAGCGGTGTGACACATTTTGCCCAGACCCCCCTGCAGTTTTCAAAATATCCCAAACATCCCAAGTTCGATACCTGAGCCATATTTTGGACCCAAATTCTGGCTCTCTGCACCTATTCGCAGTATGAAATTCCGAATTTTTATACCTAAAATATGCCAATTACTGAAAGCGGCGGTGGGTCACATTTTGCCCAAACCCCCCTGAAGTTTTCAAAATATCCCAAACATTCCAAATTCGATAACTGAGCCATATTTTGGACCCAAATTCTGGCTCTGCACCTAATCGAAGTTTGAAATTCCGACTTTTTATACCAAAAATTAGCCAATTACTGAAAGCGGCGGTGGGTCACATTTTGCCTAAACCCCCCTGCAGTTTTCAAAATATCCTAAACATCCCAAATTCGATACCTGAGCATTATTTTGGACCCAAATTCTGGCTCTCTGCACCTATTCGCAGTTTGAAATTCCGACTTTTTATACCATAAATATGCCAATTACTGAAAGCAGCGGTGGGTAACATTTTGCCCAAACCCCCCTGCAGTTTTCAAAATATCCCAAACATCCCAAATTCGATACCTGAGCCATATTTCGGACCCAAATTCTGGCTCTCTGCACCTATTCGCAGTTTGAAATTCCGACGTTTTATACGAAAAATATGCCAATTACTGAAAGCGGCAGGGTCACATTTTGCTCAAACCCCCCTGCAGTTTTCAAAATATCCCAAACATCCCAAATTCGATTCCTGAGCCATATTTTGGACCCAAATTCTGGCTCTCTGCGCCTCATCGCAGTTTAAAATTCCGACTTTTTATACCAAAAATTAGCCAATTACTGAAAGCAGCGGTGAGTCACATTTTGCCCAAACCCCCCCTGCTGTTTTCAAAACATCCCAAACATCCCAAATTCGATACCTGAGCCATATTTGGGACCCAAATTCTGGCTCTCTGCACCTATTCGTAGTTTGAAATTCCGAATTTTTATACCAAAAATATGCCAATTACTGAAAGCGGCTTTGGGGTCACATTTTGTTAAACCCCCCCTGCAGTTTTCAAAATATCCCAAACATTCCAATTTCGATAACTGATCCATATTTTGGACCCAAATTCTGGCTCTCTGCACCTAATCGCAGTTTGAAATTCCGACTTTTTATACCAAAAATTAGCCAATTACTGAAAGCGGCGGTGGGTCACATTTTGTCCAAACCCCCCTGCAGTTTTCAAAATATCCCAAACATCCCAAATTCGATACCTGAGCCATATTTTGGACCCAAATTCTGGCTCTCTGCACCTATTCGCAGGTTGAAATTCCCACGTTTTTTTTACCAAAAATTAGCCAATTACTGAGAGCATCGGTGGGTCACATTTTAGCTAAACCCGCCCCTGCAGCTTTCAAAATATCCCAAGCATCCCAAATTCGATACCTGAGCCATATTTTGAACCCAAATTCTGGCTCTCTGCACCTATTCGCAGTTTGAAATTCCGAATTTTATACCAAAAATATGCCAATTACTGAAAGCGGCGGTGGGTCACATTTTGCCCAAACCCCCCTGCAGTTTTCAAAATATCCCAAACATCCCAAGTTCGATACCTGAGCCATATTTGGGACCCAAATTCTGGCTCTCTGCACCTATTCGTAGTTTGAAATTCCGAATTTTTATACCAAAAATATGCCAATTACTGAAAGCGGCGGTGGGTCACATTTTGCCCAAACCCCCCTGCAGTTTTCAAAATATCCCAAACATCCCATGTTCGATACCTGAGCCATATTTTGGATCCAAATTCTGGCTCTCTGCACCTATTCGCATTTTGAAATTCCGACTTTTTATATCAAAACTATGCCTATTACTGAAAGCGGCAGTGGGTCACATTTTGCCCAAACCCCCCTGCAGTTTTCAAGATATCCTAAACATCCCAAATTCGATACCTGAGCCATATTTTGGACCCAAATTCTAGCTCTCAGCACCTAATCGCAGTTTGAAAATCCGACTTTTTATACCAAAAATATGCCAATTACTGAAAGCGGCTGTAAGTCACATTTTTCCCAAACCCCCCTGCAGTTTTCAAAATATTCAAAACATCTCAAATTCGATTCCTGAGCCATATTTTGGACCCAAATTCTGGCTCTCTGCACTTATTCGCAGTTTGAAATTACGACTTTTTTTCCAAAAATATGCCAATTACTGAAAGCGGCGGTGGGTCACCTTTTGCCCAAACCCCCCTGCAGTTTTCAAAATATTCCAAGCATCTCAAATTCGATACCTGAGCCATATTTTGGATCCAAATTCTGGCTCTCTGCACCTATTCGCAGTTTGAAGTTCCGACTTTTTATATCAATAATTAGCCAATTACTGAAAGCAGCGGTGGGTCACATTTTGCCCAAACCCCCCTGCAGTTTTCAAAATATCCTAAACATCCCAAATTCGATACCTGAGCCATATTTTGGACCAAAATTCTGGCTCTCAGCACCTAATCGCAGTTTGAAAATCCGACTTTTTATACCAAAAATTAACCAATTACTGAAAGCGGCGAAGGGTCACATATTGCCCAAACCCCCCTTCAGTTTTCAAAATATCCCAAACATCCTAAATTCGATACCAGAGCCATATTTTGGACCCAAATTCTGGCTCTATGCACCTAATCGCAGTTTGAAGTTCCGACTTTTTATACCAAAAATATGCCAATTACTGAAAGCGGCGGTGGGTCACATTTTACAAAAACCCCAATGCAGTTTTCAAAATATCCCAAACATCCCAATTTCGATACCTGAGCCATATTTTGGATCCAAATTCTGGCTCTCTGCACCTTTTTCGCAGTTTGAAGTTCCGACTTTTTATACCAAAAATATGCCAATTACTAAAAGCGGCGGTGGGTCACATTTTGCCCAAACCCCCCTGCAGTTTTCAAAATATTCCAAACATCCTAAATTCGATACCTGAGCCATATTTTGGACCCAAATTCTGGCTCTATGCACCTAATCGCAGTTTGAAGTTCCGACTTTTTATACCAAAAATATGCCAATTACTGAAAGCAGCGGTGGGTCACATTTTGGCCAAACCCCCCTGCTGTTTTCAAAATATCCCAAACATCCCAAATTCGATACCTGAGCCATATTTTGGACCCAAATTCTGGCTCTCTGCACCTATTCGCAGTTTGAAATTACGACTTTTTATACCAAAAATATGCCAATTACTGAAAGCAGCGGTGTGTCACATTTTGCCCAAACCACCCTGCAGTTTTCAAAATATCCCAAACATCCTAAATTCGATACCTGAGCCATATTTTGGACCCAAATCCGGGCTCTCTGCACCTATTCGCAGTTTGAAATTCCGACTATTTATACCAAAAATATGCCAATTACTGAAAGCGGCTGTGGGTCACATTTTGCCCAAACCCCCCTGCAGTTTTCAAAATATCCCAAATATCCCAAATTGGATACCTGAGCCATATTTTGGACCTAAATTCTGGCTCCCTGCACCTATTCGAAGTTTGAAAATCCAACTTTTTATACCAAAAATTAGCCAATTACTGAAAGCGGCGGTGGGTCACATTTTGCCCAAACCCCCCTGCAGTTTTCAAAATAACCCAAACATCCCAAATTCAATACCTGAGCCATATTTTGGACCCAAATTTTGGCTTTCTGCACCTATTCGCAGTTTGAAATTTCGACTATTTATACCAAAAATATGCAAATTCCTGAAAGATGCTGTGGGTCACATTTTGCCCCAACCCCCCTGCAGTTTTCAAAATGTCCCAAACATCTCAAATTCGATACCTGAGCCATATTTTGGACCCGAATTCTGGCTCTCTGCACTTATTCGCAGTTTGAAATTACTAATTTTATACCAAAAATATGCCAATTACTGAAAGCGGCGATGGGTCACATTTTGCCCAAACCCCCCTGCAGTTTTCAAAATATCCCAAACAACCCAAATTCTATACCTGAGCCATATTTTGGACCCAAATTCGGGCTCTCTGCACCTATTCCCTGTTTGAAATTCCGAATTTTTATACCAAAAATTAGCCAATTACTGAAAGCGGCTGTGGGTCACATTTTGCCCAAACCCCCCTGCAGTTTAAAAAATATCCCAAACATCCCAAATTGGATACCTGAGCCATATTTTGGACCTAAATTCTGGCTCTCTGCACCTATTCGCAGTTTGAAAATCCAACTTTTTATACCAAAAATTAGACAATTATTGAAAGCGGCGGTGGGTCACATTTTGCCCAAACCCCCCCTGCAGTTTTCAAAATATCCCAAACATCCCAAATTCAATACTTAAGCCATATTTTAGACCCAAATTTTGGCTTTCTGCACCTATTAGCAGTTTGAAATTCCGACTATTTATACCAAAAATATGCAAATTACTGAAAGCGGCTGTGGGTCACATTTTGCCCCAACCCCTCTGCAGTTTTCAAAATGTCCCAAACATCTCAAATTCGATACCTGAGCCATATATTGGACCCGAATTCTGGCTCTCTGCACTTATTCGCAGTTTGAAATTACGAATTTTGTACCAAAAATATGCCAATTGCTGAAAGCGGCGTTGGTTCACATTTTGCCCAAACCCCCCTGCAGTTTTCAAAATATCCCAAACAACCCAAATTCGATACCTGAACCATGTTTTGGACCCAAATTCTGGCTCTCTGCACCTATTCACAGTTTGAAATTCCTACTTTTTATACCAAAAATCTGCCAATTACTGAATGCCGCGGTGAGTCACAATTTTGCCCAAACCCCCTGCAGTTTTCAAAAGATCCCAAACATCCCAAATTCGATACCTGAGCCATATTTTGGATTTAAATTCTGGTTCTCTGCACCTATTCGCAGTTTGAAATTCCGACTTTTTATACCAAAAATATGCCAATTACTGATACAAGCGGTGTGTCACATTTTGCCCAAAACCCCCTGCAGTTTTTAAAATATCCCAAACATCCCAATTTCGAGGCCTGAGCCATATTTTAGAGCCAAATTCTGGCTCTTTGCACGTATTCACAGTTTGAAATTACGACTTTTTATACGGAACATATGCCAAGTACTGAAAGCTGTGTTTGATCATATTTGTCCCAACCCCCCTGCAGTTTTCAAAATATCCCAAACAACCCAAATTCGATACCTGAGCCATATTTTGGACCCAAATTCAGGCTCTCTGCACCTATTCCTTGTTTGAAATTCCGAGTTTTTATACCAAAAATTAGCCAATTACTGAAAGCGGCTGTGGGTCACATTTTGCTCAAACCCCCTGCAGTTTTAAAAATATCCCAAACATCCCAAATTGGATACCTGAGCCATATTTTGGACCTAAATTCTGGCTCTCTTCACCTATTCGCAGTTTGAAAATCCAACTTTTTATACCAAAAATTAGCCAATTATTGAACGCGGCGGTGGGTCAAATTTTGCCCAAACCCCCCTGCAGTTTTAAAATATCCCAAACATCCCAAATTCAATAACTGAGCCATATTTTGGACCCAAATTTTGGCTTTCTGCACCTATTCGCAGTTTGAAATTCCGACTATTTATACCAAAAATATGCAAATTACTGAAAGCGGCTTTGGGTCACATTTTGCCCCAACCCCCCTGCAGTTTTCAAAATGTCCCAAACATCTCAAATTCGATACCTGAGCCATATTTTGGACCCGAATTCTGGCTCTCTGCACTTATTCGCAGTTTGAAATTACGAATTTTGTACCAAAAATATGCCAATTACTGAGAGCGGCGGTGGTTCACATTTTGCCCAAACCCCCCTGCAGTTTTCAAAATATCCCAAACAACCCAAATTCGATACCTGAGCCATATTTTGGACCCAAATTCGGGCTCTCTGCACCTATTCGCTGTTTGAAATTCCGACTTTTTATACCAAAAATATGCCAATTACTGAAAGCGGCTGTGGGTCACATTTTGCCCAAACCCCCCTGCAGTTTTAAAAATATCCCAAATTGGATTCCTGAGCCATATTTTGGACCTAAATTCTGGCTCCAAAATATGGCTCAGGCCTCGATATTGGGAGTTTGGGTTATTTTGAAAACTGCAGGGAGGATTGGGACAGATGTGACCAAACGCCGCTTTCTGTACTTCGCATATGTTGGGCATAAAAAATTCGTAATTACAAATTGCGAATACGTGCAGAGAGCCTGAATTTGGCTCCAAAATATGGCTCAGGCCTCGAAATTGGGATGTTTGGGATATTTTGAAAACTGCAGGGGAGTTTGAGCAAAATGTGACTCACTGCCGCTTTCAGTAATTGGCATATGTTGGGTATAAAAAGTCGTAATATCAAACTACGAATACGTGCAGAGAGCCAGAATTCAGCTCCAAAATATGGTTCAGGCCTCGAAATTGGGATATTTGGGATATTTCGAAAACTGCAGGGGGATTGGGACAAATGTGACCCAACGCTGCTT
This sequence comes from Procambarus clarkii, assembly GCF_040958095.1. NCBI lineage: Eukaryota > Metazoa > Arthropoda > Malacostraca > Decapoda > Cambaridae > Procambarus > Procambarus clarkii. The sequence continues at coordinate 27,074,943 of NC_091198.1, forward strand.
TCAGTACTTGGCATATGTTGGGTATAAAAAAATCGCAATTTCAAACTGCGAATACGTGCAGAGAGCCAGAATTTGGCTCCAAAAAATAGCTCAGGCCTCGAAATTGGGTTGTTTGGGATATTTTGAAAACTGCAGGGGAGTTTGTGCAAAATGTGACTCACTGCCGCCCTCAGTACTTGGCATATTTTGGGTATAAAAAGTTGTAATATCAAACTGCGAATACGTGCAGAGAGCCTGAATTTGGCTCCAAAATATGACTCAGCCCTCGAAATTGAGATGTTTGATATATTTTGAAAACTGCAAAGTGGATTAGGACAAATGTGTCCAAACGCCGCTTTCAGTACTTGGCAAATGTTAAGTAAAAAAAAATCGCAATTTCAAACTGCGAATACGTGCAGACAGCCAGAATTTGGCTCCAAAATATGGCTCAGGCCTCGAAATTGGGATGTTTGGGATATTTTGAAAACTGCAAGAGAGTTTGGGACAAATGTGACCAAACGCCGCTTTCAGTACTTGGCATATGTTGGGTATAAAAAAGTCGAAATTTCAAACTGCAAATACGTGCTGAGAGCCAAAATTTGGCTCCAAAATATGGCTCAGGCCTCGAAATTGGGATATTTGGGATATTTTTAAAACTGCAGGGGAGTTTGTGCAAAATGTGACTCAATGCCGCTTTCAGTACTTGGCATATGTTGGGTATAAAAAGTCGTAATTTCAAACTGCCAATACGTGCAGAGAGCCTGAATTTGGCTCCAAAATATGGCTCAGGCTTGAAATTGGGATGTTTGATATAATTTGAAAACTGCAGGGGGGATTGGGACAAATGAGACCAAACGCCGCTTTCAGTACTTGGCATATGTTGGGTATAAAAAGTCGCAATTTCAAACTGCGAATACGTGCAGAGAGCCAAAATTTGGCTCCAAAATATGGCTCAGGCCTCGAAATTGGGATGTTTGGGATATTTTGAAAACTGCAGGGGGGTTTGGTACAAATTTGACCAAACACCGCTTTCAGTACTTATCATACGTTCCGTATAAAAAGTCGTAATTTCAAACTACGAATACGTGCAGAGAGCCAGAATTTGGTTCCAAAATATGGCTCAGGCCTCGAAATTGGGATATTTGGGATATTTCGAAAACTGCAGGGGAGATTTTGCAAAATGTGACCAAATGCCGCTTTCAGTACTTGGCATATGTTGGGTATAAAAAGTCGAAATTTCAAAATGCGAATACGTGCAGAGAGCCAGAATTTGGCTCCAAAATATGGATAAGGCCTCGAAATTGGGATATTTGGGATATTTCGAAAACTGCAGGGGAGTTTGTTCAAAACGTGACTCACTGCCGCTTTCAGGACTTGGCATATGTTGGGTTTAAAAAGAAGTAATTTCAAACTGCGAATACATGCATAGAGCCAGTATTTGGCTCCACAAAATGGCTCAGGCCTCGAAATTGGGATATTTGGGATATTTTTAAAACTGCAGGGAGGTTTGGGACAAATGTGACCAAACGCGGCTTTCAGTACTTCGCCTATGTTGGGTATAAAAAAGTCGTAATTTTAAACTGCAAATACGTGCAGAGAGCAAGAATTTGGCCCCAAAATATGGCTCAGGCCTCGATATTGGGATGTTTAGGTTATTTTGAAAACTGCAGGGAGGTTTGGGACATGATGTGACCAAACGCCGCTTTCAGTACTTGGCATATGTTGGGTATAAAAAAATCGCAATTTCAAACTGCGAATACGTGCAGGGAGTCAGAATTTGGCTCCAAAATATGGCTCAGGCCTCAAAATTGGGATGTTTGGGATATTTTGAAAACTGCAGGGGAGATTGTGCAAAATGTGACTCACTGCCGCTTTCAGTACTTGGCATATGTTGGGCATAAAAAGTCAAAATTTTAAACTGCGAATGCGTGCAGAGAGCCAGAATTTGGCTCCAAAATATGGCTCAGGCCTGGAAATTGGGAAGTTTGGGAAGTTTGGGATATTTTGAAAACTGTAGGGAGGTTTGGGACAAAAATGACCAAACGCCGCCTTCAGTACTTGGCATATGTTGGGTATAAAAAAGTCGCAATTTTAAACTGTGAATACGTGCAGAGAGGCTGAATTTGACTCCAAAATATGACTCAGGCCTCGAAATTGGGATGTTCGGGATATTTTGAAAATTGCAGGGGGGATTGGGACAAATGTGACCCAACGCCCCTTTCAGTACTTGGCATATGTTAGGTATAAAAAAGTCGTAATTTCAAATTGCAAATACGAGCAGAGAGCGAGAATTTGGCTCCAAAATATGGCTCAGGCCTCGAAATTGGGATATTCGGGATATTTTGAAAACTGCAGGGGAGTTTGTGCAAAATGTGACTCAATGCCGTTTTCAGTACTTGGCATATGTTGGGTATAAAAAGTCGTAATTTCAAACTGCCAACACGTGCAGAGAGCCTGAATGTGGCTCCTAAATATGGCTCAGGCCTCGAAATAGGGATATTTGGGATATTTTGAAAACTGCAGGGAGGTTTGGGACAAATTTGGCCAAACGCCGCTTTCAGTACTTGGCATATGTTTGGTATAAAAAGTTGTAATTTCAAACCTCGAATACGTTTAGAGAGCCAGAATTTGGCTCCAAAATATGGCTCAAGCCTTGAAATTGGGATATTTGGGATATTTCGAAAACTGCAGCGGAGTTTTTGCAAAATGTGACTCACTGCCGCTTTCAATACTTGGCATATGTTGGGTATAAAAAGTCGTAATTTCAAACTGCGAATATGTGCAGAGAGCCTGAATTTGGCTCCAAAATATGAATCAGGCCTCGAAATTGGGATGTTTGAGATATTTTGAAAACTGCAGAGGGGATTGGGACAAATGTGACCAAATGCCGCTTTCAGTACTTGGCATATGTTGGGTATAAAAAAAAATCGCAATTTCACACTGCGAATACGTGCAGAGAGCCAGAATTTGGCTCCAAAATATGAATCAGGCCTCGTAATATGGATATTTTGGATATTTCGAAAACTGCAGTGGAGTTTGTTCAAAATGTGACTCACTGCCGCTTTCAGGACTTTGCATATGTTGGGTATAAAAAGAAGTAATTTCAAACTGCGAATACGTTTAGAGAGACAGAATTTGGCTCCAAAATATGGCTCAGGCCTCGAAATTGAGATATTTGGGATATTTCGAAAGCTGCAGGGGAGTTTGTTCAAAATGTGACTCTCTGCCGCTTTCCGTACTTGGCATATGTTGGGTATAAAAAGAAGTAATTTCAAACTGCGAATACGTGCATAGAGCCAGAATTTGGCTCCAAAAAATGGCTCAGGCCTCGAAATTGGGATATTTGGGATATTTTTAAAACGGCAGGGAAGTTTGGGACAAATGTGACCAAACGCCGCTTTCAGTACTTCGCCTATGTTGGGTATAAAAAAAGTCGTAATTTCAATCTGCGAATACGTGCAGAGAGCAAGAATTTGGCTCCAAAATATGGCTCAGGCCTCGATATTGGGATGTTTGGGTTATTTTGTAAACTGCAGGGAGGTTTGGGACAGATGTGACCAAACGCCGCTTTCAGTACTTCACATATGTTGGGCATAAAAAAGTCGTAATTACAAATTGCGAATACGTGCAGAGAGCCTGAATTTGGCTCCAAAATATGGCTCAGGCCTCGAAATTGGGATGTTTGGGATATTTTGAAAACTGCAGGGGAGTTTGTGCAAAATGTGACTCACTGCCGCTTTCAGTAATTGGCATATGTTGTGTATAAAAAGTCGTAATATCAAACTACGAATAATTGCAGAGAGCCTGAATATGGCTCCAAAATATGGCTCAGGCCTCGAAATTGGTATATTTGGAATATTTTGAAAACAGCAGGGAGGTTTGGGACAAATTTGGCCAAACGCCGCTTTCAGTACTTGGCATATGTTGGGTATAACAAGTCGTAATTTCAAACTGCGAATACGTTTAGAGAGCCAGAATTTGGCTCCAAAATATGGCTCAGGCCTCGAAATTAGGATATTTGGGATATTTCGAAAACTGCAGGGGACTTTTTGCAAAATGTGACTCACTGCCGCTTTCAGTACTTGGCATATGTTGGGTATAAAAAGTCGTAATTTCAAACTGCAAATACGTGCAGAGATCTTGAATTTGGCTCGAAAATATGAATCAGGCCTCGAAATTGGGATGTTTGGGATATTTTGAAAACTGCAGGAAGGTTTGGGACAAATGTGACCAAACGCTGCTTTCAGTACTTGGCATATGTTGGGTATAAAAAGTCGTAATTTCACACTGCCAATACGTGCAGAGAGCCAGAATTTGTCTCCAAAATATGGCTCAGGCCTCGAAATTAGGATATTTAGGATTTTTTGAAAACTGCAGGGGAGTTTGTGCTAAATGTGACTCACTGCCGCTTTCAGGACTTGGCATATGTTGGGAAAAAAAAGTCGTAATTTCAAACTGCGAATACGTGCAGCGAGCCAGAATTTGGCTCCAAAATTTGGCTCAGGCCTCGAAATTGGGAAGTTTGGGATATTTTGAAAACTGCAGGGGGGTTTGGGTCAAATAAGACCAAACGCCGCTTTCCGTACTTGGCATATGTTGAGTATAAAAAGTCGCAATTTCAAACTGCGAATACGAGCAGAGAGCAAGAATTTGGCTCCAAAATATGGCTCAGGCCTCGAAATTGGGATGTTCAGGATATTTTGAAAATTGCAGGGGGGATTAGGACAAATGTGACCAAACGCCGCTTTCAGTACTTGGCATATGTTTGGTATAAAAAAAAGTCGTAATTTCACACTGCCAATACGTGCAGAGAGCCAGAATTTGTCTCCAAAATATGGCTCAGGATTCGAAATTGGGATATTTGGGATATTTTGAAAACAGCAGGGGAGTTTGTGCAAAATGTGACTCAATGCCGCTTTCAATACTTGGCATATGTTGGGTATAAAAAGTCGTAATTTCAAACTGCCAATACGTGCAGAGAGCCTGAATTTGGCTCCAAAATATGGCTCAGGCCTCGAAATTGGGATGTTTGATATATTTTGAAAACTGCAGGGGAGTTTGTGCAAAATGTGACTCACTGCCGCTTTCAGTAATTGGCATATGTTGGGTATAAAAAGTCGTAATATCAAACTACGAATACGTGCAGAGAGCCAGAATTTGGCTCCAAAATATGGCTCAGGCCTCGAAATTGGGATATTTGGGATATTTTGAAAACTGCAGGGAGGTTTGGGACAAATTTGGCCAAACGCCGCTTTCAGTACTTGGCATATGTTGGGTATAAAAAGTCGTAATTTCAAACTGCGAATACGTTTAGAGAGCCTGAATTTGGCTCCAAAATATGGCTCAGGCCTCGAAATTGGGATATTTGGGATATTTCGAAAACTGCAGGGGAGTTTTTTCAAAATGTGACTCACTGCCGCTTTCATTACTTGGCATAAGTTGGGTATAAAAATCGTAATTTCAAACTGCGAATACGTTTAGAGAGCCAGAATTTGGCTCCAAAATATGGCTGAAGCCTCGAAATTGGGATATTTGGGATATTTCGAAAACTGCAGGGGAGTTTTTGCAAAATGTGACTCACTGCCGCTTTCAGTACTTGGCATATGTTGGGTATAACAAGTCGTAATTTCAAACTGCGAATACGTTTAGAGAGCCAGAATTTGGCTCCAAAATATGGCTCAGGCCTCGAAATTGGGATATTTGGGATATTTCGAAAACTGCAGGGGACTTTTTGCAAAATGTGACTCACTGCTGCTTTCAGTACTTGGCATATGTTGGGTATAAAAAGTCGTAATTTCAAACTGCAAATACGTGCAGAGATCTTGAATTTGGCTCCAAAATATGAATCAGGCCTCGAAATTGGGATGTTTGGGATATTTTGAAAACTGCAGGAAGGTTTGGGACAAATGTGACCAAACGCTGCTTTCAGTACTTGGCATATGTTGGGTATAAAAAGTCGTAATTTCACACTGCCAATACGTGCAGAGAGCCAGAATTTGTCTCCAAAATATGGCTCAGGCCTCGAAATTGGGATATTTAGGATTTTTGGAAAACTGCAGGGGAGTTTGTGCAAAATGTGACTCACTGCCGCTTTCAGGACTTGGCATATGTTGGGAATAAAAAGTCGTAATTTCAAACTGCGAATACGTGCAGCGAGCCAGAATTTGGCTCCAAAATTTGGCTCAGGCCTCGAAATTGGGAAGTTTGGGATATTTTGAAAACTGCAGGGGGGTTTGGGTCAAATATGACCAAACGCCGCTTTCCGTACTTCGCATATGTTGAGTATAAAAAGTCGCAATTTCAAACTGCGAATACGAGCAGAGAGCAAGAATTTGGCTCCAAAATATGGCTCAGGCCTCGAAATTGGAATGTTCAGGATAATTTGAAAATTGCAGGGGGGATTGGGACAAATGTGACCAAACGCCGCTTTCAGTACTTGGCATATGTTTGGCATAAAAAAAAGTCGTAATTTCACACTGCCAATACGTGCAGAGAGCCAGAATTTGGCTCCAAAATATGGCTCAGGCCTCGAAATTGGGATGTTTGATATATTTTGAAAACTGCAGGGGAGTTTGTGCAAAATGTGACTCACTGCCGCTTTCAGTAATTGGCATATGTTGGGTATAAAAAGTCGTAATATCAAACTACGAATACGTGCAGAGAGCCAGAATTTGGCTCCAAAATATGGCTCAGGCCTCGAAATTGGGATATTTGGGATATTTTGAAAACTGCAGGGAGGTTTGGGACAAATTTGGCCAAACGCCGCTTTCAGTACTTGGCATATGTTGGGTATAAAAAGTCGTAATTTCAAACTGCGAATACGTTTAGAGAGCCTGAATTTGGCTCCAAAATATGGCTCAGGCCTCGAAATTGGGATATTTGGGATATTTCAAAAACTGCAGGGGAGTTTTTTCAAAATGTGACTCACTGCCGCTTTCATTACTTGGCATAAGTTGGGTATAAAAATCGTAATTTCAAACTGCGAATACGTTTAGAGAGCCAGAATTTGGCTCCAAAATATGGCTGAAGCCTCGAAATTGGGATATTTGGGATATTTCGAAAACTGCAGGGGAGTTTTTGCAAAATGTGACTCACTGCCGCTTTCAATACTTGGCATATGTTGGGTATAAAAAGTCGTAATTTCAAACTGCGAATATGTGCAAAGAGCCTGAATTTGGCTCCAAAATATGAATCAGGCCTCGAAATTGGGATGTTTGAGATATTTTGAAAACTGCAGAGGGGATTGGGACAAATGTGACCAAATGCCGCTTTCAGTACTTGGCATATGTTGGGTATAAAAAAAATCGCAATTTCACACTGCGAATACGTGCAGAGAGCCAGAATTTGGCTCCAAAATATGGCTCAGGCCTCGAAATATGGATATTTTGGATATTTCGAAAACTGCAGTGGAGTTTGTTCAAAATGTGACTCACTGCCGCTTTCAGGACTTTGCATATGTTGGGTATAAAAAGAAGTAATTTCAAACTGCGAATACGTTTAGAGAGACAGAATTTGGCTCCAAAATATGGCTCAGGCCTCGAAATTGGGATATTTGGGATATTTCGAAAGCTGCAGGGGAGTTTGTTCAAAATGTGACTCACTGCCGCTTTCAGGACTTGGCATATGTTGGGTATAAAAAGAAGTAATTTCAAACTGCGAATACGTGCATAGAGCCAGAATTTGGCTCCAAAAAATGGCTCAGGCCTCGAAATTGGGATATTTGGGATATTTTTAAAACGGCAGGGAGGTTTGGGACAAATGTGACCAAACGCCGCTTTCAGTACTTAGCCTATGTTGGGTATAAAAAAAGTCGTAATTTCAAACTGCGAATACGTGCAGAGAGTAAGAATTTGGCTCCAAAATATGGCTCAGGCCTCGATATTGGGATGTTTGGGTTATTTTGAAAACTGCAGGGAGGTTTGGGACAGATGTGACCAAACGCCGCTTTCAGTACTTCACATATGTTGGGCATAAAAAAGTCGTAATTACAAATTGCGAATACGTGCAGAGAGCCTGAATTTGGCTCCAAAATATGGCTCAGGCCTCGAAATTGGGATGTTTGGGATATTTTGAAAACTGCAGGGGAGTTTGTGCAAAATGTGACTCACTGCCGCTTTCAGTAATTGGCATATGTTGTGTATAAAAAGTCGTAATATCAAACTACGAATAATTGCAGAGAGCCAGAATTTGGCTCCAAAATATGGCTCAGGCCTCGAAATTGGTATATTTGGAATATTTTGAAAACAGCAGGGAGGTTTGGGACAAATTTGGCCAAACGCCGCTTTCAGTACTTGGCATATGTTGGGTATAACAAGTCGTAATTTCAAACTGCGAATACGTTTAGAGAGCCAGAATTTGGCTCCAAAATATGGCTCAGGCCTCGAAATTGGGATATTTGGGATATTTCGAAAACTGCAGGGGACTTTTTGCAAAATGTGACTCACTGCTGCTTTCAGTACTTGGCATATGTTGGGTATAAAAAGTCGTAATTTCAAACTGCAAATACGTGCAGAGATCTTGAATTTGGCTCCAAAATATGAATCAGGCCTCGAAATTGGGATGTTTGGGATATTTTGAAAACTGCAGGAAGGTTTGGGACAAATGTGACCAAACGCTGCTTTCAGTACTTGGCATATGTTGGGTATAAAAAGTCGTAATTTCACACTGCCAATACGTGCAGAGAGCCAGAATTTGTCTCCAAAATATGGCTCAGGCCTCGAAATTGGGATATTTAGGATTTTTTGAAAACTGCAGGGGAGTTTGTGCAAAATGTGACTCACTGCCGCTTTCAGGACTTGGCATATGTTGGGAATAAAAAGTCGTAATTTCAAACTGCGAATACGTGCAGCGAGCCAGAATTTGGCTCCAAAATTTGGCTCAGGCCTCGAAATTGGGAAGTTTGGGATATTTTGAAAACTGCAGGGGGGTTTGGGTCAAATATGACCAAACGCCGCTTTCCGTACTTGGCATATGTTGAGTATAAAAAGTCGCAATTTCAAACTGTGAATACGAGCAGAGAGCAAGAATTTGGCTCCAAAATATGGCTCAGGCCTCGAAATTGGGATGTTCAGGATATTTTGAAAATTGCAGGGGGGATTGGGACAAATGTGACCAAACGCCGCTTTCAGTACTTGGCATATGTTTGATATAAAAAAAAGTCGTAATTTCACACTGCGAATACGTTTAGAGAGCCTGAATTTGGCTCCAAAATATGGCTCAGGCATCGAAATTGGGATATTTGGGATATTTCGAAAACTGCAGGGGAGTTTTTTCAAAATGTGACTCACTGCCGCTTTCATTACTTGGCATAAGTTGGGTATAAAAATCGTAATTTCAAACTGCGAATACGTGCAGAGAGCGTGAATTTGGCTCCAAAATATGGCTAAGGCCTCGAAATGGGATATTTGGGATATTTCGAAAACTGCAGGCGAGTTTTTTCAAAATGTGACTCACTGCCGCTTTCATTACTTGGCATAAGTTGGTTATAAAAATCGTAATTTCAAACTGCGAATACATGCAGAGAGCAAGAATTTGGCTCCAAAATATGGCTCAGGCCTCGATATTGGGATTTTTGGGATATTTTGAAAATTGCAGGGAGGTCTGGGACAAATGTGACCAAACGCCGCTTTCAGTACTTCGCATATGTTGGGTATAAAAAATTCGTAATTTCAAACTGCGAATACGTGCAGAGAGCCAGAATTTGGCTCCAAAATATGGCTCAGGCCTCGAAATTGGCATGTTTGGGATATTTTGAAAACTGCAGGGGAATTTGTGCAAAATGTGACTCACTGCCTCTTTCAGTACTTGGCATATGTTGGGTATAAAAAGTCGTAATATCAAACTGCGAATTCGTGCAGAGAGCCGGAATTTGGCTCCAAAATATGGCTGAGGCCTCGAAATTGGGATATTTGGGATATTTTGAAAACTGCAGGTAGGTTTGTGACAAATGTGACCAAACGCCGCTTTCAGTACTTGGGATATTTGGGATATTTTGAAAACTGCAGGAAGGTTTGTGACAAATGTGACCAAACACCGCTTTCAGTACTTGGCATATGTTGGGTATAAAAAGTCGTAATTTCAAACTGCGAATACGTGCAGAGAGCCTGAATTTAGCTCCAAAATATAACTCAGGCCTCGAAATTGGGTTGTTTGATATATTTTGAAAACTGCCGGGGGGATTGGGACAAATGTGTCCAAACGCCGCTTTCAGTACTTGGCATATGTTGGGTATAAAAAGTCGTAATTTCAAACTGTCAATACGTGCAGAGAGCCCGAATTTGGCTCCAAAATATGGCTCAGGCCTCGAAATTGGGATGTTCCGGATATTTTGAAAACTGCAGGGGGGGTTTGGGACAAATATGACCAAACGCCGTTTTCAGTACTTATCATACGTTCCGTATAAAAAGTCGTAATTTCAAACTGCGAATACGTGCAGAGAGCCAGAATAGGGCTCCAAAATATGGCTCAGGCCTCGAAATTGGGATATTTGGGATATTTCGAAAACTGCAGGGGAGTTTGTGCAAAATGTGACTCACTGCCGCTTTCAGTACTTGGCAAATTTTGGGAATAAAAAGTCGTAATTTCACACAGCGAATACGTGCAGAGAGCCTGAATTTGGCTCCAAGACATGTCTCAGGCCTCGAAATTGGGATGTTTGATATATTTTGAAAACTGCATGGGGGATTGGGACAAATGTGTCCAAACGCCACTTTCAGTACTTGGCATAAGTTGGGTATAAAAAATTCGTAATTTCAAACTGCAAATACGTGCAGAGAGCCAGAATAGGGCTCCAAAATATGGCTCAGGCCTCGAAATTGGGATATTTGGGATATTTTGAAAACTGCAGGAGGGATTGGGACAAATGTGACCAAACGCCGCTTTCAGTACTTCGCCTATGTTGGATATAAAAAGTCGTATTTTCAAACTGCGAATACGTGCAGAGAGACAGAATTTGGCTCCAAAATATTGCTCAGGCCTCGAAATTGGGAAGTTTGGGATATTTTGAAAACTGCAGGGGGGTTTGGGACAAATATGACCAAACGTCGCTTTCAGTACTTGGCATATGTTGGGTATAAAAAGTCGTAATTTCAAACTGCGAATACGTGCAGAGAGCCTGAATTTGGCTCCAAAATATGACTCAGGCCTCGAAATTGGGTTGTTTGATATATTTTGAAAACTGCCTGGGGGATTGGGACAAATGTGTCCAAACGCCGCTTTCAGTACTTGGCATATGTTGGGTATAAAAAGTCGTAATTTCAAACTGTCAATACGTGCAGAGAGCCCGAATTTGGCTCCAAAATATGGCTCAGGCCTCGAAATTGGGATGTTTGGGATATTTTGAAAACTGCAGGGGGGGGTTTGGTACAAATATGACCAAAGGCCGTTTTCAGTACTTATCATACGCTCCGTATAAAATTCGTAATTTCAAACTGTGAATACGTGCAGAGAGCCAGAATTGGGCTCCAAAATATGGCTCAGGCCTCGAAATTGGGATGTTTGATATATTTTGAAAACTGCAGGCGGGATTGGGACAAATGTGTCCAAACGCCACTTTCAGTACTTGGCATATGTTGGGTATAAAAAATTCGCAATTTTAAACTGCGAATACGTGCAATGAGCCAGAATTTGGCTCCAAAATATGGCTCAGGCCTCGAAACTGGGATATTTGGGATAATTTGAAAACTGCAGGGGAGTTGAAGCAAAATGTGACTCACTGCCGCTTTCAGGACTTGGCATATGTTGGGTATAAAAAGGCGTAATTTCAAACTTCGAATTCGGGCAGAGAGCCAGATTTTGGGTCCAAAATATGGCTCAGGCCTCGAAATTGGGAAGTTTGGGATATTTGGAAAACTGCAGGAGAGTTTGGGACAAATATGACCAAACGCCGCTTTCAGTACTTGGCATATGTTGGGTATAAAAAAGTCACAGTTTCAAACTGTGAATACGTGCAGAGAGCCAGAATTTGGCTCCAAAATATGGCTCAGGCCACGAAATTGGGATGTTTGGGATATTTTGAGAACTGCAGGACAGTTTGGGACAAATATGACCTAACGCCGCTTTCAGTACTTGGCATATGTTGGGTATAAAAAAGTAGCAATTTCAAACTGCAAATACGTGCAGAGAGCCAGAATTTGGTTCCAAAATATGGCTCAGGCCTCGAAATTGGGATGTTTGGGATATTTTGAAAACTGCAGGAGAGTTTGGGACAAATATGACCAAATGCCGCTTTCAGTACTTGTCATATGTTGGGTATAAAAAAGTCGCAATTTCAAACTGCGTATACGTGCAGAGAGCCAGAATTTAGATCCAAAATATGGCTCAGCCTAGAAATTGGGATGTTCGGGATATTTTGAAAATTGCAGGGGGGATTGGGACAAATGTGACCAAACGCCGCTTTCAGTACTTGGAATATGTTGGGTATAAAAAGTCGTAATTTCAAACTGCGAATACGCGCAGAGTCAGAATTAGGCTTCAAAATATGGCTCAGGCCTCGAAATTGGGATATTTGGGATATTTTGAAAATTGCAGGGTGATTTGGGACCAATTTGGCCAAACGCCGCTTTCAGTACTTGGCATATGTTGGGTATAAAAAGTCGTAATTTCAAACTGCGAATACGTTTAGAGAGCCAGAATTTGGCTCAAAAATATGGCTCAGGCCTCGAAATTGGCCTGTTTGGGATATTTTGAAAACTGCAGGGGAATTTGTGCAAAATGTGATTCACTGCCTCTTTCAGTACTTGGCATATGTTGGGTATAAAAAGTCGTAATATCAAACTGCGAATACATGCAAAGAGCCAGAATTTGGCTCCAAAATATGGCTGAGGCCTCGAAATTGGGATATTTGGGATATTTTGAAAACTGCAGGTAGGTTTGTGACAAATGTGACCAAACGCCGCTTTCAGTACTTTGGATATTTGGGATATTTTGAAAACTGAAGGAAGGTTTGTGACAAATGTGACCAAACACCGCTTTCAGTACTTGGCATATGTTGGGTATGAAAAGTCGTAATTTCAAACTGCGAATACGTGCAGAGACCCTGAATTTGGCTCCAAAATATGACTCAGGCCTCGAAATTGGGTTGTTTGATATATTTTGAAAAGTGCCGGGGGAATTGGGACAAATGTGTCCAAACGCTGCTTTCAGTACTTGGCATATGTTGGGTATAAAAAGTCGTAATTTCAAACTGTCAATACGTGCAGAGAGCCCGAATTTGGCTCCAAAATATGGCTCAGGCCTCGAAATTGGGATGTTTGGGATATTTGTAAAACTGCAGGGGGGGTTTGGGACAAATATGACCAAACGCCGTTTTCAGTACTTATCATACGTTCCGTATAAAAAGTCGTTTTTTCAAACTGCGAATACGTGCAGAGAGCCAGAATAGGGCTCCAAAATATTGCTCAGGCCTCGAAATTGCGATATTTGGGATATTTCGAAAACTGCAGGGGAGTTTGTGCAAAATGTGACTCACTGCCGCTTTCAGTACTTGGCAAATTTTGGGTATAAAAAGTCGTAATTTCAAACAACGAATACGTGCAGAGAGCCTCAATTTGGCTCCAAAATATGTCTCACGCCTCGAAATTGGGATGTTTGATATATTTTGAAAACTGCATGGGGGATTGGGACAAATGTGTCCAAACGCCACTTTCAGTACTTGGCATATGTTGGGTATAAAAAATTCGCAATTTTAAACTGCGAATACGTGCAATGAGCCAGAATTTCGCTCCAAAATATGGCTCAGGCCTCGAAATTGGGATATTTGGGATATTTTTAAAACTGCAGGGGAGTTGAAGCAAAATGTGACTCACTGCCGCTTTCAGGACTTGGCATATGTTGGGTATAAAAAGGCGTAATTTCAAACTTCGAATACGTGCAGAGAGCCAGATTTTGGGTCCAAAATATGGCTTAGGCCTCGAAATTGGGAAGCTTGGGATATTTTGAAAACTGCAGGGGGGTTTGAGACAAATATGACCAAACGCCGCTTTCAGTACTTGGCATATGTTGGGTATAAAAAAGTCGCAGTTTCAAACTGCGAATACGTGCAGAGAGCCAGAATTTGGCTCCAAAATATGGCTCAGGCCACAAAATTGGGATGTTTGTGATATTTTGAGAACTGCAGGACAGTTTGGGACAAATATGACCTAACACCGCTTTCAGTACTTGGCATATGTTGGGTATAAAAAAGTAGCAATTTCAAACTGCGAATACGTGCAAAGAGCCAGAATTTGGTTCCAAAATATGGCTCAGGCCTCGAAATTGGGATGTTTGGGATATTTTGAAAACTGCAGGAGAGTTTGGAACAAATATGACCAAACGCCGCTTTCAGTACTTGTCATATGTTGGGTATAAAAAAGTCGCAATTTCTTACTGCGAATACGTTTAGAGAGCCAGAATTTGGCTCAAAAATATGGCTCAGGCCTCGAAATTGGCATGTTTGGGATATTTTGAAAACTGCAGGGGAATTTGTGCAAAATGTGATTCACTGCCTCTTTCAGTACTTGGCATATGTTGGGTATAAAAAGTCGTAATATCAAACTGCGAATTCGTGCAGAGAGCCAGAATTTGGCTCCAAAATATGACTGAGGCCTCGAAATTGGGATATTTGGGATATTTTGAAAACTGCAGGTAGGTTTGTGACAAATGTGACCAAACGCCGCTTTCAGTACTTGGGATATTTGGGATATTTTGAAAACTGCAGGAAGGTTTGTGACAAATGTGACCAAACACCGCTTTCAGTACTTGGCATATGTTGGGTATAAAAAAGTCGTAATTTCAAACTGCGAATACGTGCAGAGAGCCTGAATTTGGCTCCAAAATATGACTCAGGCCTCGAAATTGGGTTGTTTGATATATTTTGAAAACTGCCGGGGGGATTTGGACAAATGTGTCCAAACGCCGCTTTCAGTACTTGGCATATGTTGGGTATAAAAAGTCGTAATTTCAAACTGTCAATACGTGCAGAGAGCCCGAATTTGGCTCCAAAATATGGCTCAGGCCTCGAAATTGGGATGTTTGGGATATTTTTAAAACTGCAGGGGGGGTTTGGGACAAATATGACCAAACGCCGTTTTCAGTACTTATCATACGTTCCGTATAAAAAGTCGTAATTTCAAACTGCGTATACGTGCAGAGAGCCAGAATAGGGCTCCAAAATATGGCTCAGGCCTCGAAATTGGGATATTTGGGATATTTCGAAAACTGCAGGGGAGTTTGTGCAAAATGTGACACACTGCTGCTTTCAGTACTTGGCCAATTTTGGGTATAAAAAGTCGTAATTTCACACAGCGAATACGTGCAGAGAGCCTGAATTTGGCTCCAAAATATGTCTCAGGACTCGAAATTGGGATGTTTGATATATTTTGAAAACTGCAGGGGGGATTGGGACAAATGTGTCCAAACGCCACTTTCAGTACTTGGCATATGTTGGGTATAAAAAATTCGCAATTTTAAACTGCGAATACGTGCAATGAGCCAGAATTTCGCTCCAAAATATGGCTCAGGCCTCGAAATTGGGATGTTTGGGATATTTTGAAAACTGCAGGGGAGTTGAAGCAAAATGTGACTCACTGCCGCTTTCAGGACTTGGCATATGTTGGGTATAAAAAGGCGTAATTTCAAACTTCGAATACGTGCAGAGAGCCAGATTTTGGGTCCAAAATATGGCTCAGGCCTCGAAATTGGGAAGTTTGGGATATTTTGAAAACTGCAGGGGGGTTTGAGAGAAATATGACCAAACGCCGCTTTCAGTACTTGGCATATGTTGGGTATAAAAAAGTCGCAGTTTCAAACTGCGAATACGTGCAGAGAGCCAGAATTTGGCTCCAAAATATGGCTCAGGCCACGAAATTGGGATGTTTGGGATATTTTGAGAACTGCAGGACAGTTTGGGACATATCCCAGCAAACAATTTTAGGTTGCCACAACATATCTGGAAAGTATTTGAAAGTATTGGAAACGTTTGTTTTATCGTATCAGATACGATATTGTGTGTGGACTTAAATAGGTTTCCAAAACTTATAACCAAGACATATGTATCTAACACTAATTTGAGTTGTTGTGGCAACTTACACTCCTAACATGAGTCATTCATAATCCATTCATACACCAATATGAATCTCTTGTGAAAGGTTTGAGCCTTATCTGAACCATTTTCACATCTTTGTGTTTAAAGTTAAATTTCTTGAAAATAAAAAATATTTATTTTTAAATATATTTAAATATTTTAAATATTTTAAATAATAAATTTTTTATATTATATTAGTGTTTTCAATTTAAATATTAAAACCAATTTAAGGGTAAAAAAATCAAATAATTTATATTTCTTTTATTATTTACTAACAAATCAGCAAAAATACAAAAACATGACCTATATAATTATATATATAATATATATATAAATAATTTATATAATATATATATATATATATATATATATATTAGTGTAATACATAAGAATGTAGTGTAATAGTATATATATTATATATATATATATATTTATATATAAATAATATATTTATATATAAATAATATATATATATATAAATAATATATATATATAAATAATATATATATATATAAATAATATATATATATAAATAATATATATATGATAACCATCTTTGTAACCTATATGTAACTCCCTCTTTGTAACAAAGTTCAAATAAAGCAAATATATGTGTACATACAAAAGAATGGGGGTGGTAGGAGATAATATTAGTGTTTAGTGAGTGACCACAAGGTCTCCTCTGAATACTTTTTATTTTCTTCTCCTATGCTATGGGTCCCCACATTGGCACCAGAGGTCTTCCTCACAAACTTTTTATAATATATATATATAAATATTATATATATAAAGGTAAAACTAGCTAGTTATACTTAGATATATGATAACTAACCAACCCTACCAAACCTAACCTAATATATATATATAAATATATATATATATATAAATATATATATATATAAATATATATATATATAAATATATATATATATATATATATATAAATATATATATATATATATAAATATATATATATATATATATATAAATATATATATATATATAAATATATATATATATATAAATATATATATATATATAAATATATATATACATATAAATATATATATATATATAAATATATATATATATAT